>NW_027412544.1:1246529-1839029 GCF_025532065.1 Leptinotarsa decemlineata
GCTTCGTGAAAGATATATATTTCTCTTTAGTTTGCGGGATAACATCAACTTTCTCTTTATTCCTATACAATTCTTTTATGAATAAATGACAATCATAACCACTTAAATTATGAAAAATGATAGGTATGAAGTTTGGTATTTTGAAATTTAAATTACATTTCGAGTGAGCGGCATGTGATCTTTTCTTTCCTGTGACATGACAATGATCTCTTACTTTGACGTCACCATCAGTAAATGCTTTATTACATATACCACAAGTTCTGGCTGCAACAAACTGTTCTTCTTCTTCGACAGTTTGTGTATCCATTGGTTTAGGGTTTCTGAGATGATTTTCATGTATCTCTTTCAAATCATCTTCAATGCTACTCACAAATTTCTGAGCTGCATCTACACCCCTATATGTAACAAATTTTGTCAAATCATCATTATATGAACACTTTATCAAATAAGCAAATGAATATGGGGCATGTTTGAATGTTTTAATCGTGTATGAACTTCCAGGATTTGGCTCATTCACATGAATCGGTTTAAGCACTGATTCAAAATCAGCATACACTACAAATGGCACCCTCATTTGCCTCTCAAAGTTTTCAAACATTAGTTTATTTTCCGCAACCATTCTACCATATTTATTGATCTTTAAATTAGTAGTTGGTGTTGTGGTACTAATGTGATTACAATCATACATATTATGACGTAAAAGCAATCTCTCATCAGAAAAATATATCAAACATCCGTCACAAAAATATTTTTTCTGTCTATGAGCTGATAGTTGATTAGAAACTAATCTTGAAAGATCTTTGATCCAACAATAGTGACCATTACCGGAGTCATCAGTTATAAACAACAAATTGACATGTCTCCGGAGTCTTCTCTGTGAGTATCGCAATGGACCAATCACTTCATACTTCATTTTACCCTTCTCAAATGTACTCTCTAAACCGTAAACATTAATTGAAATATCATTCCTATCTTCGAATATTTCGATACTCTTATTATTAACTTTAACCGGAAAATCCATACCTGTGACATCTAAAACAGTGGAAAAATGTGGATATGACGTAAGTTCGGACACTCGACTATCTGCAGGATATAATGCTGATGTTATAGCCCAAGCAAAACAATATTGATCTTCATTACGAACATTCACAACAGCTTTCTTCCATTGAATACATTGAGGCAGCTTCACATATGAACGTCCTTCCAGTGGACTGTATTTATTAATGTTGACCTCGAGAAACAATATTTTTTCACAAGTCCAACCTGAATTATAAAAAAAAAAATATTACTATTCAATCTTATTGAAATTTTTAAAAAATAAATACCTGAGTCACGATCCTGGAACTCAGTCGTTTGTGCCACAATTACATCACGGAATCCATCAAAAACAGCATTCAAATCTGAAGATTGGTCCACTATTTTATTTTGGGAATTAAATGACTTCGTGTCCCTCGAATCATCAGTCTGAAGAATATAATTCCCAAAAACTTCCATATTCACCTTGATGCTTTTATGGATCCTGATGGCTGATTCCAGTAATTCAATGACCTTCTGCCTAATCTTATTGAAAAATGAAATGTAGTCACTGGTTACAATCGAACTCTCCACCCTGTATGTAGCAATGCGGCAATTGAATGCATTCGTTATAATTTGAACACCGTCAGACAATTGAACACATGCATTATTTTTATGACTCATGGTTCTTCGGTGAGAATTCACTTGGCTCATAGGAATTGTCACATTACAACAATTGCACGTATACATAGGTGTTGCATTATCCACTCTCACCCGTTTCACTGCAGGCCCTCCTTGGCAACTCTGGAGCTGATGCCGACGAAGATTATCACTACGAGTGAAAGATTTACCACAGTCACAGGAATACATTTTATATAATAGTTCTCACTAACTCACTTGATGTAAACTGACATAGCCAACACTCGTACGCTTCTTAAATACACTCTGATAGGACCCGTCAAGACGTCATAGCCAACCCCACTTCTCAACTACATGCGCCAAGATTACCTCCCAACTGAATGCGATAACAGATGTCGATATACGAGCAAGCAGTGGTCGTTGCGGTCTCGGAGAGGGTAGACGCTAGGCAAACAGTCCTCGGCTGCCGTTGTGTCACCATCGATAGCGGGGCTAGAGCGAACCTTCATCGCTTCAGGAGAGGTGAGGGCAGACCGATGAATACGCATTACTCTGCCACACGTCGTGGAGTGAACATGTCGCTCTCTAGCCGTTGAACGGTTATTGCTGTGACGTCACTCCACTACTAACTTGGTGCCCTAACACCGATGGAGCATTTATTACTTGGAGGATCTTCGAAGTATGCAGACGTATGTTTGTACATAGACAAACAAGCACATGATGAAACCCTGTACCGTGCATTCTCCTACACACACACATAAACACACAAAATCTCATATGAAAAAAAAATCTGAACGATCCATGCAACAGACACTTCAAGGTCACAATGCCTTGACTTCACTGCACAACAAAAAAACTTCACCAAACAACAACCAATAAAAAAAGCAATTAATACGTCATAGTGGTGGGGGGAGGCCGAGAATCAGCTGTAAACAACTACTGTTAAATCACATTTTTTTTTTCAATAAAAGTAAAATTACTTACACCATTAAACTAGTTAGTTAGATTTTATTTCACTTGAAATAGAGGAAATCAGAATAAAAAAGAATTATTGAAATCATATCAAGATAATATCTTATTCTAAGTTCTTAAAACTTACTACGGACCCCTTGAAAACAGTCATGTTTTCTTGTGAACTTATTTCTGTCCATAGTACTTCACCATCTCTTCAGGAAGCGCATTTTGAAATGTAGACTTGTTCTATACCTTTAGTCTGGGTCACAAGATCCTTTTTTTTGGAATTTCTGTTCAAGGGCACCGAAAATTATGATCCAAGGCTCATTCGATTTGGAATGATCTCTAGCAACTTTTAGAAACAACTCAGTTAAAAAGAGGGGGTTTGGTATTTTTACAAATATCTCGGAAAATGTTAAAGATATGCAAAGTTTGAAAAAAGATCCACAAAGGGCAAATTTTACTAAAAAAAGTCCCACCTCCCGGAAATCTATCACCAATATTTATAATTTCAATTTAAGGGCGAATATAGCCCTAAAAGAGGACGATACGCATCCCGCATGCGATAACTGGTACGGACCTTTCAACAATAAAAATTATTTTAACCCATTAAATATCATTATTTCATCAGATATACTTCAGTTGATTAACTGATTTTTAAAAGTTTTAAATGTACATAAAAACATAATTTTTAACTTGAAACCTTAAATTCTGTTCAGTTCTTGGGGCTTCTCTTGAAAGTCTTCAGAAAAGATTTCCGTTGGAAAAATTGAAAACATTTCATTCTCCACTTTGTTATTATCAACTAAAGACGTTGAATAGTGAAAAATTCTATAGAAGTAATGAAAAAAATTTTTTTTAATATTCAAATTTATTCGTATTCTTATTATTTAAAGTTACATAAAAATTATTTTTCATAATGTTCAGCTCTATTTATTTAAAAAATTGTAATCAACAAATGTATTGTTTATAAGATATTTGCAATTTTTTGGGGGAATTTTTATAAGTGATGAATAATATGTTTTTTTTAAATAAAATGGTTTTTAAAAAAAATATTGCTTAAAATCGCAGGACAACCCTCAGAAGTCGAAACTTGTGCGAGCTGATGACTAACGAGGTCTTATCTTTTAACGTGTGATTCCTAACACGGGTTAGACGATAGCAAGTGAAAATCGAGCGTTCAGCCTGCGGCTTGAACCATCGACTCACATATCGACCGATTGACTGAGTGAACAAGGCACCCACGTCGAACCGCTCAGCTACCGATTAACAATTGATTAACAATTTTTTTCTGCTGCTAAATATGAATATTAAGAAACGATTTTTTTAAATCATAATTTTTATTTCTCTTTGATATTCTGAAAAATTTTTTTTTTATTTATATTTTCTTTATATTTATTTAATAAACAATTTGTTTTAATCTATTTAATTTTATCGAAATAATTTTTTTAATACTACCAAAAATAATAAAAACAAAAATGTGTCACTTTTTGTGTAAAACAAAAAGGAAAATATTCAAAAAATTTGTAAAAATAGAGAAATATGCGAGCTGAGGACTAACGAGGCCTTATCTTTTAACGTGTGATTCCTAACACGGGTTAGACGATAGCAAGTGAAAATCGAGCGTTCAGCCTGCGGCTTGAACCATCGACTCACATATCGACCGATTGACTGAGTGAACAAAGCACCCACGTCGAACCGCTCAGCTACCGATTAACAATTGATTAACAATTTTTTTCTGCTGCTAAATATGAATATTGAGAAACGATTTTTTTAAATCATAATTTCTTTCTCTTTCATATTCTGAAAAAAACTTTTTTTCAATTCATATTTTCTTTATATTTATTTAATAAACAATTTGTTTTAAACTATTTAATTTTATCGAAATATTTTTTAAATACTACCAAAAATAATAAAAACAACAATGTGTCACTTTTTGTGTAAAAAAAAGAAAAACATTTAAAAATTTGTAAAAATCTAAAGAGAAAATTGTTTGAGCCCCTCTTGAAATTTTTCAGAAAAATTGCTAGAGGTCATTTCAAATCGAATGAGCCCTTGATCATAATTTTTGGTGCCCTTGGACATAAGTTCCAAAAAAAGGATCTTGTGACTCAGACCACTTCTCTCTGAATATTCATTCTCATTCAGAAAACTTGCCGTACCTAATATTTTTATTTATGAACTGTACGAAGCTATTTACTTGAATAAAGATAAATTTACGTGCATCATACTCGTACTCAGACAGTCTATATATCCCTTTCTATAGGTTGAATATAACTAAGAACTCATAGCATAGATTTTTTTTCAACAGGCTTACTCAATTGTTTCATAGAACATAATGAATTTTCAAATTAGAAAAAGAGCTCAAATTTTTTGTGGCCAACAAACAATAAGTGTGAATATAATTCTATGAAATACAGAAACAGGATATCTGTTATCTGTTTTGGAAAATTAATAAAACTAAAATTTGTAGAGCTCAAAAGTTTTTGTGTCATCAACTCTCGGTTGTAGTTTATTAATATTTCCTTTCGATTTTACTATTATACTCAAGATCAAGAATCAAATTTATCAGTTTTTGAAGCTCTGGTAATTACAAAAAATATATTATGGTTACTTTTATGGACAATTTTTCTCAAAATAAAAATTGAAAACTAATTAATATCAAAAGAACTACTTTATTGTGCAGTAAAGGAGAGAGCAAATACACTTTCTCAACAAATAAACTCATATAAAAATACTTACTTATTATCATCGCAGTCTTCCAAATTGGAATATCAGCCATACCATCGCAAAATTGTTCTAAGAAATATATTGCCTTCTGATTGTAATTTATTTCATCGGGATAAAAAGTTAGTTCATTTTTCATCGCCAGCGAGCATCAAAGAAAAGTCATCAAATATCAAACGAGTGCGGAGTTAACTATAATATACGAGTGTTAGAAACTTCTCGAGCTTTATATGTAGTTAATGACAGCTTCGTGAAGTTCGTCTGTAACTAACGATAACAAATTCTTTCGCTATTATTTCGAGACGAAGTAACGTTACATGTCACGGAGGTTTCCCGTCCAATCCTCGTCTCCTTCCGAAGATAAATGATAATGGAAATTAGCCAGAGACGGTTTTTTTATGAAAGGAACGACGCAATGCACTCTGCACAGGAAGTTTGGATAAATCCGACGATTTTTTACACTTAAAATGCCGTTTTTCTTATTTTCGCGCTATCACGGGAAAGACCTTGTTACACTGTTAACGATTCATTACAGGGTCAAAGAGGAAAAACCACGTCAACGAGAAAATGTAATGGGTGGAACTTGGTGAATCTAGAAGCGTGGAAAGATACTCGCGGGGCCAGGATAATTCATTGTGGAGAACGATAAAATGAGCTGAATCTACTTTGTTCGTATTTTTGAAATTCTTTGTTAATTTCTTGTGAGCACATTTTGATAAAGAGCTATGTTTGTCGACCGGTATTCAATTGGATTCAACACTTAGTAAGTCAGGTCAAAAGATGGTTTTGAAATACAATTAATATTTTGGTAATGTTGAAAAATTGGTAATAAAATGCATCAGAACATTTTGTATAGTTGAAAACAAAATATTCAGACATGCTTTTTTCCATAAAGTCTGCTGATTCTGATCATAGCCCTAATCAATTAAGTTTATAGATCTTACGAAAAAATTATTATATTCAGTTAATGGGGGGATTCTTTTTTGTAGTTGAACATCCACTTCTGTAAGAATTGGAAGGATCCATCTACTTCTGCGAGAATGGTGAGGAGGATCACTATGACAAGACTAGAGAGGACCACTACAGCAAGAATGGAGAGGACCCCAGTGCGACTTCAGTCCATAACCAACCAAGACCTGCACTAATGATGCCCAAAGGCCGAAACAGTGGTCTGTCGAATGTCACTTTGATTTGAAAGAACATTGCAGAAGGTCAAAAACTATAATAATTTCATTATAAGTTTATATCAAAGCTTATGCAAGGCTATTTTGTGATTTGTTTCTACTTCAGAGGTATATAAGTCAATTCTTCGATAATATTTCGAAAGCTTCACTTTTTTGCAATTGTCTCTGATTGGTCTGTCACCAAAATTGACGTGAAACCTGATGCGATAAAAACCAAGTATAATATGGCGATATAATATACCGAATAGAGCGAGAAGCGGTTTGCAGTTGGTCTTCAGTCAAAGATCTGGCCCAGTTTTCACTTAGATTTGAACGATATTTTTAAACGATCACAAGTTCCATACAGATTCACAAGATTCATATCTTGCCACCAAAACAGCTGTGAGTCATCCACAAAGCACAATATCCAGTGATTCCAATTAGTAATCCAGTGATTCCAAGGTAAGTATTCCAGGAAAATCCAATCACGGAATTTATTCCCGGAATTTATCTATGCGAATTGGGAACAAATTCTAGAACCATGGAGGTAATTGTTATCATGGCCCTTGACATATCAATCAGTAAAAATGGAATGGTGGACTAACTGGATACTTCAAAATGAACAGATTGTCTGATTTTCTTCATTGATCGGGAGGGGTTCGAGGAAAGAGTTTCAGTGCTTTCCCAATGTCATCGTCCTAATTATGAAAAACTGATGATTCTTGAACTGATTGTGTCTTCGACTTGATGGTTGGAGGGACTAGTAACAATGTAATAAGCAATGGGTGTTCTTTCAAATTCAACTCAGTGTAGAATGATTCCCATAGTAAGTATAATAAAGATATCATTTTTTACAAAAGTAAACACAATGAAACACATTTACTTTTTTTAAATTGAAAAAAGGACGAATTTGAATCTATAAGGAGTAAAACAATCCACTAAGAGGTTCTTCCAGTTTGCAGCTGACCGACTTTTTATGTTGCATTTTCATAATTAACGTTCAATATTTGTCCATTTCAACATTTTATTACTTACCACCTTTCTAATCAATTAAAAAATATTTTGTATCGTGCGTACATATACATATATATGTGGTCAAAAACTACCAGGAACAGGATATAACAGGAAAGATAGAACTCCACCTTGTGAGCAACATCTCTTAGAATCAACCTTCTTGCAACTGCATTATGTTATACCGTTTTTCTATGAATTACAAGCATCCAGTTGTTTATGGCTTGATGAACGACATGCGATAAAATGCATATCAATGCCCATTTTGGAATCCTCAAACTTTGTTATTATTGAGCAATACCAATCGAGCAAGCAGCAATAGAAAATGATGGTTGTTCTCATAGTATTGTTAAATAACAAAGTTTCCATTAAATATATGGAAATTTATCGATAAAATTTTGAGGTTTTGTGGTATTACTTTCTATGATTAATTGTTTATAATAACAAAGATTTTAAAAAATTAAAGAATAATTTGATGCAAAAAAAGCAGTCACAAATGAGAGCCTTTCTGTTGGAATTATTGCCTGTACTCGTGAAAAGATTGATTTTTTCAAATTCTAAAGGAAATAGGTGTCTAGAAGAATGTCCATCATACAAATTGGAGTTGATGATACTGAATGACTAAATATCATTTTCAGCAATATTCTCAAGCGACAGAAATATTGTTAGTATTTGCTTCCATACTCTGAACTTGAGTGAAATAGAATTAAAATCACTATCATGGAATTATTGAAAGTCAAACAATTACTTTTCGTTCTAATACCTCGACAACGGTTCTAGAATAACGAGTTCCCAATACTTTCTAGTTTCTTTGCATAGCAAAATAACTAATTTGACATCTCGGCATACAAACGAGCTCTCGCCCAAATGCACAATTTTTCAACGAGCCCTTGCCCCGTCCCACATATTCTTCGACTGCAAGCATGTGTTTGCTTTGATTCATGCCCGGATCCAGCGGGATCAGAGCCCGCTCTCGCTATTGTATTCGTACCGGAAATTGCACCCCGGACTTCCGTTTCGTTCCGGCGGGATGTGATTCCGATGTCGGATCTGGAAGTCGCCAATTTGTTAGCGAGATCGATCAGGGAATTTGCATAGATGGAAAGATTTCTAGTTTATGTGGATTGTGGAAGAAAACCGAAGGAGATGCATTTCATTTCCAGAGGAAGCTCCATGGCGGTAATAAAGGATTTGTATTTTATAGTGTTCCTCTATCTATAACATAATGTAAAATGGAAGACTTCAATCGAGGGTTATACCCATATCCAAGACCTGTTACTCTTACTTTACTCATTTTTTTGGCTATTTTTCAAGGTCACATAAAGGTAATGAAGATCTTATCGATCAAACTTTTGCTGAAGTATATATGATCTTTTTAAATTCCAAGACGATTATTGTGACAAGTCCCTCCACAGAAATATTATTTCTTAGTTTTCATAACCAGTACCAAATAAAAGAATATATTGACAACTTCTCCAAATTCATACATTTGGAGATCCAATATGCACACATTTTTCTCATGTCAAAACCATAGAAGCATAAGATGAAAAAGTTAAAGCAATTCGAAAGTTTAATAAAATCATAATATTATTAATGGGAGGAAATTTATGAACCGCACCAACTCAATGTATACACTTCAGCTGTAGCGCTGGTCCAAGCTTACTGTGTAGAGCTTCGGCAGCCTGAGCTCGATGAACTGCGCAACCCGATTAACTCTAGATGATGTTCGAAGAGCTCTTGTGCGTTAGAAGAACTTTGCTGTTCCTGGACCAGCTTGGTGAAAAAAAAACCGGACACCAACCGCCATCTGACCAGAGTTATCAACTCATAACTGGAGGGAAAGCATCCCATTCCAGATTGGTTTGTTTTGGACTGGATCATTATTATTCCTAAAAATTAAGATTTGACAATTGCTAAGAATCGATAACATGCTTGAATTCGTGTTATAGATTGTTTTCGAGAATTTCACTTCACCGAATATTCTAACGGATATATGAGCAGAGAGGTTCACAGAGAGAAATAGCTGGATGTCAAGAGAACCTGCTTATCGATAGGTGTGTAATGCAGAAATCGATACAGTATAAGCGTAACCTTTCTATGGCTTGAATCGATACGACATCGTATCGTCGCATGAGCTTATCCTGATACCACTCTGGAGGACTGGCTTCACCTGGTTGGGCTAGAGTCCAGAGTGGTTCACTTTCAGTTCGCTGCTTGTCTGCATCTCACTATTGCCAATGTCCGTTGGCCTCAGAAACTGTGGCACCCCTGGAAACCGGGACCACAAGGTCACCCTTTTGTTTTATATGGATGACCTTAAACTTGATTGGTGAAAGTGTAAACGCATGCTATTGGTTTGGAATAGATATTTGCGAAATGGTTCGTCTAAAACAGGACGATCTAAGGATTACGGAATGTACAGCTCGTAGACGGAAGCATCCTGCACCACCAGAGAAACGTATCCTTCCTCGTATTAGAGCAACACTACTCACAAGAGGTAACCTCACTAGTACCTCACAAGTTCCAGCACAAACGCTGAGAGATCTTGTCATCGGAACTATCGGGAAAAACAAAATTGCTGCTACAAATATGCTTACCGTACCAATCTTACTCTACTCCTTTGAAGTAATGAAGTGGAATCGTGAGGAGATGTATCAACTCGACATAAAGACTCCATAGGAGTTTCAATCCCAAATCGTACGTTCCACGATTATACTTCCCCCGACAAGAGGGAGG
Source organism: Leptinotarsa decemlineata (assembly GCF_025532065.1). NCBI lineage: Eukaryota > Metazoa > Arthropoda > Insecta > Coleoptera > Chrysomelidae > Leptinotarsa > Leptinotarsa decemlineata. The sequence continues at coordinate 1,256,774 of NW_027412544.1, forward strand.
CATGAACTTTTGAGTTTGGAGTATCTACATGACAGAGTTGTGTTATCAAGACACTCCATCAAGTCGTCATGAGTTTGGATTCCCGTCTCTGTATTATCCGCGATCAAGAGAAATCAGAAATTGAGTATTCCTCTTCGATGCAGCTGTCCAAGCGGCTGATGAACTTGGTTTAGTTTTTGACACTGAATGAGGTGATCACAAGTCTGCTACCATGTTGAAACCTTTTCAGCAAAATGTCCACATAGAAGCCGTACTCTAGTGAACAGAGGGGTTTATCATGTCATTCCAGGATAGTGTTTTGATACCTTAGTATACCATAGCCACATGATGGGTATAGAAGTTCCTGACACCAAGTGCCCTAAGGCGTCTGAGGCACTGAAAATGGTGAGGGATCGATATCTGAAAAGAATATTTACATGAACTCTCCAGCTTACAAATAACAAATGGACAGAGATTTATCGGCGATATCGTTCCGCTGACAGAACTGAACTTCAGTCGTGTTATTGCTAGTGAAAGTATTCAGAATCAATCGCTTAGAGAGAGTTGAAGCTTATGCTGAATATTCATAATAATCATTATCAATTTCTGGTTGCTGGTTTGTCAAATCAAAATTTCAACCCTACCCTCGAAATGATGATGAGTTTTGGCAAGGGGTGACATTAATGTTTTGGAATGACTTACCAATATGCGTCTTTGAGATCTTCCCCAACTGGTTATGTATACTTACCTGAAATGGAAAAAAATATATTCATACGTCTCGATTAAATAGACTTCGACCTTCAGTGACCCTGATTGCTGTGATATGTACACAGGCGAGTACTGAAGAATACTTTTCTACTGATGAATTTTATATTTCCACCAATGATTGAATTTCTGTTTTGGAAGATCAGGGTCACTTTAAATTATTTTATACTATTAATTACAATTATTTATTGAATTGGAACTGTTTCGAATCGATTCCAATCATTGAAATGCTATTTTTGGGTGTTTTATAGGAATAAACTTTGATCATGTACCTACTACTGAGTAGTGATAAGCAATTATTCTTCTTAAAAAATAATTGCATATCACTACTTATACTTATTTTTTATTTCAAAATTAATATTTTGACGACTGCAATGAAACATTTTGAAACTGCATTCACTTTCAACGATCCCTAAGCATTCCTATGCTAATGCTTTCGTAATAATCGTTCACAATATCCATTATATTGGCAATAAAATATAGCAAACAGCTGGTGCTTGAACATCACACTCATAAATAATGGTGAAATTTTAAATTAATAGCAAGTATAAACACTGCCAGACACGGTGCGGTGTATGAAGATATCTCAGAAAAAATGATTTATGGGAATATTGATCATATAATTAAAGTGTTGTTCGCTACAAGAACATCGGGAAAAGTATCCAGTATATTGAGTTATTCTGCAAAAATATTCAGTTGAGGTTACTTCCGCAACAGGTGAGCCGATTATAAATTTTTATTATGTCTGAGTAAATTTCTATTCCATCGTTACTGATTTCATGTGGAAATATTTTGCTGATTTCTCGGCAGGAAAAATTTTTGCAAAAAGATCTCTGTGAAGAAGTGTCAATCAAATCTAAATGAATCAAAATTCAACCCAAAATGGAAGACAAAGCTCGTTAGGCTACTTCAGATTTCTTTAATCATTATCCTCATTTATATCAAAGATGATTTCTGCTGTGGTCAATATTTCATTAACCTCCTTTCAGTTCTTAAGTTCTTCATTTATCATCACATCGCTTCTATTTTTTATATTATTTTAATGTTTCTCCTTAAATTGACCGTTAACTGTTATAACCGTCTCTTCTTCTTCTGGCAATGAATGTTTTCCAATGATCACTTCCAACCTCCAGTACTCTTCTTATTCTGATGTTATTATCCAGAGTTCAGCACTGATGAGGAAGTAGTCAATTACTTATTTCTGCCTAGGACTTGTTTCATTGAAAAAACTTTCGTATGTTTCATTATTTCGTTTTTCCAATTTTTATTTCATTTTGTAGGGTATATTATGTCATTCTTAGTTCGTTGATTTTTCGTTTGCTCCCCTTCTATTAATGTTGTAGCGACACGAAGATTTTTTCCTGTGGCATCTTCAATCATTGACTATCTATTAGAAATGTGAATTATTCAATGCTCATTCCTTCGTTTATATCCAGGGATACAAATCTTTCAACAATAAATATTTCCTTCACATATATCATATTTCTTTCCTTTATTACAAATGCCGTTGCAGCCCTTGCAGTTTCTTTTGTCTTTGCCCCCTCCTTGACCAATATATTCATTTTCTTTGTTTCTACACAATCTATCTCTTCTTTCATGTATCTTCTGTAAATTTTTCTTATACTTTCAGACGTTTCACATTTCACGTTGACAATTTATTATTCTGAAACATTCTGCTGTTCAATCGTGTTTTCCTTGGTTCATTATTTATTAATTTGATTGCAACTTTCTCCATATCAAATGTTTTGATGTTTACATTCCTACCTTTTTTTATTGCCACTTCAATCAGCTGTGTACAGTCATCTAATTATGAGTAGTTTTTAATTTTTTACCAGCGTCAACAACCAATAAATCATTATTCGGAATTCGTGTCAGAAATGATGATATTTTCCATCAACTTCATTGACATATGTCACCAAACAAGGTCAATTTGACGATAAACCAGGTTCCGAACTTTCTGTCGAACTGCATTTACTAGTTCTGATGGAGACTAGCCCGAGGTACTTAAAACAGATTTGTGATCTATTGTAGCACGTCCGATTGACTACAAGTTAATACCAGTTTCCATTGAGTCGCTTGTAAATTCATCGGCAAAATTGCAGTTACCCAACTTCAGAGCCATAATGTTGTTCAAGTGAGTTCCGCAATAACTCACATTGATTTATACGTTGCAACTTCGAACACGTTGAATGAAAATTAGGAATTACGAAGCAAGTATCAGCAACTTCGCTTTTATTTCAAATGTTATACTGGTATAACAGTTTTATTCAGCAATGTGAAACTATCAGATACTTCGAATGTGTCACTGTGACGATACATTTCTTCATAATCAATAATGAAAGGGCACACGTGGGGCAATCGTCGTTCAATTCTGTTGATAAGTTATTATTCAACAGTTTATGATATTGAACTTCATCAGTCCAACTGATGATACTGCTGTGTAGCTAAATGAATAAGTACTATTCTGATCATTTGATTTTAATTTAAGAGCCACCGGTAGACAGCTGTTTCAGTCTGTTGTGCATCGTCAGTACCGGGCAGGTTGTTCTTGATTGAAGACAAAATGTGAAAAATCACGAAAAGTATTTGATTGAAATAGTTGCGTAAACGCAAGCAAGACATAGGTGAAACTTCCATAGCTTCCTAGAGAGGCGCCTGTGCGAAAGTAGCAATTCACATTGGTTTTGAGTCGCTGGACATTAAATCCATTTGGAAAAACGTTCTTAGGAAGTTTATTTCACATGAACGCAGTTCTCCAAAGGAAAGAGTTCTTGAACAGTGAAGTTCGAGGTGTACTGAGTTGAACCTCAAAACGATGAGCAGCCACAGTCCGTCGCGTATTTTTTATATGTAAAGCTCTTGGAGGAATCGAATGTGCCAAGTCACTCGAACACTCTCCGTGAAAGTATCTATAGAAGAGAGACAAATCTCCAACCTTTCTTCGATGTTCCAGACTATCACGGTTGCAAGAATAGTTGCACTGCAGTAATATTCCAAGCAGCAAAAAGAACGACTCCCTGCATTAATGAATATATTTCAAAAGTCAGCTGTATTCTAGAGCACACATTTTAAAAACAAATAATGAAATGTCTCCAGGTGTTGCTGTTTTGACTGGTATCGAAGTCGACCGTAAGAGAGTCAAAGAGATCTAGACTCAATGTTTTTACTTACTTTGCTAAAGATAATCAAGGTCTGAAAAATCTTTGTCACACTTGTATTGATATATTCCATAAAAGCTGTGGATTTTAGTTCCGAGGTTTAAGTCCAACGAATTTTTGTGGTGAATTTTTAAAATGACAACTTTTTCATTTATTAATCGATTGGAATAAATCAAACACTAAAATCGGAATGAAGCTTACCACAATACATTAGTTAAAACCACGCCCATACTGATTGAGCCGTTTTTGAATTACCTCGCAAAATCTCTAAAAATTTGAAATACCTACCCACATATCAAGTACCTGAGTTTTGCCTAAGTTTCCACATTTGAAAAAATAGGTGGTTTGCAAATTTGGAGTTGGTCTTTCTATTTACAAAACTAATTTTATGGTCTTTTATTCTTTGGGAAAATGTTCTCTATGTTTGACCAATATACAGTTTTGGGCAAGAGCCACAAGTCAGTGTGAAAATCACACAATATTGTGAAATTAAGCATATAAATCATTGAATATGTAGAATATAGTTAGTAAAGACACGCTCGGAGAAGCCATTGTGTGACGAAACACGTGTTGCATTTTTGTAAAATGGTTCAGTAAAAATCTCACAATAAAGTGTTTTTTGAATATGTTAGTTATGGATTTTCATCAAATATCGGCCAATTCCATCATATTTTTCACATCACAGTAGCCTTTTCGTTATGAATAACAGTGGATAAAGTATGTTACGTAAAAACTACTGTGATAGCGATATTTTTGGAAATGAAGTTTGTCAAGACCCAATTGTTTCCAGAGTAGTTTGTGAAATTACTATGGATCTTCATCAAGTAACGGCCGAGTAAATAAGAAAACCGAATGATGTTATTTGAAAATATATTTTTGTTAAAAAAAATTATGATGAAATCTTCAATAACTGTTGTATAAGGATCTTTTCTGACTATTTTGAAGTTTTTGAAAATATAATTTTAAGCGGGTATAACGTCATCAGTCGGAGTTGAATTGCGCTGTTGATTAATAATAAATATCATCTGATTCAAATCCCTGGATAAGGAAACTGTCAAAAATTATCCTGGATCTGTACTGAGAGTTCATCAAACAAATTATACTACAAACAGAGAACCATCGTTCTCGTGAACATAAACTATTCTTCCCAATACATGAACCATGCACTGATATTGGACGCCTTGATATAACCCTGTCCGAAGCCGAATAATGATTTAATGTCTGCCGCAATGAAACTTTGTAACTCCATTAAGGCTAATGAATTGGATATGTGTATTTTAGTTCTTGGTTAATTATATAGGAAAATTGAACACGCAAATATTGACGACTGTTTCCTCTCATGTTACCAAAATCGATTGGGTATTGTGTTTGTACAAACACCGATTTATATGGTGACAATGTGTTCATTTGTAACTTGTATTTCAGTTTCTCTCGAATAAATTAGTTATGTTCCCTTTTTGTGATATACTATATCGAATGGAATTTCAAAGAAATATCTAAAATGGTACATATTGTTGAAGTGTGAAATACTTAATAAAATTAAATAGCGATATTTCAATATTCATTGTTTCTATTCAAATCAAATCAAATCAAAATTTATTCAATTCAGATTAAAATAAAATATAAACCGTTACAACTTACATCTATGAAGGATCGTGGCTATCTACGCCAAGCTTGTGTTACAGCCACGAATCCAATACAAGCAATACATTTACAAACTAAGATGAACCTACTAAATAGTTCTGGAAAGTCCTAGAAGGACGACCAAAATGATAAGCAGTCGTTTAGCATAACTAGAGCATCAAATATGAAAGAAGAAACAGAAACAACAGCTTGTGACATTGTTTTGAGTGATTGCAGTGAATTTCAATTCTATTTTCAATTTAGTATAACTTCTGATACATTTTAGTGACGGTGGTAAAGAGTTGTAGAGTTTTGGTCCAATGTATGTGATAAATTTTTGATTGTGAGTAAGTCGGCATCGTGGAACCTTTGCAATGTGGGAAGTGTGTGGACGAGTATTATATATATTCTGAACAAATGAACTCGTAGCACTGGCTGTCCATAATATACAACGGAAAGTATACAGTTTTCTTACACTATATATTCCACTCCCTTCATATAATGCTTGAGTATTATAGAATTTATTCTTTTTGAACATAATTTTTATGAGTGAGTTTTGGATCATTTCTGAATTACGTAAGGAAGATTTGAATATTCCGCCCCATATTATTAGACAATACCGTAAAATAGACTCGGCCAGGGCATCATATACAGTAAGCAACATTTTTCTACTGACTATATTTCTGAGTTGATAAAATTTGTAAGTGAGCTTACGTAATCTTTTTACCGTATAGTCAATATGATCATTCCAACGAAGGCACTGATCCACTGATTCAGTTTAATTGTTCAATTATCTCATAAGATCTCATAGAATAGAATAGAATAGAACTTTATTGGTCACGTTACATATCCATACAATACATTTGTAGCAAGTCAGTGGTCCACCTTTCGGAACAAGAGTTGAAGTAATGTACAATTTAAAAAGAAAAACCAATGCTTCCACTGTGAATAGGAATATTACACATAGGTACACATAAATATACATATACCTCCTTAGGCTCATCCTACACGACTAATAGTAAAAATACCTACAGTACAAGTATAAAAAAACAGTAAATACTATAAAATTGTCTAAAAGCACACTGAACCTCAATATCATATGGAGTTGTCGTTTCAAGGAGCTTAGAGAAATTCATTGATAGAATAAAAACAATATTTTAATAATAGTACTTTGTATTTTCTCTTGAATAAACCTAGAGGAAGTTGTTTCAAACTAGCTGGTAACTTGTTGAATAAATGCAGTTTAGGTGAGTTATTCCTGAACACGTCAAGTGGATAAAAAGGTATTTTGAACAGATTCGCTAATCTAGTATTATGATTATGAGATTTGAATACGTTCGAATAACAATGTTTGTTATCACGGCATAATAGACAAACAGGCAAGAACTGCATAAGAACTGCCCGATGCCAAAAAATATTGTTGAAATATATACTCAATAACACCACAACATTACAAAATATCACACAATGTTACAAAAAAAGTCCTATTTATATTCAATTTTACTTTCATAGAAAGAAAGATACCAGTAATGTCTTGATCTTGTCAGCACACATTTTCGAACAATTTAATTCTTACAAAAAGTGAAGAATTTTTTTCTTTTTTTAAAAATAAAGTAAAGTAAAGTAACGATGAGAAATTAACATCCATTAACATCAAATTATAATCTGTTACGCCCACAATAATAAGTTGGAAAATCAAATTATCGAGGCGTAATAAAACTAACTCAAAAACAAAACTCTAAAATCAAAATTAGTCAGCCGGTAGAGAGTTGGTAGATAAAATAAAATATTTGACACTGAGATATCAAAAACAATATTTATTAACTTCCCTCTTTGGGTAAGTACCCTTTTCACGAAAAAATGTAACCCTGGATAGAATTTCCGAAAGTTAGGGCCGTCGATATATCGGAACGTATTTTTGAACTCCACGGATTTTATATTCACAAATTGAAACTGTCAAACTTCTGAATAAGTGCAGTATGGTGCATGTGCAATTGCAATTATAAATGCAATATATATACATAAAGTTTAATATTAAATTTCACAAAAAGGATTTGAAGCTTTATATCTTCTATTGATTATCTGCGAGCTCTTTCGACAGCTGGTCGTACTGTCATCTTCTAGGCACTCCTCAAACTGAACTTGTCATCCTGTCGTCTGCCTCTTTATACGGTCCGAACGTCTCAACTCAGGTATTTCAGGTACTTTAGGTAAATTTGCCTAAGATTGTGTTAGATCTTCTCTAGGAATGTGTATGGTTTTGTTTAATATATTGAATGAGAGGTCTTGTTGTGTTTTGATTTGAACTTGTCTATGACTGTTAAATTTATGGATGTTCAAGTTTTCCCAAATGTCCTGCGGTTTCCTTTGTTGACTTGTTGACATCATTCAAAAAAAAATATAAATAAATAGATGAATTTCACTAGTTCGGACTTCCATTGTCTATTATATAAAATGATTTGAAATCCCTGAAACAAGTAAAAAAGAATAATCAAAAAGAATAGTTGAAAATAACAATTATATTAAGCAACAATAAACCTGAAATGAAATGATAGTGAAATAACCTACAAGTAAAAAATATAATAATTGAATAAATAAAAATTAAAGGAATGCAAAAAGAAAATAATAAAAAATAAAAAAATAAAAAAGTGTAGAGATTCCAAGTCACGTTAGTTCACGACGTTTCGATTGTTGGTATCTACAATCGTCTTCTGGTGATGACTGGACTGATTCCTCCGAGAGATGACTATTTTATAGGTCGTTGAAATACTTTCACTTCCTCTACTTTTCATTTTCCGCTTCACTGATTCCGTGAGAGATGACCGATTTGGCGGGAGTTGGTCATTTTTCGTTTGATGATGGGTTTCCATATGTTTCGTATATCTACGCTGGCCTGGCTGAATACGTTGTTGGACAACATGTATGCGGCTTCCTTAAATTTTCTCCTGAACCAATGTTCCTCTCTGTGCAAGATCTCAGCTTGGGACCACTCGATGTTGTGTTGATGGGTCCAAACATGGTCTGCTATTCCTGATTTGCTGGTTTCTCCTCGCTGTGTGTGCTTCTTGTGCTCGGCAATGCGAACATTCAATGGCCTCTTAGTTTCACCAATATAGGATTTTCCGCACTCACAGGGTATCCGGTAAATGCAATTCTTGGAATCGCAGTCCGCGTTTGGGGCCTGGTTTTCGTGAGGCTGCTACGGATAGTGTTACCGGATCTGAAACAGGTTCTAATGTTGTACTTGGAACCAATTCTTCTTATCCTCTCCGATAATCCTCTGATGTAGGGAAGTGCAAGCACTGGTTGTGACGGCTTCTCTTCCTTGCGAGGCTCCTGCTGTCTTTTAGCCAAAGTCTTTTCTACCATCGCTTTGGAGTATCCATTCCGCTGAAGATCATTTTTGATGATGTCTAGTTCCTTCTCGAGACCTTCCTTTGTATTACAGAGCCCAAAAGCACGGTCTAATAGAGTCTTGATGATTCCTCTTTTTGTCGATTGATGGTGGTTGGATTCGTGGTTCAGATACTGTCCCGTATGAGTGGATTTTCGGTAAACAGATGTTTCCCACTTAGTGTCGGTCCTCTTCACCAAAACGTCTAAGAATGGCAATTCATTGTGGATTTCCTTCTCCATTGTGAAAGTGATGGAAGGTCTCACGCTTTCTGAAACACATCAACAGCGTGAGACCTTCCATCACTTTCACAATGGAGAAGGAAATCCACAATGAATTGCCATTCTTAGACGTTTTGGTGAAGAGGACCGACACTAAGTGGGAAACATCTCGAGAAGGAACTAGACATCATCAAAAATGATCTTCAGCGGAATGGATACTCCAAAGCGATGGTAGAAAAGACTTTGGCTAAAAGACAGCAGGAGCCTCGCAAGGAAGAGAAGCCGTCACAACCAGTGCTTGCACTTCCCTACATCAGAGGATTATCGGAGAGGATAAGAAGAATTGGTTCCAAGTACAACATTAGAACCTGTTTCAGATCCGGTAACACTATCCGTAGCAGCCTTACGAAAACCAGGCCCCCAAACGCGGACTGCGATTCCAAGAATTGCATTTACCGGATACCCTGTGAGTGCGGAAAATTCTATATTGGTGAAACTAAGAGGCCATTGAATGTTCGCATTGCCGAGCACAAGAAGCACACACAGCGAGGAGAAACCAGCAAATCAGGAATAGCAGACCATGTTTGGACCCATCAACACAACATCGAGTGGTCCCAAGCTGAGATCTTGCACAGAGAGGAACATTGGTTCAGGAGAAAATTTAAGGAAGCCGCATACATGTTGTCCAACAACGTATTCAGCCAGGCCAGCGTAGATATACGAAACATATGGAAACCCATCATCAAACGAAAAATGACCAACTCCCGCCAAATCGGTCATCTCTCACGGAATCAGTGAAGCGGAAAATGGAAAGTAGAGGAAGTGAAAGTATTTCAACGACCTATAAAATAGTCATCTCTCGGAGGAATCAGTCCAGTCATCACCAGAAGACGATTGTAGATACCAACAATCGAAACGTCGTGAACTAACGTGACTTGGAATCTCTACACTTTTTATTTTTTTATTTTTTATTATTTTCTTTTTGCATTCCTTTAATTTTTATTTATTCAATTATTATATTTTTTACTTGTAGGTTATTTCTCTATCATTTCATTTCAGGTTTATTGTTGCTTAATATAATTGTTATTTTCAACTATTCTTTTTAATTATTCTTTTTTACTTGTTTCAGGGATTTCAAATCATTTTATATAATAGACAATGGAAGTCCGAACTAGTGAAATTCATCACGAAACATTGTCAATCACCTTCAAACAAAATAAATAGATGTTTCAAGTAATACAAGATTAATATTATTTACGAATATTTCCCCGTTAGTATATATACCATTGGATTCAATTTAAAATAATAAAAATATAATTTCAATGCATAAGGTTAATTGATAACTAATATTTACTATGTTCTAGGTGCTAACTAAAAAGATACCACTACTTGCTCTTACGAGTTCACTGAGTATTCTTGGTGATATGAAATGTTCCTTATATGTTAAAAGAAGCAAAAGTTGTACAAGGCAAAATTAATAAATGAAGTAGATCCTACTTGTATATTCCTTTGGAGGTTGTCCTTTCTTTTGCAATTCCCAACAATGGCTTTCTATACAAGGTCCGTCCAGTTTATAGGATTGGAGGAAGTCTATACTTTAACTAGCAGAGGAAATCAAGCAAGCTCTATCTAATAAGCAGGGATGAAGTTGTCTCCAAGCGGTTAGGTGTAAAGCAAAGTTCTAAACATGCATGCTAGCTAAATTGGTGTATACCTATAGGACATAGTGATGTGGAAGCTGGTAGTATCCTTCGTACTGAGAAAAATTAAAACTAGGTACTAAACGAAAAGAGACCTGAAAAGACAAAAAAGTTACTAACCTGTGGATTCATTAATACATACGAAATGCACTTATTAGAAGATAATCCCCAGAATTTGGGGGGTGGTCTCAGAGACCGTCAGGAAACTTTTAAGGTTAGTTGAAAACCGAAATTCACATTGGATAGTTAAAATATCAATCCTATGTCAATTTTCTTGATGGTTTTATAACTACTTTTCATTTTTCAGACTCGGAAAACCCTCTATAAATCGAGAAATCAGAACTACATGTTCCACTTTGATAAGCCCACAATAAAAAGGAAAAGGAAACAGAGATATATTCTGGAGGTCAAACTAGGGATATTAGTGACAGTTTATCAAAGTTGAGAATACTGAAGATGAATGACATCCTTTCTGTCAAATTCCGGCTAATTCAGCCGGCTAATTCAGATTGGAAAGTTCACCAAATTAGAAAGAATTGATTAGAACAGAACCTGTAAAAAAACTAACACACCAGCTGAGGCAGAACCAAAATCTTTGGCATGGAGCCAGATTGGGAAAAGTGTGTCTATAAAACAATATGAAGAGTACAGGGAACATACAACCAGAAACCACTTCATGAAAGGACCGAGAAAAAAATGAAAGATCTACTTCAACGAAGTCGGGTTCGACTCAAATCAAAATCACATGGACACTTTCCATTGAAACAACACCTGAACACCTAAAGGAGGCCCTCAACTGCAGACAATGCAACTGAGTGACACGACTAGTTATATTGTATACGAATGTGATGCATTGGATAAGCAATCTATGGACAACATACATTATGTCCAGAAGAATATGACAAACATCCAACAAGAGACTTGTAAAAATTAGTACAGGCTCCAAACAGGAACAAAACTTGTACAGAGGCTATAAAAATAAACACCCACTCGTCTCGGTACGTTTGAAAAGAGAAATTAATTACCAACGAACGCAATAAACAAATTTAGGGAGGGCATGAACTAATTTCAGTCTTACAGAATTCTAAATCACCCCTTAAGGCTCGAACTGGCAAGTGGGAGGTGAGATAATTAATCATCATGATCGGTAAACCTCTTAAAACGAAGGTACATCACGATTCCGAAGGTGGATACAATTTGCAACTTGATTGCAAGCCCATTAATAAAAATGAATATAGAATGTAATAGTACATTAATTGGGAGTGCATACTTGGGTGAGGTATTCAAGGGAGATAGCCAGCGTTAGCAGTTGTGATGAAGGTTAGTGAAGATTTATAATCGTGAAAGATCCAAGGAAAGATTCAACCTCATAACAATATGACTTACTAGAAATTTTGTGCGTATTACTTCTGAAACTTCTACGAAAGACAAAGAAAATGAAAGTGGTAAAAAACATAGAAATTTTCATATCTCTTTTCATCATGATCTCCTACCACGTAGTAACGGCTACATCCATCAATTTATTGAAAGACAAATCATCTTCGATATAATATTTTACATATTTCGTATTCATCATTTTTGTCATAAATCATAATATTACAAAAAATTCTGTGGAAGCATCTTTAGTGCTGTTTCCTGGCAGATCCCAGTCTCATAATCATTAAGTATGGTTAGGAGCATTTCATCTTTTTCAGGCTCACATTCAGGCTCTCAGCTAAAAGTCCACAATTAATAGAGCTACTAGTAATTTTTTATTCCACCGTAGTATTGAAATTTTTCTTATTTTCAATAGTATCTAAGTCAGTGTATTCAAGTGGTTTCACCCTCAGACTGTAAAAAGTCATCTCTGTCATTCATCTCTGCATCAATTTGGTTCAGGAGAAAAGTAGTTTTGATATTTTTGGGAAAGAAAGTTTTTGGCTTTCTACTACCTCATCTGATACAAAAAAAAATGGATGAGAGAATCTTCCGAAGAAAGGAAGGAAGTAATCAATTTGAAAATAAGTAACTCTATACATGGATGTGTAGATCATGCAAAGAAGTAACTTTCAGACACAAACTGAAAGAAAGTCCTCCTGAAACAGCTACTTTCATATAAACATTGAATTACACGAAAGAAAAAAAATTCTTTCGAAACAAATACTTCTATATGAACACTGAATTATACAGAAGATACTTTTCTCTATTCAGTTTGTATATCGAACATTTGTTGAGGAATAAGAATCAGATATCATTCATATGAGTTCTACTTTGAATGAATGGTAATAAATTGTACTCACATGGAACACTGTCACCCTAACTGGTATACACCGTGTTTCGTCTTAAGACACTTGCCCTAAGGCTCTTCAGTACCAAATTGGATAATATTAAAGAAAATACACACACTTCATTCATGAATTACGATTTTGAATGTCACGGAATAAACTTGATCTGCTTATGTCATCGATGACATCGTAATGACATTCATTCACCTATTTGATTTAATCCCAGCCATGAGGAATCAAATAGTTTTGATAGTTATAGAAAATGTGAAGTACCTCCATTGATGCCGACTGTTACGAACTAGTACCCGAAAGCCAAAAAAAGCGACAAAACGTTTTTACTTTCAGTCGCATCTGATAAATCACAAATTACTTTTCCAAATCAAAAGGCAGTTCCGGTGGATATTGTCCAAAAAAATCGCTCTCATGAATTCCATACTTGTGATGCACTGTTTGGAACCTTTCGTGTAGTAATAAATATTACTGGAGTTTTTCCCCTCACTAAACCGTTATTTAAACACCTCGACACGTGTTTCGATTACCAAGTGATCATCTTCAAGAGGAAGATCATCATTACTTGAGAGCGATAATTATGCCGTTCAGACGTAAAAACTGTATCCTCCCTAAATACCCTTGTTAGGGATCTTGAGTATTTCTAATAGTAACAACATTTTCGGAAATAATCGGAGTTCGTGTCTAATTGAACTGTATGCCTCCATACATACAGCCCGATCTGCAAATGTGTTCCAATAATTGAAAATCTATTGCGGCATTTCTATCGCCAACAGCATATGCTGGAATAACTTCAATGAAGAATCCTGCACTGACACCTGTCGGATATATAATCCAACGCCCTTCGTGGTATTAGCCAAGGGAGTAGTTGTTTTCTGATAGGTATCAGTCCATTAACGTACAGTGTAGGTAATTTGAGACTACCTGAACGAATTGTTTCTTTAGATGATTTGATTTACAGCTAGTCTTCAAGTACATATGCCCACTGACTATATGTATGTGGAAATACTAAATTATTAGTAAGGAAACATTTTTTGAAAACAAGTTTTTATTTACAAGCAAGGAAAAAAATATTTTTATTCAATAAAAGAGGTTAAACTCGAAACCAACTTTTATGTCATATTAATTGTGAAATATTACAAATTGATGGGTCTGACTTTTTTGTCTTTTCGAAACATGGTAAATGAAAGTTTTTAAAAATTGTATTCTTACTCATAATTCATTATCAATTTCAATAGATTCTTCACTTGAATAATCACGCTTGAGTAGATACAAATTATACATAGCTTCTTTATTATTTAGATAACGTGGCACCATGTAATTTCAGAGGCTCAACCACACGGAAAAGACATATTCACGTCCAATGAACTTTTCTACACTAATCACCTTCACGATATTCATTCGTTCGTCCACTTCACAAATCATATTTTCGTTGAACGTGGAACGACGTAATAAGATTTATCTCGAGTACGTCTAGGTATTCAACTGGGAGTGCTTTGAAGGGCTATAAAGTGAAATTATATGACAAATGATTCAAACGTTTCAAATAAGACGAATCCTTCAGGTTAAGACAAGACACTGCTTCGTCCCATTCGTCTTCATTTGTTTCCAGTCGTAACTCCTATTGCATAAGAAAGTTTATAGAATTTTTTTTAATGTGAATTCAGTTGTATGATTGACAGTAAAATGGTTAAGATAATTTGATTACACATTCAATTTGGAATAATTGATGTTCTAAACTGAAAATTATGTTTGATTTTTTTGAAGGGAAATATTTTCTTGAAATGCACTGTAGAAAAATCCTTAGGTCTGAAATCGATGTATGTGCGACAGTTGCGATTTACTGAGTTTAAGTTACTGTAGACTGTATTATTCAGAAAAAACCATCTCTGGAAGATGTCGAGCTGCAACAATTACCAGAGGAAATACTGTTCTGAAATTGAAGATAGTTGAAATTCCAGAATGAAATGTACAAATAGTTTATGATGTTTCGGGAAATAAAATCATACCAATTGCTCTAAGAAACATAGAAGGATAATGGTGGATAAATATCTAATGTTGAAGCTACCGTCAAATCTTTCAAGTATGTACGTACCAAAATGGAGAAAGATATTCGAAATTGCAACTGAATGCTACACTCATGATTTAATAATAAAATTTTCGAATACATTCACACAATAATTTAAGTCAATTTATTTTGGGAGTACAATTACAAACTACCAGGTGTATCTAATAAACGTATAAACTGAGCAGTGAAATGTCTATAGTCAATTTAGACAATTCAAACAAGCGTTTAAAGGCGCGAACTGTCATGACGTCATACTGTATCAGTCCAGACGCACGCATATGGCGCAGGCTGTGACTGCAGTTTAAATCTACTGATTTAAACGGCTGCAGAGAAAAGCTTTTGTGTAAAATGTAAAATATGATGAGGTCCTGTTTTTCAATAGATTGGTATTATTAAGTGGTTCAGCTTTGTGTGTTGTTGAATTTATAAATCTAACAATGACTTTCAACTTCAAACGCAATGGAACACAAAAAGTATTACAAATATTGCATTGTGCCTTGATTGATGACTAATTAAGTTAGGTTCTATTATCAAATGATTATATCCTTTTATGATAATATATATATAATATATATTTTTATACTTTTGAGGTATACAAAAACAATGGCTTTGCTTCATATTGTATCTATGAAATCTATTATGTACGTTTAGTTCTTACTTGTCAATTTTAACTCCGCGTACTTCGCGTACCAAGAGAAAAATATTCAGCTTCTTTAATAAATTTCGCTACCATAAACATATCAACAACTGGCAGATTATCGGATTGACCTTTTGTAAATCCGTTGTCGGTCATATTTTTCGAATTTACACACTTGATAGTAAATAAGACTGTGTAAAATTAACTAAATACAGTAAAAATCACTGATTTGGATGAAAATATCACAATAAACAACAGAAACTTCAAAACAGCAAACGCAACAGTTCAACATAAATGGAATGGCGACTGGCGAAATACAGTATGACCTCACATCCAATGACTGGGCGTTTTTGGTCACGTGACGAAATTTTAATTTTTAGTAAACTTTGTTTCTATAGAATGAATAGCATTTGAAAAATTTTTTTCTGGTAATAAAGGCTTTATTACAATGATATCTTTCGATTCTCAATGCAATCTTCATGATTACATTTTTATGCAAGTTCCCTATTATAGTGTGGTGGTGTTCCAATACTATTGTATACTTCTCTAAATATTCAATCTACAACTCTTTCATGAATAGAATCTAGCTTAACAACCTTTAATGCTTTGAAAGGGCAAATTAGACCTTCTTTGAAATATTTCCCATAAACTGGTACTCAAAAACGTAAATATATTTTTAAAAATATCTCATCTAATGCAGTTCGAAGTTCTGAAAAATGTCAGTTGCCACTTTAACACAATGCAAAACAACTCAATATCCCTATTACGAAACATTTACCACTTCAATAATCGATATTATCGTTTAACGAGGAGTGGAGTAACATTAAATATTTTATATGCGATTGTCTCTTGACAAATCCAATTTGATTCTGCCTACGCCGAACGCATATCTGAATCTAATAATTGAGGATGAATAGTTGGTTCTTATTTCTTATCAATCAGACATAAAGAATCTTAATAGGTTCCAAATACAACTAACATGGATTGTGTTTAGACACTTTACTGTCTGTAAAGACGAAGGTTAGCAACTGGAGAAACGTTTAATGCCAGTGAGTTTCTTATGGAAAATTTCAGATTGATAGCAATAATGAAAATAATTACAGGTTCCCTATATAATTCACGAAATAATAATACATCTGTGGGACTTGATTGATCATAATGATAGACATAAATATAATAGGAAAAAAGTTACACACTATTCACTAAAAATGTGTCGTTCTGTCTAATCACAGGGTTATAAAAAATGAGTAACACCAGAACATACATCTTCCACATTAAGCCATTCATCAATACTGTTAGCCATCACGTATAATTAATTAACAAAAAAACTATTTTATTTTGGTAGAGTCAGCTACATCGTATAAAGTTCTATAATTTTTATCTCTAATTACGACTCTAGAGTATACCTCATAACTCTCAGTTCAACTCATCACAGGTGATTATCATTACTTTTTCCTTCCGTAAAATACTCTTCTTCAAATTAAAACAGATAGCATTGTGACATTCCAGGTGTGGTTCCAGCAATGAAAAAGATATAACATGGGAGTGAATATGAAAAACGACTTTACATACACGGTAAAACTCATGTATATGTATATTTCAGAATATGAAATTAATTTCGTGTGAATTATCGAAGAAGAGTTATTCGATGTTGAAAATTTATGAGACTAACGAATGAATGTTGGTCAACTCTAAGGCTCATTATTTTATTTCCACTAAAACTTTGAACTGTCCTGGTTTTTCGAAATGGAACATAAACCTTATATTGTTATATATAAAAATTTACGTAATTTACTAAAATAAATGTGAAGATTGCGATGCAAAATATTAAGAACAGACTAAAAGATCTATTAAAATTAGATATAAGGAACACATCTAAGGAGCACACCTAGAATATGGAACACCAGACATCAGCAGTCGCCCATTATATTTTGCAACAAAACCACTACATAGACTTTCGTTCATTAAGAGTAGTTAGACAAGTTAACAACAGGCATCTAGATGTATATGAGATAGTAGAAATAAATGAACATAATATCATTATGAATAACGATGGTGGACCAATACCAATATAGTATACATATAGCTTGTTGAAATAATATTTTAATTATCAGATTTACCTGACTATTACATAAGGACACATTGTGAAATTAATTTAAGACTAGTAGATGAGGCAACATTGTAAAATTAATTTAAGACAATTAAAATGCAGGTACGTAGCAGAGGTATCTATGATATAAATAAGGATAACATTGTATGTTATCCTTATGTATGTATGTAAACACGTGTCGAGGTGTTGAAATAACGGTTTGGTTTTGGGATAAAACTCCAGTAATATTTAAATAATTTTTGTGGTATTTTTGGGCTGTTTCGGCAGCGCTTTGGTTTAATTTGAATTCGTAGAGAAAAATTGGTCCAAAATCGCGTTACGAAATCATATAGCAAAGAACTGAAAAGAGGCAAAAAAATTAAATGAGCAACATCAGTGTATGAATACAAAATTTTGTATCGATCAATATACACTACGATACAATAGAATAAATAGTCATTGAGATATGGAGCTACAAAAACACATGACATTAAAACAGACTAAACTTTTGAAACAAGCTGATAATTTACGTTACCTCACTTCAGTTCGGAATGCTAATTACTACAAAATCAGATGGTATTTTCACTAGAGAATAGTGAATAGTCTAGCGACTAGACCATTTAGATGTTTCCACTATTTTTAAACGATTTTGTGTAAGCGGTGTGAAAGTTTAATAATTTTTTGGTTGTTTGTATTCATCTGTCTATTTTTTGAAAGTATGGAGCATAAAAATGCTAAAGACTATTGTTTAGTAACAAATGTATATTTTCATCCCAAAATGCACCAAAAGTATTGTTACCAAAATTGCTTTGCAAAGAAAGAAGTTCATTGAAAGATCTGTTTTTGTTGCAAGGAAATAATAATGAAATAAATGTGTTTATTATACATATTAGTGAACGGGGGAAAATTTTGTATATTACCTTAACATATACATACACTTAAACATACACCTCCCTTTGCTTTTCATCGCTGTACAAAATAGAATTGAATAATTGGTATTCAGAAACGTTTTTAATCATCAAATATGTTAAAAAACTCCATCATTATTTCGTCTGTGGTGAACTACTCGTCTCCGTCTCAATAAAACTTTCCTGGGCTGAATACATTGTCATATCTGAATTGCTTCGCTTTATAACAGTTCAGACGTGATACGGACGATGTACTGACAACTACACATATCTTGTGACGTCACACTATTTTTCAATAGTGTAATGAGCAGTTTCAAAGTCGCATATCTTGATAACGATTAATGCTATCGATTTGAAATTTTTTCAGTTGAATTATAGATGACGAGAATTATCAAAATATAAAAAAGCACAAAATTAAATTTAAATAAATGGCCTTATTTCGCTGTGATCCTTGAACAAATATTAAATTCTGAGTTTGTCTAATCATTTCTAAGAATCTCTTCGTTATACCTACGCCACTGTTGGTTTCGAATTACTCATTGTTAAACTGAAGTCAAAGCAAGGGATACACGCATTCTGTCTCTGATAAATAAATGAACTTTCACGAACTTTTTGTATTTGGGTAAATTTATTCACCAATAAATTACGTCGGAATAATATTAACACGTACAGAAACGAAATAAACTTGATATATTGCGGGTCGAGTTCCGAGCCCTGAAGCACTCCCCGTCCAAGGAAATAATGTCGCAACCATTTAATATTCAAATCACTATGTGTTTACCAGTATTTATGCAGTCTCGCATTAACAGACAAGATAAATCTGTCACTATCAATATTTATCGAGTAAATCAAATATTTAATATGGAAATTTCAATTGAGTTTAATAGACAAAATTAAAATAATTTAATGTAAACCAGTTGAATGAGGCTTCTGATTGAAATATCGATAGAAGGAGTTAATCGAAGTAATTTTTACGTGAAATGCCGGGAGAGACTCAACTGGAAGGTATGTCTTAATAGAAGCAATTGGAATGATTTGTGTAGAATCAACGATTGATGCGGGTTGTCTATTAGTCCGTTCGAATCGGGATTAATGCCAACTGATAATAAATTCCGTAATGACGACGATAATTTAAGCGTGTACACTTTCGTGTTCACTAATGACGCCATTACGGAACAACACCTATGTTTCTCCTGATCAACGTAACTTTGATCGTTTTCTCCAGATAGGGCGAAGCTTTAACTTTACGAGTGCTTGGTAAATGAAATACTTCCAGTGACACGGTTATCGATTACAAGATGAATTCCTCATTTTTTGCTACTTAGAATCTACTCACTTGCCTATTTCTCACAAGTCTTCATAAACCACAACATGTTTGTCATATTCTTCTGGCCATGATTTGGGTTGTGTAAATTGCTTGCATTCTGTAATCCAGTTCCTCAGATTCCCACGGAACGTGACGAGTTGTCTCTCAGCCTTTGTTGCATTGCATTTGTTTTCTTCATTATCGTCTAATGGACAAGCTCTAGTGACCAGCCCAGTAACAATTTTTACCCAATCCCTGCCGTGTTCAAGCAGTTTTTCAGATTATTTTTAGATAAATGTCTCCGAACCGGATATAATTATGTCAGGTCAGACAATTCCGCTTTCTGCTTAGGGGTTAGGGGTTCAAATGAACACCAATATGTTTTTGCACAATCATGTCGCTGGAATTGCAAAGGCTGCTTCTCAAAAGCTTGGAACACCGGCACTGTTCCTAACTAGAAAACTGTACACACCTCAGCAACTTTTGATGCTTTATGAAGCTCAGATCAGACCTTCTTTGGAGTATTGTTCTCATGTATAGAGCTCTGCCCCCAAACATACCCTGAAGTTGCTGGATTCAATCCAGAAAAGAGCCATCCGCCTAATTGGAGACGCAAACATCACGTGCAACCTTGATAGCCTGTAACATCGAAGAAACGATGGAGATTTGTCTCTCTTCTATAGATACTTTCACGGGAGGTGTCCAAGTGAATTGGCATATTTGATTTGACTGTGGCTGCACATCGTTTTGAAGTGCAACTCAGTACATATCAAACTTTACTGTTTACGAACTCTTTCATCTGGAGAACTGCGTTTATGTGGAATAAACTCCCTGAGAACGTTTTCGCCACTTAAGAATTTTTCTGTAGTACTCGTGTTTGGTCCTTAAAAAAAAAAGACGTTCCACTTGGAAATACTTTTCCGTGTGCATATCTGTTGTATTTTTCCGGTACTCTTTATACTTTTGATTGATATATTTCCTAATATGGTTCTTTACCATAGAATTTGATACTTCCAGAGTTTGTTCAGAGCGAACATCAGCTTTTAAGTTGATTCCTGAATGTTCAGACCTCCAGTATAGAGTAAATCTATTCTAGTCTATCAGTCTTTTCAATTCTTTGTATCATAGACAAGTTTTAATATCAATAATATTAGTACAAACGTTGATTCTGAATAATGTGCAACATAATTCAAAACATTCAAATATGTATGTGAATCCTATTACCAGTTAGTACTATGTACTATCTATCTTCTCATGGATAAGTAGGTAGCTCTTAAGAAAGACGTTGTCACATCAGAAGTATTTTGATTTTTTCAAAAGTAAATATTGTTCCAAAGTGTCGGACGTCTCAGAGAAATCCAATAATAGCCTACAGTAAAGTACTGTAATTTGCACGAAATCCAAGTGGCAGTAATAGCCGGGAGAAGGACATATTAAGAGCAGACAGTTGTTTGTTCACAGATGAATCGAAAACACCTTCCGGTTCCGGTGCAGGTGTTTTCAGTTGCAGACCTAGGACAGATATATCAACCTGCCTAGGAACCTATGCGACTGTATTTCAAGCGGAAATTTGCGATACTGAATTGTGTGCGGAGAAATTGGAAGAATCTAACCTCATACACATTCGAAAAAATATTCTCGGACAGTCAAGCGGCGTTGGAAGCTCTTGGCTCCTACCAAGCAAGGTCTAAATTGGTAGCAAATTGCCAAAAACGACTCTCCTCAATAGGAAGACTCAACAGATTGTTTCTGGTCTGGATTCCTGGCCATAATGGCCTGGAAGGCAATGATGCTGCTGACTTCCATGTAAAGTGGGGTGTCGCAAGCCGCTTCATCGAACCAGAATCTGTCTTTGGTATCGCTTTAGGTATTGCCAAACAAAGATTAAACACCTGGATGGCAGGAAGACTCATGGACTTCTGGCAGAATCTTCCAGCATTGGCTCACTCCAAGGCGTTTATTCACATTTCGAAGCTTGATACCAAACAGTTGTTGGACTACAATAGGGATGAACTACGATGTCTAACAGGCCTTCGGCAGAGCCGTACTCTTATTATCTGACCTGAAAGACCACTCACCATACAAACTAATCGGTTTCGTTAAGAAGTTGGGTTTATTTGGTCGAGTGTTAATAGGTGTGAGCCACAATAAACCCTTGCGGGTTGCGGTGGAGGGTCGAATACTCCCACTGACTTTGGACCTAACCTAACCTAATAGCCGTTTGGATTCAGAATGAAATGTAAAATGACACGAAAAATGTTTTTTTTGATTTTGGAGATGCTCCACAGTTTTCACTAGTTGTTAAATTTAATAGTATTTTACGTTATAAGTTCGGTAGGTGACTTGTTACAGAACGAGTTGTTTTACGGAAGATGCGAAGTAAGATCAGGTCCGGAATATAAACGAGTACAGTAAAAACACCTGATGGACACGAACCGCATGATATTTTTGTTTTTATAATATTCTATGAATGAATTTAATTACGAATTTTATTTGCCAATTTAAAATGAAAGTACCGAAATCAGTTATGCAAAATATGTAAAAATTATAATTTCATTCTATAGTTATTCAATTTTTTTCATAAATTAAAGTTGGTAGAAACATACATTTTATAAGTAAAAAGACCAAAATGTTGTTGATATTTATCAATAGATATAAAGTCCATTAAAATAAAAATTACCAATTTTAGTTAGACAAAATATATAAAAAAATATAATTTGGAGTCTACCTATTTCACAATTACATGACATTATTAATTTGATAGAATAGAAACGTATTTCTTAATGAATATTAGAGACCATAGCGCCATACTGTGTATTTTTATAATTTGCTATGACTTTCAATGCTCGTATATGGTTATTATTATAATCTCAGTTGCTGTTAAAACGGATTTTACATTCTGTACAGATCTTAGTGAAAATTTTGAGTGAAAACTGGTCAAAAGTCGAAACTGAAACGCCATTGCTTTCAAAAACAAAAAGTGTTGCTGCATTACGGTATCAGGTACCGCATTGTTCAATTTACTGGTCCTAAATGAGTTAAGAGTAAGTTGATTTACCATACAGACTAAAATAAAAATATTATCAGGATGAAAAAAGATGAAAGCCTTTACTGAGTTAGTCGTCAATTTCCTGATATTTTCATTCACATATTCTTTGTTTGGAAAAGATATTTTGTTCAGTAGAGGCGCTGTCCTTCATTGATAACTATACCTATTTCTAAAATTCATTGAATTTCGATAACTTACCAAATGAAGCATTGACTTGTACTTACCTGAAATAAAGAGATAAATAATATGAATAAATCGTTTCACTAATATCGAAAAAGTGTTGCGGACTCTTTTTTCTACTTTTGTATTCAAAACTTTGCATGAAACATTTTTAAACATTTATATTTATCATTATGATCTCAATTTTTATCAATATGTCAGTTTTTTCATTTTGTACAGATTTTGGTGCAATTTCTAATTATCATTTTCAAGTCGAAAATCGAAATTAAAAAGTGATTTATTGTTCTTAAGTGGAAAGAGACTTCACAAGTCTAGTTGAACCCAGAGCCAAACAACAAAGTATTCTTGATCTAACATCAGACAGTGCTGTTTCGACTCGCCATAGGTTCCGTTTTTCCCGTGGTGTTTGACAATAATGGACTACACTGTCGATTAAACTTTATTTCGCTGCTACACTGACAATACAACCAAACACTTCAACTAAAACTTCAAACTAATATTCAATTATCTATCGCTTTATAAGAACACTTCGCACCGAACTGTACACTAAACTTTACGATATGCGAATGGGCGTTGTTTATATATGTCAATTGGAGTCTTGGGAAGCCGGTAGAATTATTCTAGAAACCAATAGAAAGTCGCTGGAAGTATCCCGAAGCGACGCGAAAACTAGTCAAGTTGAGCGCGATCTTGGCCACGTCACAATTGATTTACGACAACCAGCGGCGGCTGACGTTTTTTTTTTTTCTTAAAGGGATGATTTACAACACTCAACTGCCCATGAAGGGGGAGTCTGAGTACATTTAGACGAAAACATATCTTACGATGACGCCATCTATGAGATCAACAGAAGACACAAATATCAAAGATAAACGAGGGTCCCCAAGGCAGACGAGATTCGTGCTTTGTCTTATCGCGGATTGAGTTTTTTATCTATC
This sequence comes from Leptinotarsa decemlineata, assembly GCF_025532065.1. Lineage (NCBI taxonomy): Eukaryota > Metazoa > Arthropoda > Insecta > Coleoptera > Chrysomelidae > Leptinotarsa > Leptinotarsa decemlineata. The sequence goes on from NW_027412544.1 coordinate 1,281,062, forward strand.
CCATAGATGGTGTCTTCGAAAGCAAATATGCCATCGACTTCTCTTCCTCAGCCTTGTATTTTAAGAACAGTTTGAGTGCAGTAATGCATTGGAAGACAAAGAACAACTCTCGTTCTGCGATCGATGTCGAAGTTTGGCTTTGCAACGGACCGCTTTGGGGAGCCTCGGGTATCTTTGCTGTTCGTGAAATGAGACTTCTGTCGATCCCATAAGTGGTATCATGCCATCGCTAGGCTTGGCCTTCAAGGTCACCCTTAGGGACCTCCGCCTTTACCAAGATTGTCTAGATTCTTGCACATATCTCGGAATAATTTATTGGATTGGTAATGAAAGTATGAAACATCAACCTGACATGTTGGTTTTCACGTGGTCACTCAAACTATTTCATAATTCCTCTTCGGAAACCAGACGCATGCAAAATTCCATTGTATACTGCACATGCAACAGACAGGATTGCGAGTGGTGCTCGAAAAGCTTGCTTGCATTTACATCTGTCCGCATCTAGTCGGTCGGACGAAACAATGGAGAACCGGGCGAGTATAAAAGATGTAAATAAACAAGTAAATATAGCGCTCCAAAGTTGGCTGTGAACGTTCCGGCACGTTTCGCGTGGAAGCGTAAACGTAATGTCAGTCAACTTGATGGCCTGTTTAGAATAGTGTTGAATGTAGCGCCGAATGAAAGCCTGCTCGGGACATGTACGTTAATTACGAGTTTACGGCACTCGAGTTTTTTCTGCGGAGATTCGAACCAGATTGGTCGGTTTGAACTTTGTTTTCGGTTTACCAAAGTTTCGACAAATTGCATAAGTATATTATTTCTGCCATATTATTTAACTTCCACAAGTTTTGACATTTCTTCTATTTTCATTTTAGGAATCACACGTTAAAAGGTAAGACCTCGTTAGTCCTTAACTCGCACAAGTTCTCAACTTTTGAGAGTTGTCGTTCGTATGGGGGCGACAGCTGATTAACGGAAAACATATTTTAAACAGAACAGATTTCATTCAATATTCATTGAGCGAATACAGCATTTATTTAACAAAAAAATCTTCATTTTTTCAATATTCATATTGGTATTCACAGCCTCTAGCGTGATTTGGAAGATAGTTAAAAAACCTCAGACCTGAACATCTTGGTACATACGACGTTAATTTTGTTTAAGAAAATGATTTGAAAAGTATTACAGTCTATTAGCATTGAAAGATTGATATTCACCAACACAGATCAATAGGTATATTATTCAAAATAATGGCAACAAGATGTCATTCTTTGGGAGACCAATAATACACCCCAGTACTCTTTTTTGCAGTCCTAATATTTCTGGAGTGGAAGTAGAATTTTCTAGTGCACAGATTCACATTTAATAGCGATTAAATGATTCACATTCAATAGCGATTTCAGATTATAAAAAACTATATTAGAGAGATAATTTCAGAACAATGTATTTTCTAATCGAGATGCTTATGAATCTCAATACCTAAAAATTTAACGAACTTTTTTTGTTCTAACCGAGTCTTTCCAAGATATCGATTACTTCTTCTACTTTTTGTTTGTTATGAAAACATAAAATATTTGATTATAGTTGCAGCAGTAAGTTTTGATAAAACCAGTTATTCATCATAGAAACTACCCTAATACATTTGTTTTAGTCGATCGATCTCCAGTTTGCAGATGTGTCATCGGGATATTGTGTAATATACAGAGAGAACATTCACATACAGAGAGAATAACACAGGGCCCAAATTAGAGCCCTGTTATACATTTAAAAATATTGGATTTATAATTTATTTTCATTTTCAATCCTCTTATTAATTTTTTTATGGTTTTGTATTTGACTCTTCACTTAATATGGTTGCTTCCAAAATTACTTTCCGTGATAGGAACCTTTCCGTGTTAGGAATCGCACGTTAAGAGGTAGGACTTCGTTAATCCTCAGCTCTGACGGTTACATTTCGTAAGGGCGTGGAAACTGGTTAACACAAAAACAATACATTCACATTTTTGTCCACATTGAACTCGATATCAAATCAATTCTTCTTATTTAGATCCATGTATTTTTTTTGAAAAGTACAATACGGTGTGAAAATTAATGACGGGTTACAGTCAATATAGTGAATTTAGACAATGATTCTAAAACAACGGAGAAGTCGATTTTTAATTGGTTAACAATTGATATAATTTATTTTTCATTTTATTTTCGAAACAAAATAGAAATTAAATATGATTCATGAAATTACTCAAATATTTTTTGAAGTACAACTGTAATGCTCTTTTATCGCCATAGTTTATCAGATGCAGATGATACCTGATAAAATATAAAGACAGCTCTATAGTTAGAAACACTCGAAACTTTGAAGTAACTCAAATAATTTCTGAACGTACTCCTAATTGTTTACAATAATTGCTATGTTGGTTATTGGTGATAAATATTTGTCGTCAGATGGTCTTTCTTGTTGTAATGAGGGCCTGTAATTTTATCAATAAAAAGCATTTTTATTTTGTTTTAACTTTCCGAAAATCTAAAAATTGTTTACTCGGTACATTATCATTATTCGAATTCCAAATCGAATCTAACATTCAAGGAGATAAACTATATGAATAATCAAAACGTATTTGCAACATATTCACATTGATGTGTAATTTTATATGTTTACCTAAGAGTAAATTGTTAATATAAAAAAAAGTATAACTTCTATAAAAAATAAAATTACACTCGAAACTCGATAAAAAAAATTATACCATCGGAAACGTCATCTTCTGCAGATGACAGACAGGCATCGCCTCAGTAAAGGCGATTTCAAGTGACAAGTGAACTCAACAAATCGATATAGAGCCTAGTTCGATGTAATTTGCTTCGGATTCCTTCCAATAATCCATCATTGCTGCCAGAGTAAACATATATATCAAATTCCTGACCTTAACTGCGTTAAAATACACTCGTATAATATCAATCATAACATGTTATTACCACTGCTCTATCGTAAAAAACTTCGACATCATCGTACATCATTTAGCAACTCTTACATTGCAGTTTATTGTGTTCTGGAGAAGCGTCTGCTGAAACGGTAGTGTCTACAGGGTGGCTAATTCAATTGAAAGGATTGTGAAAACTGAAATTACGCCTTCCAAGAAATCAATTTGAAATATTTTTCCAATATCCTAAGACAAAACCCACTCCTTAGGAATATTCTGAAGATCTTCATCAGCCAGAATATTAACATTTCCAGTTTAGTTGCCCTTAGCTTGAGTACTATAAAACGGGGGATAGTGACAGTTGCTTATTTGTCGCCAGTTCATTACAAAACAGTTCTTTATCCTTCCGAAAAGGAGTAACCACGGGAACTCGAGTTTTCATACGAAATGGATTTCGTAAATAGCACTTTTAAAGACCATTCAAGTGACAACAAGCCAAGACAAGCAAGACAATAATGAAAAAATTTGAAACTATTAACAACCGCAAAAAATTTTTTGAAGAGCGATAAAGTTTAACTTCTCATAGATTCTTATAATATCAATTTTTTTGTGGTGTTTACTCCTCCACAATCTGAAGAATAAATAACGGTGAATAGATAGAGAATCAGCTGAAGTGTGATAAATGGCAAACTGAGAAGTTCACCTCGAATACCTAGTTACTGCGTAATGTATACCACTAGAGAGTCCAATTGGTCAGTAACTTGTATTCATAAATTTCGACTACAGATTGAATAATTAATTGGCAAAATGAAATTTCTATACTTTCTTTATATGGTTGACGTTTTCTGTTTTCAAAATGAGAAAAATAACTTGTACAACTCCTCAACTGGAAATATCAGAAACAGCTAGGTATATTACTTTTGGATCTTTCCTTTCTGATAATTCAGTTGTTCATAGTTCATATTTCATATCTATCTATCTATCTATCTATCTATCTATCTATCTATCTATCTATCTATCTATCTATCTATCTATCTATCTATCTCTTATCATAAAAATATAAATAAGTAAAACAGTAAGTTAAAAAGTATGTGAAACATATTTGTCAAAAAAACAAACCTTTCATGTACATTATAAATGCAATTGTGTCACAATTTAATTTACACATACGAGTACACATATCAATGTGAAATAAAACAAGAACATATGTATAGTAATAATAATGATAAAAACGTGATCGTTAATACATAATATTGTTAAGCTGAGAATATTTTCAATTTGTCATCATACTACTCCTGCAGGCTATAATAAGCTTTCATGAGCAGTATATTTTTGACCGACTCCCTGAAACGTCTCTGCTCTATTATATCCCTAACTACCTGTGGTAAATGGTAAACATTTTTTCCCTTCGTACATGTTTAGGGTTCTGTTAGAGTCAATCTGGGTATTGGCAAATGGATATTATTACTACTATTCTGTCTTGTGTTGTGGATTCTATGTGTGTACCTGGAGAATCAGTGTTATATCTTTTATAAATCAGGCAAACAACTTCGATAATGAAGATGCTGAGTTTTCCAATCATTTCGTGAGGTTTCTTGTTGACAATTTTCGTTCCATTTCATTTGCTTCTATTAAACCCAATAGAGGCGTTGTCATAAGTAATTTTTTTTTTGGGTTTTGAAAACGAAAAAGAATTATTTTACAAAACGTCAACCATGTGAAAAAGAGGCTGAAAAAATGTTCCCAATGGTTATTGAATTTTCTGTTACGATAGTTAATAACAAAGAACTGAAATTTACCTTCAGGAAAAGCAGTACTATGACGATCTAAATGCGATGAAAAGATTCATTATTAGATACAAACGATAAGGTCTACATATGGTGCCATTCTCAGCGTTTAAACTTGTTGTCCTGTTAACGTTTAACTCAATGCCAAAGCCACAGAATTTTTAATGATTGCCCTTAATATATACAAGTTTATAGCCAAGAGAAGTCCATACCATGAAAACAGCAATGTGGTGTGGTTGAAAAGGATGGTAGCAACTAGATGGATGGTATCAACTGAATCGAATATTAAGTGTTCAATTCGAAAACTTAAACCGTCACAACCGGAGTCACGTATAAAGAAAACCAAATCCAGACTACCAGGCTGTTGTAGAAAATTTCCAAAACCAAACATAGTATCAAAGATAGTATCTCGAAGTTTGTATGGAGTGAGGTGTAAACAAAAATGCTCACTCCTGATTGGTCCAGTTGCAAATTCCGTTTAACTTCACTAAAAAAACACTAATTATTAGGTCAGGGGACAAAAAGTGTAGGTCTGTCTTATTTGGTATTAGCAGATTTTTTTAAATATTCCCGACACTAAATGAAGTTGCAAAGTATGCAAAGTTATTTGAGAACTAGTAAGCATCCGGATGTTCCAGAAAAATTGAAAAACTCTACTCCCTTCGATCTTTGGGTAATATTAAATAACGTATTTAATTTAAAAAAATTCAACAAAATGTATTTTTGGGTCCAGAGGTCATGATCGAAAAAAGAGTGCCTTGTAGGGTCAGTCACTTGACAAACTGGAAAACAATTAAATAAAAAGTTTGTACCAGTTATTATGCAGGAAGCATGAAAATCATAAACTAAATAAAGGTACAAGGTCACCTTCTTTCTCTAACCTTGCCGCGCTTTGAGAAATGCGGAATAATCACTCTGATTTAAAAGTCACAAAAAATTAATTATTATTATTATTTTCACTACAAAATAGTACAGTATGAAACTACAATAAGGCTTTTCAGTTATTCGATTGATGACCTATTCATTTTGTGAAAATTAATTTTAAATGTATGGTAGAGAAAATAACTTTTGTCTAACTTCTATTGAGAACTTTATTTGTTATTGCTCCCCCTTTTTGAACTTGTGAATTTTTACAACTACTTTAGGATCTATTGGTACTTGGAGCAATCCACAAGTAGTTTTTTCGGATCACTCAATAATTTTTTTTGCGCTCACACTGCAAACGCTGGCTGAACCCTACAAGATAGATCATAATTATGTACTACAGAATTGTACATCTTAGAAAGGTCTACAAAAAAATCCGCGATGGTACGAGTATATGCCTATCTCCTATGGATAATGGCTTATTTACGAAGCGATTTTAAGCAATACAACTATATCCAATCAAGTAATTTAAATACATTGGGTATTCAATACAGCCTGTTATTTGAATGAATATTTTCGAAGATATTAGCGATTGCGGTGGTACCGATTGGGAGGCCGGCGGCTGCCTATGAATAGGGCTTCGGAAGCCACGCTTCGCCCTATAGCACTAGCAGCGATCGCACACGTTTATATGTATATTTAGTATCAGCATTGCACCTGTGCGGAGCCGGGGCGACCCGTTAATGGTTTAATAAACCGAAACGGGTCGTAACAAATAAGTAGAAATTAGTTATTTTTTCTATCTTATATTTAAGGCTTTTGAAACAATAATGGAGCTTTAAAAATGTAAGATAATTTTTTCGAACTTCATTCAAACATTTTTCTGTACACTCATTTGGATAAATCCTGGAATGTTATAAAAAGTGTTCATAATTTATTTGAATTACCACAAATATTGAAGTTTGAGAATAAATTATGAAGATATACAAAAATTATGATTAGTTGGGACTCGTCGTGATCAAGAAAATTTGTTAAATTAATCTAATTGTTCACACTCAATAGGCGCCTTAATCTTCTCTCTTATCAAAATCAAGCTCTTGACTTCTGAAACCTCAAAGCTGCCTATCTTGTGTCTCATCTTTTGGTAGAAAGTTTTCAAATAGCCATCCGGTATGATGAGCGGTTGCAGTCCTTTTCTCTCGACCGAAAAATTTCTCTCTGCGGCGTGATGTGGCGTTATTGCAAATTACTTTTTGATTTTAGCGATCGTTATGACCGTAATAAGCTTTGATAAAGGGTAAACTGAACGAGAGGTTTGATGGAATTGCGGTACGCCACGAATTCCATTTAGAGAATTGTTTCTGTCTGTAGATAAAATGTATGAGGAAAACCAGTTGGATTTTATTCCATTTGCTGTCAAACCGTGTGTTGGACTATATATTCATATTGTTTTGTGATAAAACCGTTGAAAATTTGTTGCGGCTTTTTTAAGCATTTCCCTCTCTAAAATTTCAAAAAATAAAAATTGTAATATATAACTTTATAGAAGTGTATACTTTGTAAATTTCAAATACCGAAAAAAGATCAATGCACATGTTTTTCATCGAAAATATTGTTATTCTTATTTTGGTTTCTTAAATATAATCACAAACACGAAAATAAATAGATAAAAGACAAATCCGATTAATCAAGAAGCAATGGTAAATAATTATAAACCTTTTTTGAGAATTATCACCTTTCAAAATCTGACGGTGATCATTGCGTGGATTTGGTTGAGGCGAGATTGACCTGTAATGAATAACATGCTAAAAAGTGAAAACTCAAAGAATCCGCATACTTCTTCATAGTGTCGTTTAATGTTATAGTCTTTGAGAACAGCTATGGTTTCATTACAAATTAAACATAGCGCCTTATAACAGGACTCAATCACAAAATACTGAAAGTTCCTTTTTTCTTGGAACGTTCTGCATTCACTGTCGATTTTTCGCTTCTTTTCTATACTAACAAATCACACATAAAAACAATAAGTCAAATCAAAATACTTTTATTGACGAGTGTTATTCATTTCACACTAGACAGTTTCGCTTCCTTCGCCTCTCCTACGCAGACTAACTCGCAGTTGCGCAGCTAGACTTTTTATATGCAATTATTACTGCCATCTCGAGGCGATCGGAATACACTAGCTAAAACCAGAACTTTATCGAACCAACGCGGTAATTCCAAATATTTAATTACGCCTAATGCCACCTAGCGGGTAGCTGAAAAAGATAGTACATAGTACCACTACTCGCCACTAGATGTCGTTAAGTGTCACAATACATAATAATAATTGAAATGCAAAAAAAGCGTAAGTTTGCTAAGGTCACGCACTTTGCGACTATCCAAGTCTAGAAATATAATTAAGGGCAGAAATTAGCCCTTGGAACAAACTGAAAAAATAATTATGGCCCGAAGGCTTCAAAGTTTGGTGGTCTAGAAGAAAGACGGCGGAAAGTGGCAGAATTGCAACAGACTAATATCACTAATATCACTGGGAAATGTGAATGTGTGAATCTTCTAAAGAAAGGAAGGAACCAACAATTTCGAAAAGTTAACCCTTTACAAACATGTGTAGATCATGCAAAGAAGTAACTTCCAGACACAAACTGAAAGAAAAGTCTAAACCTTTCTTTACCAAAAAATGAATCTCTCCTGAAATTTTACCCCTTTCAGTCTAAACAAATATTTTGTGTACTATGGTCCTAATGTTTCGGAAGGCAATCCACAACTCCGACATATTTCACATTTCGAATCTTCTTAGACATCTGTCGAGGAAATTATCAAATTCGACAAGTTACTGATAAACAGCATATTTTGCTTTGTGAAAAATATATTGAATTTATACAACTCATCGGAGTGAACTATATCTGACTTTGCCCTTTCTACACATGCATAAGTTCTCGATTACAATCATATATTTTTCTTCCAGATTGTGGAGGGTAAAAATCCCAAAAGGTTCAGTAAAAACATCTTCAAAATCTTCAAAATATAAACCTATTTCAGATATATTTTGCTATGACCTACTTCCAGATTATTGTCAGTATTAAATTTCATGCAAAGAAAGGCAACTTTCACGTCTTTTCGTAGTACAGAAGAGAATGATGATTCTGCCATTTAATATTAGCTATAGAAATAGTTGAAGACGAATTTTCCAGCACAAAAAGTATCTATCAGCTTCTTCTATTTATATCTTGAAGTGCATTAGGATATTACTTCTTACACTTGCCTCAGGATATGAATATAATACTCAAAACATTCTATAAGAATGCCATCAAGTGCAATAAATTACCTGACTCGGTGCTATTGTAGTCAACAAGAGATTCTAATCAAAAGAAAATAGTTCTGCCAATGATTTGTTCATCGTGCACACATCTTTGTAAACAGATTTTATTGATATTATTTTTTTAGTCAATTTTTGAAAGAACTTTTTATATATAAAATAAATGTTGTAGTGATACCAATTTTCCTACTTACTTATATATTTTTGCATATACATTTCATTTGCATCCGCAATAGAATAATAGTATTTATATACTATCATTATTCATGATCAGACATGCATTCGTGATATTGTAATGAAAGAGTAAACTTTTTTAGCCATAAGTCGAGTGACGATCATCTTGGAATTCACCTAAAAAAAAGGATTGTTCATTGCCCTGCTAAAAGACGTGTCGTAAGTCATCAAAAACAAAAGCGTAGTTAAAACAATTATTTCAAATATTTATGTGTAAAAACATATGACATCTGCTTCTAAAACTGCTTTTATGAGTGTTTTATAAGTGCGGAAAGATATTAAAATGATAAATTCACTCATTAAAAGTCAGTTTACAAACATATTTACTCAGGAAGGAATATAAAAAAATTCTGATAACCTTCCGAAGATAATTAAATTATAATGTTACACTTCAAAAAGGAGATAAGTATCTTAAGAGCAATGACACCTACCCATTTCATTTACATTTTTCAAAATGCTTACCGTGATTGCTGTAGATGGTATTTGATTGATGAGAATAATAAAGGGAGATTTTCAAGTTTTGATTTTTGTTCTTCACGTAACAAAATATTTTGCAGGTATTTTCATAGAACTTTCATTGAGCGACAAATTGAACCGTACTACCGTACCAACTCAAGAAAATTCCATGATTCACCCAGTCACATAGTCATTCATTTAATGAATGAATGAATTCACAATCTAATCGATTGTGAATTCATGTTTGATTACCAGTTGAGTTGAATATAACTCTTTGGATACCAACAAATGGTTGGAATATTTCATTTCTGACACCATATACCTAATCAGTGTTTTAATTCGAAATCTATTAATCGAATGAATGATATTCTTTCAATGTAATGTAATGTGATAATATATAACCATATTACATACTTTACATTTTCCATGCTGGTCACACGTTACATAATCGTGGTGGTCAATATCCACTGAACGAAAACCTAATGATCACATAAAAGTTATTTAAATTTCAAGTTTTTATACACAAACCCTCGCTATTTGTTGACGGACGCTGAAACTAAAATATTTTTACCTCATCCTGAAACAACTCACCATCATACCATTCGAATCTATTGGTATGTTTATGTTTCATTATTTTCAGTTAGAAAATAACAGGTAACTGCTCAATATATCAACAGTAACATCTAGGGTTGAATAAACGATAACAGAAGAAAACGTTTTGCGAAATCGTAATCTGTCTTGGAACCCTTGGAACCATTTCATATGTGTGTCATTAAATTTTTACGTATCTATTTTATTCCATTAAATCATTCATTCTTTCATCATGAAGTATATACCGCCAATTTTTCTCCGTCCAACTTTCTTTCTTTCAATCCAACACTAAATATGTATTGCAAATCAGTGATTCACATGGTTTGTGGTTTCATATTGAAAAACAATAAAATTTCAATTCGGAAAGACGAATAACAGGGACGATTTCAAAGCTACCAGACCTTAAAAATCAAAGAGGATCAGTGACAATGCAATATTGAATGCTATGATGAACAAAATCATTAATCACAGATTCCAAAGAACTACCAATTCATTGTCTCTCAATAGAAATGACAACGATAAACCGAGTCTCCAACAAGAAAAATCTGATCGGGCCATTTTCCGCTCATCTCGTCACATCAAACAGAACGGAGACTTTCTGAAAGGCCGTCTCATCACATGAAAATGACAGCGAAATCCAGAAAATTTATTGTCTCGTAATAAAAAAACTGACAGTTTTTCAACGACGCAGCGCACTCCAATGGTTTTTTTCACCTACAGACCATTTATTCTTAACTAATAGTCTAGTTCAATAGGGTCATTTTATTCGGAATATCATCTAAAAATTTATGAAACTTTTGAAGTTATGACCAATTAGGTAAAACAATAGTGATTTGGTATTTTGCATGTATCTTAAAAATTTGTATTGTATTTCAACCGATTCAATCTGGCTCTCAAGGAAAAAATGATTATTATCTAGACACAAGAGTAAACAATAATCCACCAGCAAAAAAGTTCTTCACTTCTAGGAGCAAATTGAGAAATTTTATTCTTTATTTTTTTATTTGATCGAAAGAAATATGAAATTAAAAATATGAATGAGGCATCCGAAAAGTTTTTCAGTTATCCCAATTTTCTGTGTACTCATTGCTATAGGTTGAGTATTAACTATTTTTTGTTAACTTTTAATTACCATTGTTTACAAATTGTTATGATCAAAGACAAAGTTGAATTGAAATCGATCCTTTTTTTAAATGAAGATTCGAAAATTAAAAAAAGATTTCTTGAAAAACAATTATTACTCTAAAATTCATTCAATAATTGAATTTCACTAGTTCGGACTTCCATTGTCTACTATATAAAATGATTTGAAATTCCTGAAACAAGTAAAAAAGAGTAATTAAAAAAGAATAGTTGAAAATAACAATTATATTAAGCAACAATAAACCTGAAATAAAATAATAGTGAAATAACCTACAAGTAAAAATATAATAATTGAATAAATAAAAATTAAAGGAATCAAAAAAGAAAATAATAAAGAATAAAAAAGTGTAGCGATTCCAAGTCACGTTAGTTCACGACGTTTCGATTGTTGGTATCTACAATCGTCTTCGGGTGATGACTGGACTGATTCCCCCGAGAGATGACTATTTTATAGGTCATCACCCGAAGACGATTGTAGATACCAACAATCGAAACGTCGTGAACTAACGTGACTTGGAATCTCTACACTTTTTTTATTCTTTATTATTTTCTTTTTTCATTCCTTTAATTTTTATTTATTCAATTATTATATTTTTACTTGTAGGTTATTTCACTATCATTTTATTTCAGGTTTATTGTTGCTTAATATAATTGTTATTTTCAACTATTCTTTTTTAATTACTCTTTTTTACTTGTTTCAGGGATTTCAAATCATTTTATATAGTAGACAATGGAAGTCCGAACTAGTGAAATTCATCACGAAACATTGTCAATCACCTTCAAACAAATCATTCAATAATTGATGTGTTTACTGCTGAATAATATAATTGAGGAACCATAGAAAAAATAGTATCATTTTTTATACAAAAAACAAAATTATTTGAAAATATATAGTGAAAGTTTTTATCATAAAAAAATTAATGTCTGTTTTTATTACTTATTTGCTTATAACTATTCATTTAATAAACAAAGTATCATCAAAAACGTTTTGAATATTGTGAAAGAACACTTCAAACAAACACTATAATTACTGATTATGTTGAATGATTCCTTAATATCGATATTTCAAAGCAAAAAATTACAGAGAATATTTAGCAAGGGACATTTTAAGGACTGAATTCCATCATTTTTTCAAAAATTGGTTAAACAATGTATTTGTTCATAACAATATTATAAACAAAACAATAGGGAAAAACATCAATATAATTACCATGACTGAGCTTTAAGCGAAACTAAAAATTGTAATAATTGAAAAATTGCTGGTTGCTTCATTCACATTTTCAATTCCAAAATTGTTGATAAAGAAGTTTCAAATCAAAATATTCTTATTTCTTCGAGGATATATGAAGCCTTTAAACAATATCTCCAAGCAGTATAAAATAATCCCAGGTTTTTAATTTAAAAATTATCTATCTTTTTATGTTACCAACCAGCAAATTAATCAATAACCAAAAGCATAGTTAATTGAAAAATTGCGGTGAAATTTTCACTAATTCTTCTTCCTAGATAATATATATATTAATAATAGTATTCAATTTGTGAACATTCACTTGAAAATGTAGATTATATATACAGTATATTCCATAATTATATGCGAATATTCAAGGGTGTAATTCTACACAAAAAAATAATGATAGGTTACAATATAAATTAATGTCAAAAAATGTTCCATCACGAAAATACAAGGGTAGGAATTATTGGTAACCATTTCAATGGTCATTCTTTTTGCCGGGACGACAGGCTTACTTCAACTTCCTTCAACAACAACTGCCACTGCTTCTCGAAAATGTACCTTTGACAACAAGGCATGTAATGCGGTATGTGGTTATATGGTGCACCAGTACATTTCAGTGTACTGGTTCGTAATTATTTGCAAACTGTTTACCCAAATCTTTGAATTGACCGCAGTAGGCCTCAAGAATGGCCCCAAGATCTCTAGATCCCAGTAGCTTAGATTTCTTTTGATGAGGAAATCTTAAGACGCTAGTGTGAGACGCAGCATCTGATGAAATGAAAAATACGTCTAGAAAACGAGTGCGAAGTTTCATAAAAAAAAGGTGAAGCTTCATTATTAAGTGTCGCTGCCTAACCAATTAAAAAACTGAAGTAAGATCCAATTCTATACAATAACTTTTTACAATAAATTCTCTGACAGTAGAAGGGGTTTTTACTCAAAAACGAAGTATCGTACAAAAAACTTACGAGGACTTTTTCATCTCAAATTGAACGAGAAGTTCAAAAATTGATTTTATGTGAGAAAAATCCGTATGTGTATCATTTTTCTCTTCAAAAATATCATATATGAGTCAATTCCCATACTTAATACGCCACTGCTGAAGTTGAACGTTTCTTTTATTGAAAAATATAAACTTTAATCAACCGTTCCTGCTACCAAAGGTTACTACACTATCCTAATTTTAATTTTTTTTCAAAAACTTCAATACCTCGTACTTTCGCAACGAAACGTTTTTGGGCCTCAGTTTATTTAGCAACACATTACTTCTTCATGTAGATCGCATATCATTATCGCATATCATTAAGGAACACCCTGTATATTGATGGTAAAGTTTCGGAACTTCAAGATATTCGTAGAAAAGCAAATCACTCAATCGTTCCTAACTTTTGCAATTGTTGTCGGTCTTTCTTCAGACGCTTCATAACCGAATGAAATTCCAAATCGAATGTATTGTAATTTTAATTTTCAACCTTTGAGCACTTGTGGACTAGACTATAAGAGAAGTGTCTTCTGCTCTAACGGCATTCGACTGTTTCTGATAGCGTTTCGCGACGCTGGCACAACGCAACGGGGTCGAAACGTTATCCGCGACGAAAAGATATTTTCGGTAAGAGAATGACCAAAAGTCAGCACTGTCTAGGGACCCATTTCTCGGCACTTTCGTTTTCTCTTCGCACGTTTTGTGGACTTACATCACGCGATTTGGTCATTGTGTCGGGGGTAGAAGCGCATAAAGATGACAAAACCTCTCTTTAACTATGATGGGCTGCCCAGTTCAAGAAATAACAAGAGAATTGTAGATTGTGGGCATCCGACAACTCTATAATTCAAAATGAATGGTGGACGAAAGTTGAATTTACTATTATTGAGAGCCGTAGAAATAATTCCTGAGCAGAAGTAAATTTTATAGATACCATTCAAGGGTTATACCCCGGTGCACCACGTGCACCAATTCGATGTTGAAAAGCAAAATTCTGAAAACTATGGAATTGACCGCATTTTTGATAAATTGGACTCGTTGTACTGTGGATATTATATCTTGAAAGAGAGAAGTCAATGTAAACTCAAAAAATCTACATTTTAGGATTCATTTGTGAAATAATTCAAAATTAGACATTTTTCATAAATTATAATCAGTACCTATGCTAAAAATTGAACAATTTTCACAAATAAAATGTTTATTCTAGACACATTTTGACAAAACCATATCTTCTTCGAAAGTAATTATAATTAGATGCCTGTCACATTGTCAGGGCTTCTAACGAGTACCGGTTTTATGACCAATTAAAAGTTGAAATAGGTTGGTGAATGGAATCGTGAAACAAATACACACAAGTTCATCAAAGTATTCATTATCAATTATATAAATTTCTAGGAACATGTCATTCACTACTGTTTAATAAGAGTACTAGTTTTTTTCCAATAAAATGCGATCTGACGTGTCAACTATATAAATAGTTTCCAAAATTGAAATGTGAGATATATTTTCCGGTAACCCCATATTTGAAAAACAATTTGAGTATAAAAGGTTGGTGTAGGCGACATAGGAGTGCAAAATATGAATTCGTTAATATTGTTGCTTCATCTCTGAATGTTTTGTATTGGTTCTAGTTGTATTAGAATTGTTTTTGCAGAAAACTGTGACACAAATTACCCTAATGAAATATTCTCCAACTCCTGGTTAACCAATTGAAGCGAATTTAATGACTTGATTTCAAAATTAATCGTAAAAAACAATGATACTGCACTGTTTCAACTTGCTCTTCGGTCTATCACCGTGAACCATGAAAAAACTCAGTTGTCTTTGAGAAACAAAACTCTCAGCCTTTGGACCTCAATGACGTACTACCTAATGATGTGAAACAGTTAAACTGAAGTATCTTAAATATAAAAATAAATAAGATAGGTCAGGGAAATACTGACAAATGCACAAGCATTTGTTATACCGTTTCAATTTGAATAAGGCTATGGCTGTGATTCAATCAAATAAGCCGAATGAATGTTATTTACGAACTGTTATCGATGGGATGGATGGATTCAACCCATTCCGTGACAAAAAGTCGTAATTTCATAAATTAATTGAGTATTTTTTTCTTATAATGTTATCCGTATATGCTACTGGTCAACAAAGCCTGTCATCATATTTATTAAAAAATAATAAGAAGTTGAAGACGAGTGTAAAGTATACCTGGAGACACCTTATGAGTGAAATTTTATATCAATACCCTTTCGTATACTATGTTGTACAGCTTCTTTACGTTTTGATTTAAAAAAAAATTAGTTATGTTCATATATTCAAGTAGTTGTTTCAGATATTTTTTTTCTTATGGATTTTATCTGAGAGGATCTACACATCTTTGTAAAGAGTTTGTATTCATGCATTCTTCTCCATTCTTCTTCCTATATAATTTTGGAGAAATAGAAAGCCAAAACATTTACTTCCAAAAACTAAATCATACAAAATATAGAGAAGTAATTCAACTAGAAATTCTTTTAGTTTTTTTTTATTCTTCATATTATTTGTTTTTTCAACACAATTTTCATTTTATCTCTCGAAAATTGTATATGTTTGCAAGTTTTCTTCTCAAATTTTTTGGATATGTATTTTACTTTTGACTAACTCGTTCAATATTTCGATGGTACCTATTAGTCTTGGTTTTCTTAAATTTTCCACATAATCAAATAATAGGCTCACGTACAAAAAATATAGTTGATGCATTACTGAATATTAATATAGGTTAAATTGTTAGCTAGAGTTTGAAGATTAATATCCTAGAAAATTGTAGATTTTGAATCTATACTTGCTTTATCACAAACTGTCATGGATTCTCAAAATGTTTTCAAAAGCGGATAGAGTGTTTTGCAATGTCACGACTCAAATTATCTATACTGATGACGTCAACTAGATGGATGACACGCGTGTCTAGAAGAGTGCTACAGCTCAGGTGTATGGAAGGACTTTTGAATGGAAACACTAACAAAATAAACACTTAATTTTATATTTCCAGTACCTGTGAAACTGAGAACGACAATGGATTTAAATGGCCCACTAAAGTGAGTCAGTATCCGAATCTATTGTTGTTTACGAGACTTGAATTTGCATAACACTGAATAATCTTTCCAGATTCTCAAATCATTTAGGTGTACCATTTGAAATCACTGGTAAGACGAAGCCTAATTGCACTCGGCAAATATCCTATCCTTGGAAATTATTTGAAATTCAGGGAAGTCCTAATTTTGAATACCAGGTTTGTAACACTTTTTTGAAAAAACGGAAACTGAAGATAGATTTAGAAACTGAATACCGCCAAACGTAGTTTCGCAATATCCACGATCAAAGAACACTCTTGCCGTTGGGAACTTTTCCGAATTGTAAAGCACGTGCCCGATTCAAAGTATGAAAACCTCCGTTTCCCAGAGCTGAATTCAAATCGCTAATTAAAAAGAGCTCCAGCTACGCCACCGCATTCGAAAAAGCCTTCCTCTAACAGCTGTTTGACCCATTGACAAACAACCATATATTTTTTACAGCCATTTTTCATACGGCAAGCCTTTCCATCCGCTAATTCGCACACGCTGTACCATTTATCAGCATTGCGCGCAGAGTATCCGATTCTGGTTAAGCTTCGAAATTGTTACCGATCCACGTACGAATATATATAGGTCTCTTTCTCTCTGTATTTTATATTTCGCCATTTGGACTGTTTGATTTTGAATGGGTGCTATTGGCAGTTTATGTGTGAAAAATAAAGCTCCCGATATCATTTCTGGTCAGGAACGAAGGAACGGAGCACGTTGTGTGTTTCTATTATTTATTCTGCGGATTCCAGGTGGTTGTGCAGCATTAGTTTCGAGTCTATCGTGAGTGGTAGTTTCCCGATAGGCGAAGAGGGTGAATGAAAAACCTCAAATATATTGGTGAGGCTGGAAGAGGAACATTATAAATAGATTTACTTGTCGGATAATCCACCACATCAGTCACAATTTACGAGTATTCAGTCGAGTGTTCAACCATCTCTGAACGATTTATACATAAAACTTTTTTTTACTATAAATATTATAACCGATGTTCAATGCTGTTTGAACTGAACAATATCGTCATACATAAGATACTTTCCTCAAACAAACCATTTTGAATAAACTGCCAGTTTGATATAACTCTTGAACAAAACTATGTAGAAACTTACTCTTGCCTGAAATTTAAACTATTTCGAATATCTTCTATTATATATATATATATATATATATATATATATATATATATATATATATATATATATATATAGATTTTTGATCAATAACTGAAGGTAGTATATGGAAGGTAGGGACTAACGGTACTTTCAGTCAAACACGTTCAAAAAACAAACTTACTCTATTCCACAAATCGCCAAACTTTCGTCTCTGAATAGAGACTTCGTCAGGACAATAAAATGAAATACAATAGAAATGAACTGAAAACATGGACAATACCAGTAATCTGAGTTTTACAATTTAAAATTGAATATTGATGATAAAACATCACAAAATTAGTGTATTGATGTTAATAATGTCATTTTCTTTATATTTGTAATGTCATGTTCAAAGCTTACTGTAATGTCAAGAGTGACACAATCATTGAAAAGATTTCTATTTCATAAATGCTCATTGAATGAATTTTATACAATGTGATTTCTAGTAAATAATTGTTAATTATACTCAGATTTTTAAAGTCTGTTTTTTTGTTTATATTATTGGGAATTTTGTTGATAAGGACCATTTCGTCAAAAAGCCTTTTAGCTTTTTTTAATGTTATTTTTTATAATATCCTTTTTCCCTGGAATGAAAATTGTACATTTCTTGAGGAATGAATCATTATTATCATTACTGAAGTTTTTGTTCAAGTTGAAAGAAAGACTAGTTTTTGAAAAAACAATTTTTTTGGTTTTCACTTCTCCATCTTCATACAAAAAACTTTCAAAGGAACGAATAAAGCAATTAGGTTCAAAATAAACTGTTTACGAAGATCTGTAGATTAGGAATATAAGTTACAAACAAATTAGGCTCTACTATTGAGTCTTCAACTACCCTAAATATAACAAACCAAATTTTAAGTAAATCATCAGGTATGTTTCTCAAAAATTTGTATGAATTTATATGATGGAATTGGCCGATATTTAATGAAAATCCGTAACGCTTTCAGGTAACACTTCACTGTGAGATTTTCATTGAACAGTTTACAAAACCACTACACGTGTTTCGCTATATAATAGCTTTCTCGAGCGAGTTCAGAGTTCATATCGAACAGATATAAATGAGATGACAAAAATATGTCTAACTAACCACTTTGTAATATAAATATTGGATTTCATGTAAATCACTTTTCATCATTAAATTTTGTACTCAAACATTCGTAATAGAATTGAAACATATTATATTGTTCCAATTAACGATGCACAACGCGCATGAGTGAGTATTCAGGTGAAAATTAACTCACATAGGAAACTTTAAATTTCCAGGTGTAGTTCGAGAAATTTCTGACGGAAACACTGTAGTCGTAAAATACTCATCAGCACCTTTTAAGACAACGAAATGTCTTCAATTATTATGTTACGTATTGTTCTTGTATATAATGAATGTTTCAATTCCATAACACATATTTAGAGCATATTTCCGTTCCATTGAATGTTCATATTTGGAAGTAATACTAGAGTACTCAGTAATTACTTTCTTTCTTCTGAAGTTCCCCACTTTCTGTAAAATGAAAAAAATTCTCTCCTGAAATATACTCGCTCTTCGATTGAGATAAATAATACGAGGTTCGGCTATTAAATAACGAGAGACTGGTTACGAAAAAAGGTTTTATTATAAAAATTATTCTACATTCGAATGCTCCCCTTCAATATACTCCCCTCCCCTCATCGCACACCTTTCCATACGTTTTTTCCATTGATCAAAGCACAGCTGGAAGTCTTCTTCGGTGAGGGCCTTCAAGAGCTCTGCTGTTTTTTGCTTTACCGCTTCCATCGACTCAAATCGGGTCCCTTTCAAAGTAGATGTTATATTCGTAATCAAAAAAAAGTTGCACGGTGTCAAATCTGGCGAGTACGGCGCGTTTTCGAGCACTGGAGTACGTTTATCGGTCATCACAGATAGCGCGTTTTGGCAAGTGCGTTGTCCTGGCCCTCGTTCTCGCAGTGTTGCCAAAACTGACAAATAGAAAGTCTGGTTGACAGTCTGACCCTTTGGAACCCATTCAGTCATCACGATACCGTTCGAAAAGAACGATCAACATTGACTTGAATTTTTATTTGGACATCCTTGCTCTCTCGGCCCTCACTGAAGCGCTTACACCACTCAAAAACACGCGCACGAGTACAGAATTGTCCCCATAGGCCTCTTGCAACAATTTATAGCATTCAGTAGGAGTTTTTTTAATTCAACGAGAAATTTGAAATTGGTACGTTGCTCCGGTTTTTCGTCACACATGGTTTTTGGAACGATTAAAACCATGTCCGTTTCAAACCGCTACTGCACAAATACTATAATAGAGAAGACTTCCAAATACCCAACGCACTACTCGTTTTTCTCCACACCTCTAGGGACCCCTCTAGGAGCGCAGAGTCGTTATTTAATAGCCGGACCTCGTAATATGATAAAGTAAAATTGAGTTTCCTGATTTTTCATTTTCAAGTGGTATCAGATTTTACCATTCAGCACTTGGTTGTTTATCGAAACTAAGTTAAGAGTTCCGAATTAGATATTCCCTTTTGAATGAGTTGCCATCTCATAATGATTCAACAACAAAAATATTTCCCAGCACTCATTCAAATATTTGATTTTTCAAGATGGATCACAAAATTTTATCAATATTCAGTTGCAAAAATTCAATTCATTCTTCCGGAAATTCAGCGCTACTATCTTAATATCAGATCGAAACGTGCATCTTTCCATAACCTCCATAAAGGATCCGTTGTGAGAGAACCTAAAAAAGTTGTTATTGAATAAACTGTTATACATTTTCCGGTGCTTGCAGAAAAATAAGTGGAACACTCGAGCAGCTGTCAAAGGGCTTCTTAGGTGTCTGTGAACTGTGATACGAATAGAGAGGGCTTTGTGCGGAGCTGTCGGAGCAGAAATTACATGAAACAAAATATGTATATCGAAGACTGGATAAATATTTATTATAATGGCGTTTTATGATTCGGGAAAAATGCTCGTCAGATAGAGAGTCTGAATGATGTGTTTTCGTAGCAGCAAAGTTTTGTGTTTGTTTTGTGTGACAGGAGAAATTCAATTGAAACTGAAATTTAATTGAGAAAAATATTCACTATGATAGTTGTTAATAATCAACTACTAACCTGCCAAGGACTCAGACAAATAATAGTTCAAAGAGTTGAATACAAATACTTTCTATTTCAGGCAACTACTACTTTCTGTCTATACATGTCTGTAATGAGAGCATTTGAAATGTAGCTGTCACTATAATTGAGAAGCCTGGCGGAAAGCACAATCGTTCAGTTGAATTTTGATAAATTTCAAGAAAGTACTGTCCTCACAAATTAGGTTAGGTCTGAAGTGTGTGGGTCTATTCGACCCTCCACCGCAACCCGCAAGGGTTTATTATGGCTCTCACCTATTCACACTCGACCAAATAAACCCAGCTTCTTAACAAAGCCGATTAGTTTGTATGGTGAGTGGTTTTCGGGTCAGATGGTAAGAGTACGGCTCTACCGAAGTCTAAAAACCTGATTCGGTTCCCAGCCGAGCAGGCACAAAGTATATGCTCTGCTATTTCATCATTTTCCAAACAGAGGCGACACACACTGTCTTCCGACAGTCCGTGTGCGACAGTTACGTGTAAGAAGGCCTGTTAGACATCGTAGTTCATCCCTACTGTAGTCCAACAACTGTTTGGTATCAAGTTTCGAAGTGTAAATGAACGCCTTGGAGTGAGCCAATCCTGGAGGTTTCTGCCAGAAGTCCATAAATCTTTTTGCCATCCAGGTGTTCAATCTTTGTTTGGCAAAGCCTAAAGCGATGCCAATGACAGGTTCTGGTCCGATGAAGCTACTTGCAGCACCCTTCTTTGCAGGGGCAGCCTCATTGCCTTCCAGGCTAGTATCGCCAGGAATCCAGACCGGAGACAATCTGTTAAGTCTTCCTATCGAGGAGAGTCGTTTTTGGCAATTTGCTACCAATTTAGACGTTGCTCGGTAGGAGCTAAGAATGTGATAAAGATTTAAGTCACATATTTTACATTTCAAATAGGTTACCTAATTCGAATTATATTCAATTGTCTTTTCCACAATTCTACGTATAGAAACGTTACAGGTTCATTAAACTCATCTCGATCTAATTATGTATTACTGCAATCTTTTCAGTACATTGAACTGATTGCAGTTCAAATATATAACAATTAGATAAGTGATGAGCAACCAATTTTGTATAACCCCGATTCTGACGAGTGATTAGTGTGCATGTAGGTACTCTTCGATGTAAGATGTCAACTCGAATACGAATCAAAACGAAACCCTTGGTAATGACTTGTTTCAATTGAACTACCTGGAAAACCCAACACTTCATGACTGTCCGAGAATATTTTTATTGACTTATGTATGAGGTTGGATTCTTCTAATCTCTCCGCACACAATTCAATAGAGTAAATTTCCGCTTGAAATACAGTCGCACAGGTTCCTAGGCACGTTAATATCTCTATCCTGGGTATGCGACTGAAAACACCTGCACTAGAACTGGTAGGTGTTTTTGATTCATCTGTAAACCAACAACTATCTGCTCTTAATATTTCCTTCTCCCGGAGGATACAGTCCTGTCTACTAGGGAACAGTACTTTATGACGCAGTTCGTAGTTCACAGTTGGAGGCATAAAATCAGAGGTCATTTCCAGAATGTTATTACTTCCAGTGTCAGCCAACAGTCTGTTGCACTCTGCATTAAATTGATTTGTGCAACTGGCAATGTGCACAAGTCTGTATGCAGTCCATCTAGCCTCCCTTTCCAGAAAAAATGTCAGGAGGAGGTAGATCTAGAAGGATCTCCATGGCCGCTGACGGTGTGGTACTGATGGCACCACTGATAGCCAGACAAGCCTGTTTCTATGTGCCGTTTTCTGTAAAGCCTTCGGCCACCATAAGTGATCATTGGTCTGACAGTTATAACATAAATCTAATGGATTTGTTTGGGACCTAAACCCCAAATTTTACCACAAATCCTTCAACATGTCCATAGAGACAGTTTGGCTTTGTGTAAAACTTTTTCCAAGGAAGCGTTCCAGGTGAGTCTTTTATCAAGGACAATGCCAAGATATTTCACCTCCGTTCCAAATGGAATGACCTCACCATTTAGGGAAAGTGGTCCTAGATCGTCCAATTTTCTCCTCCTGGTGAAGGGGATTATCACAGTTCTGCTGGGGTTGATAGACACTGGTAAAAATTTTTCCACCGGTACCGGTGGCAATTTAATTACCGCCCATATTAGCGAGAAATTACTTTCATGTCTGATCTCACATTCCATGCGGAATATTATTTTGTAATTCTACCCCGAAGACAAGTGTGGAATTTTTCAGTGTAATTTTTCATTTTGAGTGTACTTTTGTGTTGAAATAAAACTTTATAGGGTAAATTTGCGATATAAATTTATATCGAGATATTACACTCTTGACAGAATTTTACAGTAGAAGTTTACACTCTTATATAATTTCACAGTGGAATTCAATACTCTGATAAAATTTTACGGTGTAATTTTTCATTTACGGGTTATATTACCTTGGGATATTCCGTTGTAAGAAAGTCCGTATTCAGAGTAGTTTTGAAGACAATGATACCTCAATCGGATATTGACTCTTGACTCTTAAGTGGCCATTTTTCCTCATGATTTAGATAATTGAATGCACAAGACATATCACACATTGATATATTAAAATATATATATATATATATATATATATATATATATATATATATATATATATATATATATATATATATATATATATACAAAATAAGTTCATATACATTCTTGAAATGAAATTCTACAAAACATTTTTTTTTATTTTCAAAAAAGTCAAATAACAGTACAAAATAAAAAAAACATTCTTCAAACTAACACATTTTCTTTCTTGCTCATGGTGGTATTATTCGGAAAGAGAAATGAAAGTAATATATCTTTTTCTTTTTTTCCTGAATTTCTGTTATTATCCTAAAAGAGAAATGAAATATCATCAAATGAATAGGTTTTGAAATCTAAAAACACAGTAAGTTGACGAACACACATTCCTAGAGAGAAACTACTACTAGTTTGACTTCAATATTAATATTTCTCAAAAATTTTTGATACATATTCAACCGTTTAAATAAAAAATTAGATTTTTCCAAATGTTTTCCAACATCTGAAATATAGCAAATATAGCTATAATGATATGGTATGAAGTGGTGAAGTGTTTTGTTCACCTCTTCAACAGAAACAAAAAGGTCCTAAAGTGTTTCTCGATTCCTTCAATTTTGAGTTCCAACTTGCCTCCCATCGCAAAAATGTTTTCAAGTTCAATAATAAGAATCACAAATCCTCAAATTTATCCAAAATTATGAGAGATACGAATAAAACGTTCAGATATTTTTTAGGTGAATGGAATTACGATTTAACATTGTCGATATTTGCAACCACCAATACGAAACTTTATTCCTCATCGAAATTCATTTTTAAAATGGATCGTGCATACGGCGTCACTGATGAGTCACGCCACTGCTATCGAGTATATCTCTTTTTCTCAATACCATTCAGTAATTATCACAAACATTTTCAAATATATGTTCTGTAATTATTTGAAAATCAGTTAAAATAATATATGTTGTACTATTCCATACAGTATGAAATAATTCGCGATGTGAGGTTAGGATATACTTGTAATAAAACAACACTCTATAATGCATAACGAGAAAACTCAATGAATTCATCTGTTTATTGGACTAGTTATTGAAATTCTACAAGAAATGTACTCACCTTCTTTACTTATTTTCACCAACAACAAAAATATTCTAATGCACACGTCAGACAAACCGATGCGCTTCTGTAGACAAGAATGAACAATACAATAATCACTCACAAATACAAGCGTAACTTTACATTCGATAAAGAGATGGCGAAAATTTACATTTCACTAAGAGGGAATACCCATCGTCCAGTTAGTAATTCTCTCCACATGGAATAATACGTTATGATTTCACACATATATTAGATGAATATTTAATTCTCAATGAAAAGTACATTGCCTACTGAAATTACGCTCGGGGATGTGAATTATTCAATAGAGAGAGTATATTTTCAATAAAACTGAAGTAATTTTTTTCGTTCGAAATGAAAATTCCGAGGTGAATTTCAATCATTTTTCCCGGTGGACATTTGCTCCCTCAGACATCAACTGTAAACAACGTCCAACGAGCTTTGGAGAATATTACAAGCTACCCCTCCCGACGTGGACCCTGCCAAGATGACAAGGTCATCTGCATAAGTTTACAGATCTACTTTTCTTATGTCGAGGGCATCAAGCAGACTATCCATCAGGAGCGACCACAGAAGGAAAGATAGTACCCCACCTTGATGGCAGCCCCTGGTAACCCTGAACCTAATTACACAAATTACAAATGATTTGAATGAATTTAATGATCTATGAATACGCGTTAGAACTAAACCTTTTAAAAACGGTACAATTAATTTGGTAGAAATTGAATTAACATGTGGTTTTTTTTTTCAGTAATACTGGCTGTAATAGAAAATTCAATCAGTATTGTTGTCAACGTTATAATCCTAGGAATATACTTTATGGCAAAGTTTTACATCCTTTTTCTGAAAGGTACTTTTCTCACAAGTTGGGAATGATTCTCCAAAATCCAAAATAATTAGTGAAGAACTAGAGGCCCTGAATGGCCTACAGAAAACCAACGCCATGAAGTTTCTACGTGCACAAAAAAGGAATAGTACTGCTTTGATTGGCATATAGGTATGTTTAAAAGCAAGAATATGTTCCAGATTGGAACATGTTCAATTGAAAGACCAAAAAAATCCTTTGTTCTGATTTCTATTAGTTTCTTATTTGTTACAACCGGTATCGGTTTGCTAAACCATTCTCAAGTTTACTTACGAATCATTCCAGCTGTGCAGTTATGTGTTTTTCTTAGCAAGTATTTAATATTTTAATCGCGGAACTTGAAAGTAAAAATAATTTTGGGTGTTTAATTTGAAAAAAAATGAGTTATTAATGCGTTACAACCATATACATACAACTTTAAGAAGTCTTTTGAGATTTGTTATATCAAATCATATTTTGAAGTGAATACTACTTTTTTTTCACTTTTAAACCGACTCAAAGATGTACGGCTATGGAGCAAGTACTTGAAAATGATTTATTGCTCCTCTGTTTGAGGATATAGACGATAAAACCTTTTTTGAGTTGATAAAAATATATAATTTTCAGTTTTTCACATTTTCTTACTAAAGTCATTTTTTAACATCTTATACAACTCTTATATATTAAAGAAATATTATTTCAAAGCATTCAATTATTTAATATAAAATAAAAGTAAGTGCTAGTTTTTTAACTCAGTCGACTGTAAAATTCATTAGCTTTATACAGTCCACATTCATCGAACAAAAATGTTATTTTTGATTTTTTGATTTCCGTCTACGCCAAGCTTACGCTCTCCGTAATCCTCCCCACAACCCCGATTCCGCAGAAGCGGGATCTTCTCCAAAGTGATGTTTGACGTTCGATGTCAAACAGTGCACCTTTCAACCCGCGGAACGTCTCTAATCTTCTTTGGAATGCGGGCATACAGGGAGCGAGCCGGATTACTAGATCAACGGATTCTCCCGACACGAGGAAGCGGCTTAGGGAGAGTTACGGTTTGTTTCGGTGTGCGACTAAATTAAGAAATATGACGCCGCGGTGCCGAACCGTGTAGCGTTATTGTGTCGAAGGAATTAATTGACGTTCATTGATAAACTTCGGGAAGGGTCGGAAAATTTGAGGTGGCTGGCCGAAACAGGAATGGGAAACATGGGGAGTTTAGGAATTTATGAGTGGATAATAATTTACCGGGAGAAAATGATATCAGTTCCATGTACTCTCTCTTCTCAAACCGGAAAAGACGATACAAAATTTACCTAATTACCCTACTAATGAAAATAAAACATTCACAACTGACTTGAAGTATAATATTTCCACTTTATCCGGTAATGCTCCCTATTAGTGGGTCTATGTTTTTTGGAAAAGAAAAGTTTTGGAGAAAAGGTTCTCTCGAAACAGATACTTTGGTATAAACGTTGAATTACAAAAAAAATACTTTCGAAACGTATACTTTTATATATATATATATATATATATATATATATATATATATATATATATATATATATATATATATACATACATATATATATATATATATATATATATATATATATATATATATATAAAGTTTATATGCTCAATTTATTGTTTTAACTCATTTTTTTACTGTTAGTATGAATTGTAATATTTTCGATGGCAAAAAAACCAACAACTCAATAAATTATAGTCCCGAAGAAACTTCCCATTAGAAGCGAAAGCTTGGCAAAGTAGAACAGGGATTTGATTTTTAATTTTTTGACTGAGAGACCCCGTTAATCAATTTTGCTGTATATATATATATATATATATATATATATATATATATATATATATATATATATATATATATATATATATATATATAATTCAATTGCAATTGCAGTCAATTGCAAAGATGGACAACAACTGGTTACCAAAAATGAAAAACTTCACATATACACGGTGTTACCAACAGGAGTTAACCGCACATTTGTGGTTTCAATTAGACGACCAAGCATTCCCAAGCATCATCTAACATCAGCACGTAGGCAGCTATAGATACCTGCGTGACTTCCGGGTCCAGGATATGAATACAGAGATATAGATGTTATTGAGTACGTATGATATAAATCTATAAATCAAAAGGGGAAATTATATCATGATTTATATCATACACACTCAATAACATCTATATCTCTGTTTTCAGAGACCCGGAAGGCACGCAGGTAGCTATAGCTGCCTACGTGGTGATGTTAGATAATGCCTGGGAATGCTATGTCTTCTAATTGAAACCACAAATGTGCGGTTAGCTCCTGTTGCTGACACCGTGCATATGTGAAATTTTTCATTTTTGGTTACCAGTTGTTGTCCATATTTGCAATTGGCTGCACCGCGGTGCTGAGGCCAATAGCCAGAAACACGTGTCCGCGGTTTGCCTCCATTTTTTGAGTGTTCTGTCCACGAATTTTCCCTTTTGATTTATATCATACACACTCAATAACATCTATATATATATATATATATATATATATATATATATATATATATATATATATATATATATACGGCAAAATAGATTAACAGGGTATCTCAGTCAAAAAATCAAAAATCAAACTCTGCTTTACTTTGCCAAGCTTTCGCTTCTAATGGGAAGTTTCTTCAGGGATTCATTCATTCACAGGATTCCTACACAATATGCCACATGAATGAGGTAAAATGACGGATGACGGAACACCGTCATCCTCACTGGTGAACATCCAATGTTTCGCCGTGAGACACTTGCCTTATCAGCAATTCAGTACCAAATCTGGATAACATTATAAAAAAACTCAATTCGTTCATAAAATTACTACTTTATGTCACGGAATGAGTTCAATCTACACATGTCATCGATGACAGTACGTAATGACATTCATTCGCTTATTTGATTGAATCCCAGCCAAAGGAATCTTGTTTAAATTGAAAAGAGTATATTTTTAGAAGAGGTCAATATAGGAAGTGGATACAGATGGCTCTGACTCTGTGGTGGAATAAATAATATTAAGGTTACACTTGTCATCTTTGACATGTTGTTGTATTGTGTATTACTAATAAGTATTTCCTTTCGAAAATAAACGAAGAAAGATTTCCATTGCAACCGAATGAGAATGTACTTTACTTTGATTTGATTACAAGTCAAATTCAAGTCAAGTAGTTCCGTTGGATCTGTCAAGTCAAGTAGTAAAATATTATTTATATTATATAGTTAGACTTTCAGCAATGCATATTTCTTTTCTTTAACTTGCCATGGAAGTGGAGGGTAAAAAGGTAAAACGTATGTTCTTGTAAGATCGTTCTCTTGATCTCTTTTCGTTACAGTATGGACCTCTATGAGATTCAATATAACTACTCACTTAAAACTAATTATAGTGAAAATAATACAACATTTCCATACACATACATTAATTTATAGCTTCTGATGACGCCAACTTAGTTGGTGAAATTGGTCAATTGTATACTTCATTTCAATAAAATATGAATCCATCAAGTAACTCAATTTACGAAGGTTCATTAACTTTGGTCATGAACACTGGCAATTGCACAATCGAACGGCGCAAAAGTCGACAAGTGCACGCGAATGCCCCAAAACCATCAAGGTAACATTCGAAGTACTTTCTTGGCTCCCATAAAAATGATTAACGCCCGAATTATTTGACGTCTCGTGAAATATCGCCGCAATAAATATTTAAGTAATCGCGTCGCCATTAGGTTCGCGTCAAATGCAGCCCTGAAACATAAGGACCGAGCATGCGATATTTTTGGAAAGAAAGCATTTCCCCCGAACAGAAATGCACCGGCATTTACGCCAAATCAAACAAAATAATCGGCTCACTGCGCCGGAAGGCCTTTTGCGGGGGTCGAGAAAGAGGATTTCAGATGTGGGATTGCAGAAGTGGGAAAGACCAAGGGCTCGGTATGGATATGGATGTGTCTGGTAACGCTTTGTGGGATTTTCGTAGTGGCTTTATCCCCGCGGAAAAAAATTATTAGGTATTCACATCACTGAACATACATTCAGGGAAGAAGATTTCCAGAAGTTGAAAGAATCGTTAATGATCAGGGACAGGGAAGTTAGGCAAGTTTTTATAAATCACACATTATTGCAAATGATTTGTAACTTTATATCGATGAACAGAAAAAAATCAGTATAACCTCATACATTTTTTCTACTGACAAAAGCTCCAAAATGTATGAAAAAATTATGTTGTTATTCAAAACCTGCTGATTTTCTCTAAAAACTAGTGTTATTTTCCGGACAGTTATGAGATGGGAATTCGAGGAAAAAGCAAAGACGTCAGGTCCACCTTTTTTTGTATCTGAAACTGGATATCGTTGGCACGGTTAGAATTTGAACAGTTTGGATCGTAGTTTGGACAATCTCTTTTCTTTGAAACATTGCTAATCTACAAGAATATTCATAATTAAGTTTGTAGTCACCTTCATCCTCAGGAAAAATAGCAAATTCGTAAAGACTCTATGTTGTCTTAGAAAATTGTGTTATCTTTAATTTATTCAATGTGTTGAAATCAAATTAAATTTTCTCATAACATTAGTAACAGGAATGAATGAATATATCTATTTTTATACAGACATTAATGTGTAAAGGTAAAGCATCAATACAACATTATTAATACGTGAAATATACGAATTACAACTAGTGAGTAAAATAAAATGTAATCCTTAGAATGAAAATATTTTTTTCAATTCGTTAAATTACACATGTATAAACAAACATTTATACAAACATGCATACCATTATACATTGATGGACACATCCCATACTTATGTAGAAGCTCACACTAGACCCTTGTACTAATGCAAAGTAAGCAAAAAAAAATTCAACACACCAGTGTGTACATTGAATGATATTGAACATATCGGTACGTAACTTCTGATAGTTATTCATAATGTAGTCATTTTTGACATTAAAATATAGTTGTATTGTGAAGTAGTGTCCAATCAAAATCGTTTTAAACCTTCAGTTTTATATAATTGAGTGTATATGTTGGGGTGATCTTTCATGAAATGTTTTTAAAATTGTTCGAATTGGTTTAATGTACATTTTTTTCTAATACAGGTAAATTAATTGAATCTGTATTATTTGTTTAGTTGTGATTTAACTGACACTCAATTTTAAATTCTGTTTTATAATTATTTGGATGTTTTTGGTTCCCTTGAGATATGTTTTATCTGAAAAAGCCTGCGATATGACAAAATGTGCAATAAGATTTTTTTATTGAAAATAATTGAATACTTTCGACAGTGGTTTTTACCATTTTTCTACTAAGAAATATTTTTTTTGTGATATCAACGCTAATAATTTCGAAACCCTGAATTAGCTATGAACTATGGAATATTGTATAAAATTTTTATTCTCTGGCATGTTCAAACGTAAATTATTTACTGTTGATTATTTGATGCATGGAGAGACAATTCTTTAGAATTATGTTTGAAAAATCTTTAAACAACAGAATATGTTAACAGTCAGTGCGTCATTATTTTTCTCAAAGAAAGGGTAGTGGTGATATCAACTTTTATTATCAGTTTTATATTTCAAGAAACCTTAAATGAAAAATAATCATAATTTTGAAAAAATATTGAAAAGTCACTCCAGTTTTGTTAAAAAATACGTTTTTCTGTTAACCACCTGTCGCCCATGTCACTCAATTAAAAAAAAATAGTAGTGGCTTCTCGGCGTCGAGTAAGCGACACTACTGTTTTTCTTATTAAAATGATACGTAAACGTTGCCCAACCTTGATACTTTTTCCGGTTCAAAAGTTGAGAAGGGAGAATGACTTTCAGGTCTACACTGTATAATATGATCATAAATATTATGACTTTACAAAATTGTGTAAATATTATAGTGAAAAATTGTATGAATATTTTTAGGTTTCTACTACACCATTTTGATACAAAAAAATGTGGGAATCTTCCAAAAATTAATCACTCCTAAAAATATAACCCCTTCAATTCAAATGTATAAATATTATAGTGGAAAATTGTATAAATATAAATGGAAAACGACCCCCAAAATCCCAATACTATTGACCTGATTTATCTTGATTTATCTGTACCAATTCATGTGTTAGGAGAACTCGTTAGGGAAAAACACGAAGGATTCTTTAGGTTTTTAATCACACCCGTTAGGATAAAGAATTGAAACACTTGTGTAATCCACTAATCCCGAGTGGAACCCAAGACCAGATGCCGAGCAACAAACTCCTTCCAAAGAAAAAAGACAAAACGCACCCTTTTCATACCCTCAATTTCGCCCTTATGCCGGAGTCAGAAGAGGAGAAAGTGCCATGCCGAGAGATGGCCTTTTTATCATGTTCCATCCAGAAAAAAACCGGCGCCGGATAAAGAGGGTCTCTCCTGATAAGGAAGTATCTGGAAGCTTTATCAATTCTTTTTTGCGTCTTCGGCCGCAATCTGGTCGATTGTTTTTGTGGGAGTTTTCGTTATCCTTTAAGCGTCCCAATTAATAATTTAATCGAAAAGCGTTGCGCCTTTGTTTTTTAATACGGCCAAGCGAGCGTGGATGCTGCAGGATTAAAGAAAGCCGGGATGTTCTGTGCGAATTGAAGGATTATTTAT
The DNA here is from genome assembly GCF_025532065.1 of Leptinotarsa decemlineata. Taxonomy (NCBI): domain Eukaryota; kingdom Metazoa; phylum Arthropoda; class Insecta; order Coleoptera; family Chrysomelidae; genus Leptinotarsa; species Leptinotarsa decemlineata. The sequence continues at coordinate 1,313,104 of NW_027412544.1, forward strand.
TTTGTCAAAATATTTGCAGATTAATTTGCGACTCCTGAAAATAACCATGACTTTGATAAAAATATATCTATTGCGATAAAAAAAAGTTAGTTCATAGTTGAAAATTCAAACATCAAATACAAACACGTGATTTGTATTATCAGAAGAAAACGTGATTATTTTTTGTGTTCCTAGCATTGAGGGGAGTGAATGTTTCCGAAAAAAATTATTTGTTTGTTCAAGCGGTTCTTAAGATTTTAATTCACTTTTATGTTTTCAATTTTCAAGAAAAATTTTATTGGGAAAAGCGAAGACATTTGTTTTATGTATAATAAATAGTAATGTAATCAAAAACTTGTAAGGGTGAACATCTGTAACTTTGGCACTTGACCAACCTGGCAATTCATACCAAAAGTTTTCATCAAAACATGGTTTCAGAATGAAATATATTTTTTGAAAATTACACAGTTGAAAAGGGTTAGCTTCGAGAAGCAATTTTAAAGTACTTTTTAATGGTGTTTCACGAATAGGAAGGTTGACTTTCAAATTTCTGGAGTAGGGGTTCAAGAGGCAGAGATTGTGAGTTTTTTTCAATTTCAAGGTACGTTTTCTATTGATAAATTTTATAATTGACACAGTTCAGTACACATTCATAAGCAGAAAAAGATCATATTTCGGATCATGGGTAACCGATCTTATTACATTAAGAAATATTGTTCAAAAAAATAATTGTTTTTCATCGGTATTGTGATAGCTTGAATTCCACCTAAATAACTATCAAATTCCCTCACGATATATCTGTATCAATTTCTGTTAGCAGCAACTGAGTGTTATTATTATACTTAGCAACACCTCACACAATGGGGCATCTCCTTATTATGGCAGACTGGATAACAATTATCCAATACGGTGGATACGCAGACGTGGTTCCTAAGAATAGCCTGCTAGATCATCCGATTTGACCTCTTCGAATTTTTTTTTTTAGGGATTCCTGAAATATGAAGAATCTATACATTACCTACACAACACCAGTCGATTCCAACACTCATAGATAGATAAAGAGGTCTTTGCAGAGAATTACTCTAGATACATTCCGTAATGCAAAAAATTAATTTGTGTCCTCTCGGCGACGAGTGATGCCACACTATTGTTTTTGTAAGCACACTTTCGAAAATTGGTGGAAGTAATTTGCGTTTTTGAATGTTGTGTCTGCTAAAATGCTCCCTGCAGAGCTCAAATGTCAGCTACTACCAATTGGTATTGTTAATAAATACGAAGCGTCGCGTCATAACTCATATCCCAAATGTGTGATATTCCTTACGTTTATGCTTTTCTAAAATGAGCTCCAACATAAAATTCTATTTTTTGATGTTTTATAATATCTCTCGATTCGATAAACTAAAGTTTGAAAGAAAAGATTGTCTTCAAGTTTTATAAAAACAGCAATTAGGGTCTTCATTTCAAATAACCATCAATATTAATATGTAATGAATGGAAAAGGGCCTGAGGCAGAGTCCTGAGGAACCCCTGATGTTGCAGATGATTTTCATTACGACTGAGTTTTATTCGAGGATTTATTAATAACTGAGCTATTTGAGGAAATCTGCATGTACACAGAGATGATTTTGTCGTTGATGAAATTGGTGAATCTACCAATGATGCCTTTCCTTAAGTTGTCACATGTATTGAGATTAGTAGGACTGAATTTATAAAAAAAATTGAATTTACTTTATGTATCTTTTCACTTTATGTATCTTTTGATTTTTCTCATTAGAGAATGACAACTTATTTTTTGGAACCGCTATAATAGTTTATTTAGGGTTGAATAAAATAAATCTCTACGTTTTTCTCACACATAGTCAGTGGGCATACGCCCTTCGTGGTATTAGCCTGGGGAGTAGATGTTTTCTGATAGGTGGCAGTCCATTAACCTACAGTGTAGGGAGCTGAGACTGGCCTGAACGAATTGTTTTAGATGATTTCAATCTCTATGTGTTCATATCTCAACTTGAAAGTTACTTCTTTTTCAACATCTAGAGTGATATTTTGTCATTTTCTTCAAAACTTTGATAATAACTCAGCTAAACAAATAAGGATACATTACCATGGATTTAAGATATTCAAAGACATGTTAATATATGTTGTTCAGATTTTCATAACCTTATTAAAGCTACTCTCGATGCTAAGGCTTCAGAAACCATTTGTCCCATTAAATTGCATTGATTCAGCTTTTAAATGATATGTAGCTTTCTCTCGAAATCGCTAATTGGCATGAAAACTATACTTTTCAGGAGTTTATGCGATTTGACGAACGTCATTGTCATAGACAATGACGTCATTGTCATAGACACTGACAGGCTAATTTTATATCTTAACACTTATTACAAATAAATCCTAGCTAAACATATTTTTGGACATAGATTTCCTTTTTTTAAGACGCTTTTATTAGCTTCACCTGTATGTATGTATGTTTGTTTGTTTGTAACTCCAGAATTATCGACATTATTGCTTGATCTATTCGCGGGTAGATGGCGCTGTACGTAACCTCCTTGATATAATTCGAACTCACTTTACATGTATTTCTTCATTTGAAAAAAGTATATTTTTATCATTATTTTATCAGGCTTTTATCAGCTTCACCTGTATGTATGTATGTTTGTTTGTTTCTAACTCTCCTTTTCATTTCATATTTATTCCCGTTTGAATGCTCGGAATCTGTATTTGCGAGAATTATCGACATTATTGATTGATCTATTCGCGGGCAGATGGCGCTGTACGTAACCTTCTTGATATAATTCGAACTCACTTTACATGTATTTCTTCATTTGAAAAAAGTTTTTTTTTATCAACACGCGCGCCTGCTGCCTTATTTGTAACCCTCTTTTGCACTCCTACTGGCTTCCTTTGGCTTGGTAGCTGATTTTCAGGCTCCCTCTGCATAATCGGAAAAAATCAATGGTCATTTTTCTAAACAATATACGGCTGATTGATCCCAAAGTTTAGATAAAATAAATATAGTTTAAAAAGACTAAAAAACACGCTTTTATAGCATTCGAAAATAAATAATGAGAAATAAATATAGTTTTTTTTAAACTACACTTATTAAAAACTATACTGAAACAACAAATGTAGTTTTTTCACTTGTACCTATAATCTACAGGTTTTTTGCCAACAATATGGCTCTTGAAAGTTTCTGTCAGATATTATTGGAAAATCGACTCAGTGTCTCTTCGATGGGCCACTCTATATAACTGTTGTATGTCTATTATCTTCATCGTACCTTCGATATCTAGTCAATAGAAACTTCATCTGTATTAAAGGTAACAAGAATCTAAACGTTATCTCTCAAACTTATCTTTCAGCGATTGCACGGTTTCCGGTCACTATAAGACACAAAACGTTTTTGTAAATGCTTTCACTTGTGTCAAGTCAACAGATTCCTTTTCCAGATAAGGATAAGCTTCTTGTTAGTCTAATTGCAAGATAAAACTTAATTGAATTGAGAAAGAATTGAATGAGTTTGGAGATAATAAAAAGGTAAACATATCTTCAGTCACTTTATACGAGCAGACAAATATTGTGAGTTACGCCATTTCTTTATCAAGATGCTATAATCAGTGAATAGGACTTTGAAATATGTGAGACCTCACTTCCGTTTAGTTAATAAACATTTGTTTGGTGTGACTCTCTTTTCGATAAAAGAAAAATATTTATTTTTCTTGGTGGAATAGTCGATATGGTGCACTTATAAAAAAATTGTTTCTCAAAATGTCCGCCGACTTTCAATTCTGGTTGAGAGCATCAGACACAGAAGCAATCACAAAATTATTTTAAACTTATATTAATTTTAAGAAACTGTTCGAAATTGATAATAGCTATCGATTAATCAATATAAAAATTGTAGTTCTTCCTGAAATCGCGAAATAAACATCACTTTACATCCAACATCTATGTTTAGTATTATACAAAGGAAACAACAGTCGGACACGTGAAAAATTTGTTAGGCAGAAAGTCTAGATGTTGATAGTATCTAATTTTTCTATTTCAATTTAATGACAAGTTCAATTTTTGCAGCGGAATGTCTAACGATGCGAAGTTCATTGGTAATGCTGATGATGATATTGATGTATAATAATTACGATTTCGCCATTTTCTATAAAACTTCATATACTAATATATATACCAAGGCGATGTGGTAACGATTGCAGTGCCCAAGTTGTTGTTCCTGTTGATCTAAAGGCTACCACAGTAGTAGACAAAACGTCATGCATAAAAACCTGCAGACCATGGCCAAAAAACCCTGAAAATAGCTTTCACACAAACAATACTTATGTTTTACATTACAAAATATTTCATTTTCAGATTTTCATTTTTGTTGAAATGAATTTTGTATCATAAAACAAATTTCTATAAACGTGGGTTACGATGTGAACATACGTTCACATACATACATTTTACCTAAAATATTACAGAAAAATTCGTTGAAACACATTAATTCATAATGAAAAAAAGAGAAATGAAACTTTCTATGTTTTTTACCACTTTTTGTAACTAACGTTACTGCAGTTTCTTCCTATACGGACATTTTCAATAAAGTAACAATAAAGTAACAATGGTTTATTACATTAGCCCTTATATACAACCCCTGTAGGTACTAATAGAGGTACTTGGCTGGATTGAGTACCTGAATTTACAGCATCAACAAATATGATTTACGTAGTCAGAGATGAACTAAAGATGTATGAACTTCTGAAGTGATACGTGGGTTTTTGTCCCAACTTTTATATTGGGTGAACGGAGAGAAGTTTCAACAAATAAATTAGGGAGGGCGAAAAAAGTTTTTCAAAATAGAAAGATTAATTCAACATCTGCCAACAATCTTTAGGGTGCGATGCATGAGTTCAATCATAAATACGTTCAATCACAAATGAGTAAATTTGGAAGAGAATATAAAACAATATATATTTTGGAGATATTTAGAGATCAACAAATTGAAAATTCAGAACTACTGCTCAGTGACCACTCATCATTGACTTGGTTCCCTATGTGGCTTGGGAAGTTATTAACATAACCTACCCAGAACACAATGACCGTAATATTACATGCCGTTGACACAAAAAACAGTATGTGTACTTCAGATTTAGTATCTCTTGTATCTGTTTAAAATCTGTTTTTCCGTTAACCAGCTGTCGCACCCCTACGAACGACAACCCTCAGGAGTCGAAACTTTCAACGTGTGATTCCTAACACGGGTTGGACGATAGCAAGTGAAAATCGATCGTTCAGCCTGGGGCTTGAACCACCGACTTACACATCGGTCAATTCGAACCGCCGGCTACCGGACAGTTCGACGTAAAATTTTTCAACAATTTTGTATACTGCCAAGTGAATATTTTCATCAAATATCTGTCACCACTTTTAATAAAACTAACTTATATACTACACTGAAAAAATAATGCTCTGAATAACTATAGACTAGATGATTTAGAATAGACTTATTTGCTTGATGGGTGATCAAATGACGCAAACAACTTTGATAGTCTAGAACACAGACAAGTTCTTTCAACGAACTTTCCCACCATGACCAAACATTCGGAGTTCATTATTCCAAACGAATATAAACTACAGCGAATTAAACGTAACGTTAGTCGCCACTTTCACACAGGTATCGCTCTCAGGACACTAGAGATTTTTTCACAGCGTTTATGCTAGAACAAAGTTCTTAAAAATTAGATATGGTTGAACTATAGCATCACGATGTATTTTTTTAAATTTTTGATGTGAATTCTGAATGTTTCCCAGTTTGTCTGAAAATTAAAAGCTTCTAAAGGAATGCATGCCCGAATGAAATCAAGAGTTTTAGGTGAACATAACCTTGAAACGCGTTTTGTAAGACTTGTTATCAGATAGTATCTCGATGAATCTGAACAAAAAACCAGTACATAAACTTTTTCTACTCTAATGAGTGGTTCGAACTGATACAGCGATACGAGTTACAATCAGATAGACCTTATTTATTAGATAAAATGGATTGCATAGTATACGAGGGTTAATATCAATCAACGTGTTGAATACATTCCTACAGCTCAATTAGTAGTAATGCATGTAATTTATAGTTGAATGAAAAAACTATCAATCTACCAGTATTATAATATTATCTTACATTGAGATACGTATAATATTTTCTTAAAAGCTCAACAACACTGAGAAGTCACTTCTCTCCTTCAATTTTTTATAGGCGTATAACAAAGAAGACTTTGATGCTCTTGAACGTTAATGAGAATTTGACATTAACGTTTATACTTTTTCTGATGTGAACAAAAACTTTGTTTTAAAATACAATTTGTGAGTCAAGATAATTGTTAGGCGCAAATGTTCTTGGGTAAATATTTTATTCGATGATACAGGAACACAACTGTATTATTATTTCAGTATCGCTTTATTCCTGTACTTCAAACATGCCACATGTTCATTTCATTTTCTCTTCACTCGCTTCTGAACTGAACTGTAATTTTTGGAATAATGGAAGAATCTCGAACTGTGTTCGTATACATTCTTCAATTATTCCAGTGTATTTTCAACTCTCCCAGTTCATTTCGTCATTTCTGGAACACCCTGAATGGTGCTTATTATCACCTAAAGAATAATCTCAAGCTCCAATAAGTAAAAGCGAGAATAAATTTACCTCACAGTGCAAAATAGATATTTACCGCCTTTTTCTATTCTGCACCTTTGAAAGCGCGTTTCCAATGATCCGTACTGTAACACCGTACATGTTCAGCTCGTTACGAGATTAGGTACAAGGTTCGATTCCTGAAGCATTTTGAGTTTCGACCGTACCGATCATTCCGAAAAGTAACCGAACGAGGTACGAAATAACGCCGCATGAAATAGTGGTTCGGCTGGTAGGCGCGTGTCCATATGAGCCAATGGCTCATAACGTAACACCGTGCATGTTCGGCTTGTTGCAAGATGACACGGTTCGCCCAACTGGATACGCCGTACACGAGGAGACTGAAATGGGTCAGTGTGTTATCAGGGTGAGTATCTGAATGAACAAGTAAAAAAGGCGTCCTCACTTCAATTTTTAATGGACGACTGATTGTTGGGCACACTTTTTTAGTCCAATACCATCAGTCATGCTTAACAAGTTAACCGTTGCGATCCCCACCTTTGTTGAATACATTATTTTTGCTTCTCAGGAGTAGTCCGACTTTTCCATTGTCTGACTCGCATTGCTTGAAGTACTATCTATAAGTCTTAGGTTACCGTTATATAACTCTATTTTGTTCAGAAATCTTTTAAACTTAATATGTACAGTGAGCTGGGACAGTGTCTTGATTTTTTCTCAGAAGTTTCCTTCATAGAGATTTTTTCTAAGTATATTTTCCCAGTATTCTTTTTGTTTCTTCTTGAGTGTTTCCTATCCATTTTCATACCCATAATTTTATTATCACAGTACAGTTGGTACCTACAAGGCCATATAATCACCACTCATCAGCTGTTTCGTTTTCTGTCATTCCTGAGTGTTCTGCCAGTCAATTTATTCTGGGTAGTAGATTGAGAATAGAACAGTCATCTGTAGACGCCTTTTATATAAATTTATGTCGAAAATACTTTTATTTCAAGGAAAATATATTATGTGAATGTTTTCTTTTGAGTTACCATTTTAAATAATATACAGGTAAATATTATATCGATAAATCAAAGAAAACTCGATCAAACCCTCGTATAATACAAAATATGATTCACAATTCGACAAGCCATATTCATGAGATCGGAACTATCTGAAGGTATAATTAATAACGAATTAGCATTAACCGATTAAAAGTTATCGAAACAGGTGTCTATGTTATAGAAAAACACTCTGATGTGTTAATGTCGATGACTGTGGGAAGTATCATGTGGCAATAGTAGGAAATGTAGGATGTAACTTTCTTTCATCGAAATAAGTTTTATAATAGAATGAATATTAATTTATTTAAAACAGAGACTAAGGAAATCGAACGGTGAACATGCTTGTTCGAATACAACTAACCAAGCCATATTTTAATGAATGGGTGCCGATCGAGAAGTAACTCAAGATTATTTGGACATGTGGGAGAGTATAACCTTCTTGGAGATTATCGGTAGATGATACTTTGTTTTTTATTACATAAACAGTCCGAGAGGCCTGGTGAAATAATTGAAATTGAAACTTCAGTTTCAGTTTAGGTGAAGTATTGAAAGAATGTGGAATTCTTGAGCTAATAAATATATTGTTGTAACTGAAAATTACGTTAAAAAGATGAATTTGAAAGAAATAGAAAATCGTTGTGAACAACATAATAACTGGAATTCTAAAGACATTTGATTTAGAAAAATTTGATATTTGGTATAGATTTTATTTTTCACCAAGAAATATATTGAAAACTATGATAGACACTTTTTATTTAGAAGAGCATCCACTAGAATATATCTTGTGGATCTAACCCTTAACTCCGTAACGACTGGTATAAATAAAATAATGTTACTTATAAGGCAAGTGGACAGCTACGGCCCTGTCAATCGTCAGTAGTTTCCTTGAATAAATAAATTCAATTAATTGATGTAACTGATACTGATTGGTTTTCATATTTATGTTTATTATAGATCCCGGACAGTTATTTGGAATGCATCGGACGAACTAATGGAACACAATACGAGGTAGAACAGACAGTTCTGAGTCATGATAAGCAAACGCGGTGGACTAAGATAAATGGGTCTATTAAAAAATCCAAACATAAAGAAGACATTGCAAAAAGGTTGCAATCACAATAAAAAAAAAGTTTGGAAGATGTTGGTTGCCCTTTAACGGTTGTATATATTTTCCAATCAATATTTTATTGTGATATTTCACACATTAATTCAACATCAATTTGGTTATAGAACTACAAGCACAATCATTTATTTAAAAAAAAAGGATAGTAACTATTGAAACTTGTTTTTCGCCAATACACACAGTATAATAAAATACGTAAGTTTATAGCAGAGCTCAATCTATTATATACTCATAAATGTGAAGAATGATTTTCTTTGGAATTGATATATTTTTCATTTCTAGCAAAAAAAAATACTGATTTTGAAATCATAAAGTGATGATTCAAAGTTTTGTTCTACAAGTATATTCGATGATTTTGAAATAATACTTTTTTTTCATTGAAAAATACTTCTTGCAGAAAAGTGACATATACTAAATTCCACTTTCTCTGTCAAAGTTCATTGTCATCATAAAAAATCTTATCGAAATTTACAAAAACCAATTTTCATGTTTGGGACTGGAAAATGCGTCTGTCACTACTATTTATCTTCTGAAGGGAAACATTTACTCTTCTACATAAAATGTTTCCTTCATTCTGATAATATTGACAGCCAGTATGTTTAAAATCTGTTTTTCCGTTAACCAGCTGTCGCATCCCCACGAACGACAACCCGAGGTCTCGTCTTTTAACGTGTGATTCCTAACATGTGAAAAGTTATATCCCAAAATTCACTTTAAAGCTGAATTTCAAATTGATTTATGAAACTGAATGAAAATGTCAATGTATTATACTCAAACAGAGACATTTTCATTTCATTAAGATATTTAAGTAGTTCGGACTTCTACTGTCTGATTTGATTCCACTTTGATTCGAAATCTATGAAAGAACAAATGAAATTAAAACGAATAGCTAAAATATCAATTATATTAAGCAATATGAAATAAACAAGATACAAAATGAAAATGACTACAGAGTAAAAAAAAATAAAAATACAAATAAAAAATATATAATAACAAAAATAAGCGAAAATTTAAAAAGATTTCAAACTAAGTTACCTCACGACATTTCGATTGTTAGTATCCACAACCGTCTTCGGGTAATGACTGTCATCATGATGACGATTGTGAATACTAACAATCAAAACATCGCGGAAGTAACTCGGTTTGAAATCTGTTTTAATTTATTTTTATTATTTGCTTATTTTTGTTAATTTATTTTTTTATCTTTATTTCTTTTTACTCTGTAGTCATTTTCATTTTGTATTTTGTTTGAAGGATAAAACACAAGCACTACAGGAAAATCTTTAAGGTGCTATAAGAGCGGTGCCTGTGCGAAACTAACGATTCACATTGGATTTACATCGTTGGAGATTAAATCCATTTGGAAAAATGTTCTCATGAAGTTTATTCCACATACAAGCAGTTCTCCAGATGAAAGGGTTCTTGAGAATTGAAATTCCAGGTGTACTGAGTTGAACCCCAAAACGATGAGCAGCCATTTTCATTTCGTATTTTATTACTTAATGTAATTGATATTTTAGTTTTTCATTCTGACGTTATTTGTTTTTTTCATAGATTTCGAATCATAATAGAATCATATTAGACAATGAAAGTCATTGAGATATGTCTGATAATTGTAGATTTTATATATGACTTTTTTACTTTTGGTAATCACGAAAAAAATGTCAACTCGGGTTCAATCTTGAAAAGAAGCATAATATTTATAAAATTACCGAATATAAAGTTGAATACTTGCCAAAAAGCTATCCATCTCGCCGAAGACAAAATCGGGAACGTGCTTACACCAAAAAAAGAGATAAAAAATTATCGCACCTCCTACCAAATAATATAAAACAGCCAATTTGTAGTCAAAAGTGGCGACGCATTTAAAAAGAATGGGCACTGTTATTAAATTCAAGCCAAGCTCAAATTGATGACATTGCGTCTAAAAAGTTTTGTAATAACATGCACACAACCTGCTATCCACAATATTTAGCGAAATTACACGTTGTCGCCGTAAATGCCAGCAATTCCAGCGGGCGAAATTACAGGAGGCCATTTTCTCGGACGAGTTAGTGCACTCGAAAGTGATGTAAACGTTATTATCCCTGTAGAATATCTAAGATCACGCAGGATGAGGAAATGGCAAAACAATAATTTGAAATGGGTACGCTATAGTTACGGTGTGCCATGACAAGCTTATGAAGTAATCTCGACGTTTTTGTTAAACATGCTTTTGAGAAAATAATAGCTTGCTCTCGAAGTAACAGAGGTAAATAAATACCTATTCTGTGTGAGAAATGTGTTCACCAAATTACAATAGAAAAATTACTCATTTCCCTATCGATACTGTTACGAATCATAATTCAAAGTAAAAAATTTGTCAGCTGTGTCAATAAAAAAGTATATATGTATTTTTTGTTTATATTTTAATCGTTTAATGTGTCATCTACATCACCACTGAGAGTACATTTTATATAAATAACTGTGATACATTAATTATCACTATACTTACTACGATAATCAATGAAACGATTACATTTATTGTTCATCCATATTACATTCATAAAGTGGCTTGAGTCAGTGAGTGAATATGACATGTTTGATAAAATAAACGAAAATGGTCTCTAATCACATAAATTCAGAATAATATTATTCTTCTTCAAAATATGAAAAGAAATTTATAACAAGATCTACATAAGAATAAATTAAGACTGTTTATAGGTATTAAACCACATACAATATTCAGATTCTGGATATTTTAATTCCCAATTACATTGACTAATAACTGCACTTTGTTCACTTGATGTGAAAACTGTACTTTTATATAACATATCGTTTAGAGTATGAGCATCATCGGTTTTTGATTATTTAAAAATTATCATCCATTTATAATCATTGAATTTTTTTACAATTTCCAAAGTTAGGTTTAAAGGCAATGATGGACTCGAGATCTGACGAGATGATTGCCTGTGAATAAAAAGTATTATATCTACTATATTTCTACGAATACTTTTGATACAAAGTTCTTTCAATTGCATATTGATTCCTGAAGCAAAAATCTATTCGCTATAATGTCCCCATGGAAGTGTATTAAATGAATTGGGAATTATTCTACACGCTGTATTGCTTGAAATCGCTTCGTAAATAACCCATTATTAAAAAATTGTTATTGTGGGCAATCCTGAGGTGTACAATACGGTAGTACATAATTTTGATCAATGTCGTAGGGTTCAGCCAGCGTTTACAATGTAAGCGCACAAAATTTGTTTATCAGTGTTTCTCTATCTATTAAAAAACCCGCATCAAAATCCGTTGCGTAGTTTTAAAGATCCAAGCACACATAAAGACAGACAGCGGGAAGCGACTTTGTATCAAAATATCTATTGATTTGTTCACTTACCTATTTTTCTAGTCTCGTCTAGAATACTCTCTGAAATTTCTATTGACAATTACTTTCTTCCTTATAAAGATTTTTTTCATCCAAAAATGTTTCCTGAAATAATCATTGAAACGTAAGGAGGTACGAAAATGAAATCTGAAAAATTATAGGAAATCCTACACACAATATACAGTCCGGCTGTAGCTTACAAGACTGGGTAGCATGTAGTCGTACTCTTTAATTAGATAAGTACGGAATCTAATCAGAGTCTGAGCAGGAGGTAGACTCCATTTAAAAAAGAAGCAACTGAATTGCTTGTCGGCTGGAATTCAATCAAGCGGTCTGTAGTTAACTCCGATTTACTATGAGTGATTTGTATATAATTACAGGGAGAGCAGACATTTCCTCTGTATTAGAGAAATAAATACAGGGCAGACGGAGCTTTGACAAAAATGACTGCCAAATCACCTCTTCAAGTCGCTAAGAAATGATATTTTTAATTCCGGGGAATGAAAAAATTGAAAGCTCTTTATGGAACCTTTTCAGCTGTTTCGATTCAACTATATTAGTTGTACAGTACTCAAAACGAGTATTACGATCTTTTTCCACATTTTTAATGTTCACTAAAAGCTTTTCGATCATATTAATGCTACTATGCTGTGAAAAATAATTTGCGGATCAAATGAAAACATAATAGAATCAACATTTAAGAAAGGAAAATTGGTGCTTCAATAATATTAATATCATACAATATTAGAATAGACTAAACAAAAATGTTGTACCTATAATAAAATAAGAATTTCAATCAAATCATTTATAAAAGCCAGTCCATATGGGAGAAATTATCGCCTTTACTTTCTTTTGGAATATATTCACAAGTTGTATATATTTTAAGCCAAACATATCCAATAAAATATTTTGTATTTTGGAGCGACGGATCCGTATCTTCAGTTTCTCCGTCACTGCAATTTTTCCTTATCGATTTTTCATTGCCGATTGAGATTTCCAACGATACAAAGGATTTTGAAAAAGAAAATGGAGTCCGTTTCACATTTTTTCGAAAACTCATGGTAGGAGACTCACAGAAGTGTAGCAATTTGAGACTAGCTAATTATGAAAACACAAGAAATCGATAATTTTGTCAAAGATGTTATATTGATGAATGAGAAAAAAATTTCCTAAAACGGAAATTGAATCGACCTAAGTCATTTTATGGTAGATAGGTAGATCTAAAGTGAGTGGGTCTATTCGACCCTCCACCGCAAACCATAAGGGTTTATTGTGGCTCACACCTATTCACACTCGGCCAAATAAAACCAGCTTCTTAACGAAGTCGATTAGTTTGTATGATGAGTGGTCTTTCAGGCCAGATAGTGAGAGTACGAACATTTTACGGTGGTCTATGAATTGAAACAACATGATAACAACCCAATCTTCACATTTTTGAGAAGATGATTTAAATTCGAAACAGTATTGTGAGATATTGAATAAAGCAGTTCAAGGATAGTTATCTGTCTGTTTCTGTAGTCTGTTTCAGATAATATAGTTGGTAGGCAAATTACCGTTCAAGGCAGCAGTGTCATACAGAGAGTAACTTATATTTTGGAAAGGGCCAAACTTGTACAAAAATGGGGGTCATTCTAACAAATGTTTCATCGTGTTTCAAAATGTCTCAGGATGTATTTTGGTAGAATCCTAGTTATAATTATAGAATCCTAACGATATTATTATTATTATCATTATTATTATTATTCTTTGGAAAAGCTATTTCTCAGTTCATCAAAGTAGTTTCTTCTAGATAATAATACCTATTAAAATGTTGTTTTCTGTTGTCTAGCCTCCCCAATTTGGATATAAAACCAAGAAATATTTTCAAAAATCAAAAGCTGAATAATATTTTCAAGCAATGTATTACTCAAAAAGTCACCAAATTGAAATTGCCTCACTAGCAAGGAGATGTGGAGTTCTAGTTTAAGAACCGGCATAAACACGATACAATTAGACTCCTAGTATTTGAACGCGCCTATGTACTATTTCTATTAGACCATAAATAAATTTGAACTCTTAAGCTGGTGGTTCCCATTTACATATTATTTATGTTCCGGAGAACGGACATACCGCATAAAAATATTTGATGATTCTTAACGATGCATTTAGTTTCATAATGAGGGGCTTATTGAAATATATAAAGAGGTGATTACGCCCACCGTAAACGCTCGAGAGTTCGAAATTGAGATAATCTCTGAATGCCTTTACCGGTGTACGGAACACCGGCGATTACTATAAACGTCATGTTGTGCCAGAAATTTTATGAAGTGGAGGCGAGCTTTCAAGCGAAACTTCAAGTTCTTGGTTATTGTTATCGAACTGGTTTTGGCGACGCCACTGAGTCGTATCGGTGAAGGGTGGTATATAATTTGAAACTCTAGATACAAAACTCTCGACAAACCTCAAATAGTTACTTTCCTGGTTAATATCAGAAAGGATATTGAAGTACTTGTTCAAGGTTCGAGGTCAACACAACCAATAAGTAAGTTAACTAGCGCAGCTAGTGCAATTTTTTGCACAGAAATTATGATATCCAGTTCTTCTTAGACAGTGTTGCTTTGTTTTTCGTAACTATGAATTCTACTTGGTTTCTAGCATGGCAAGCCAAAATATTTCCCGGAAAGGATAAGAAGAATTGGGTCCAAGGACAATATCAGAACCTGCTTCAGATCCGGATTCACCATCCGTAGCAGTCTCACGAAAACCAGGCCACCAAACGCGGACTGCGATTCCAAGAATTGCATTTACCGGATATCCTGTGAGTGCGGCAAATTCTATATCGATGAAACTAAGAGGCCATTGATAGTCCGCTTTGCCAAAAACAAGAGAAGCACACAGTGAAGAGAAACCAGCAAATCGGGAATAGCAGAGTATGTTTGGACTCATCAACATAACGTATCAAGTGGTTCCAAGCTGAGAACATCCACAGGAAAGAATACTGGTTTGAGAGGAAGTTCAAAGAATCTGCATATATGTTGTCCAACGACACATTCAGCCAAGCTATCGTAGATATACGCAATATATAGAAACCTGTGATGAAGTGGAAAACGGTCCACTCTCGCCGAACGGTCATCTCCCGCTAGACCGGTGAAGCGGAGAGAGGGAAGAGGGGATAGGAAATAATTTGAATGACCTATAAATAGTCATCTTTCGAAGGACTAGTCCAGTCATCACCAGAAGAGAATTGTGAATACTCATACACCCAGGTACACCCAAAGAGGATTGTGGATACTGACAATTGAAATGTCGTGAAGTAACTTGTCTTGAAATCTCTTAATTTTTATTTCATTTTAATTGTTCAATATTTTGCTTATTTTATTGTAATTTCATATCAGGGTTGTTTGCTTAATTCAATTGTTATTGCCAGCTATTAATTTTGATTTTCAATTTTTGTTTTTTCAGGGATTTCAAATCAAATTATATCATATTAGACAATTGAAGTCCGAACTGATGGAATTCAAAAATGGAAAGTCTATACTTCGTTGGAATATATATAATACACCAAACCGTTATTTTAACCTTCCTCTTGCAGATGATTACTTGGTGATCGAAACACGTCGAGGTGTTGAAATAACGGTTTGGTGTTGGGAAAAAACTCTAGTAATATTCAGTTGGAGTATAGATTGAACTCTAGAAAGACAAGACAAGTTGAAGATCCTAAAAAGCACCTGTGCACTTTCATTGATACAGTTTTTAAGTATGATAGCAAGTATATCAAATTTGAGAGTCTAGCCACGAAAATGCTTGAAAATGATTTTGAAGATCTTTCCATTTGGCAAATGTATAGTGCTGAATATTACGCAGTTGGGGTGTCTCTTCAGTGCTTATTGATAATTCACTCAAAACTGAATGAGTTTGTAGCGAATCTCTCCCCAAAGAAGAGTACGGTGATTGATGAAGTATACTATTAGATGCTAAATACGCCCTGAACCTCTGAAACAGCTGTGGGGTTCATATCCGGAAGAACATACACGGGAAAACCTTTATAAAGGGAACGATCCAAAAGAGAACCGACAAAACAGAAATCGGCTTAGAACAATCATAGGGCTACTCATAGGACACTGCCCATTTGGAGGACACCGGAACAAAATAGGACTGTACAACGGAAACCTCAGTTGCAGACAATGCAACATAGGGACAGCGTGTCATACTTCATGCGAATATCAGGCTTTGGACTACAGGAGGCAAACAATTTATGGACAACCCGAATCATGTCCAGAAGAATATGATATACACCCAGCAAGAAACATATACAGAGTAGTACAGGGCACATGATTGTTGGAATGGGAGTCATGAGAAAGATGGGAGAAAATGCAATGAGGCTGCAGTGTTTTCCAGCGACTTTGGAGAGATTAACAAGTCAGACGGCTTCCAAGTAGTATAAAAAGGGGAATAGCTTTTGCATGCCATTCTCAAAGAAGGTTGGCGTCTGATTAGATAACCATTGCAGCAGGGTTGTGTTGACGCAAATTAAGCACTATGAGAATAAGGAAAAGACAGTAAAATCTAGGTGATTCCATATCAATCTTCTTCATTTCAACAATCAAAAAACACCAATCCTCAGATTAATTTCGAAAGACTCATGTGATTTGTTGAATGACTGAAATGTATAAAAATTCAAATCAAAGAGTAAAATACTGTAAGTCAAGATAACCACATGAGGATAACGTCATCTACATTAAAATTCTTCGGATTCCATTTCCATTTTTTAAACCAAAACCAGATAATTAACTGGCAAGTCAAATAAAAAATGTACTTGGTTTACAGAGTTTAAAATATTTCAATGATGGGTTTTGAATCTCTTGGAATATTTCGTGAACATGTACTTAGTGGGGTTATTTCAAAGAATTATGTACCAAAAAAATATCAAGAATTTAAATACTCAACGGAAAAGTAATTCTTGAAATTAATTATCAAAATACATTTTTTCTTTTTCTAGAATCAAAACTATCTCATGTACTGCATGAACATATATTACAAATGTATAAATGACGTTGATCTCTTGAAGAAAAACCCTTTGAAGAAGTTAAGCAAGAAGCATTTTCATGTTGCACATGAAAACAAGAATGAGAACACTATAAGTAGACCGTGTGAAACTGAAATGCTGTCTCGCCCACTTCTAAGATAAGTTTTTTGCACATGATAGTCTCTTTGAGGTAAACATCACTGATTATAAAATTCGGAACAACGAATAACAATAAAATTAAGATACGAGCAAAAGTAATTGCCAATGTCATTTCACCTGGCAATATTATTCGACAACTTCCCACTCCAGTAAGTATGACATTAGGCACGTTTTTTTAAATATGCCATTTCATTGCAGTGGGTGTTATCGTCCGTCGATAAAATATTTCATGTTATTACCGATGACAATACTGGAAATGGTGTTATGCGTTAGCAAATCCAAATAAATCACAAAATGTCTGTTGTTGAACAATATCGAAATATTGCAGCAACTTCGGACTTTATTTCAGTCGATGCCATTCGTAATATATTACATTGTGAAGAGAATATATCATCAAACAACTGCAAAACTTAGCAGAGGTGTAACGCCTGCTATCAATTGTATAATCAGAGGTCACCATAAAAAAATTCTGTAACATCTTCGTTGAAATCTACAATCAGGAAAAGCCGCAAAATTTCATGAATTAAATATATTCTCATCATGAAAGTAATTATCTGTAGATCGTTTAATTCTAGTATTTTTTCTAATAAGTAATAATTTGTCAAAGTTGAACTGGTCGATACTTGATGAAAATCCATATTAAAACTACTTAATACAGTGTATTGTATGATTTTCACTGTAAAAGGGTTTTACAAAAACCGCGACACGTATTTCGCTATACAATAGCGTAAACTGCTTGAGAAAGCTATTGTAGAGCAACACATGTCGCGGGTTTTGTAAAAGCCTTCAATAGTGAAAATAATACATTAAACTGTATTACCTAATTAGTTTTTTATTTGTCAAAGTATCACGATAAGAATGGTAAAAGAAATCGTTTCGAAAACGTTTTCACACAATTCTATCAGTTCATCTCCACAAAATTATTGAAAAGTAATGGATTCAGTTTCAATTATTCAACTACAGTTGAAATAAAAAAATCTGTGTGGAATTCCATAACTTGATTTTGATAAAGCAAATCATAGAATTCTCACCAATGGACACAGTGATTTATGTTTTATGTGAATTGGTAGAGATATCG
The DNA here is from genome assembly GCF_025532065.1 of Leptinotarsa decemlineata. Taxonomy (NCBI): domain Eukaryota; kingdom Metazoa; phylum Arthropoda; class Insecta; order Coleoptera; family Chrysomelidae; genus Leptinotarsa; species Leptinotarsa decemlineata. The sequence goes on from NW_027412544.1 coordinate 1,331,495, forward strand.
AAAATGGTGCCTAATCTTTTTGCGATATTAAAGTTACCATTCGCTGCATATTGTATTTATTTCTTTCATAGGTCTACAAAAAAATCCGCGATAGAATATTTCCATCTTTTGATGATAGTTCACTATAACCGTTTTAATATTTGAAATAATTGTCACATAATATGGTAATTGGAAAGCTATATCAATCAAATAAATACGTTAGTTCCCTTAAGCATTTCATGAACATTATAACTGCTACTACAACAAAAAATTCAAATTGATATCTCAGGATTTATCTCAAAATCCAAACTATGCCGCGAAAAAAAATTTAAACGGTCTGATAACACGATAAGACGCGTGGTGAAGAAAGGTAGTAATTGCAATGATTTCGTATAGCAAATCATTTAAGGTTAAGGTCGCATTTTTGTTTTGTGTTGTTTTTACGTATTTTATATTGAAATTGATAGTTTGAACATAATTTTGTTTGAGTGAATTTTATAAAAGGGCATTATCATTACTAACTAGCTTCGCTCAGGGAGAAGTGAAATGAAAGGATACATTTCAAATAATATTCATTTAGAAACCCGTACCATTAAACAGCCCCACCCATACAAAAAATATTCGAATGGTTCACGATGTTCCAGAACGTGTTAGGAATCACACGTTAAAAGGTAAGACCTCGTTAGTCCTTAGCTCGCACAAGTTTGTCAACTTCTGAGAGTTGTCGTTCGTATGGGGGCGGCAGCTGATTAACGGAAAAACAGATTTTAAAACAGATTTTAAACAGATTTAAACAGATTCAACATTCGAGACTGTTTTAAAATGTTTCACAATGACGTGGTATGTTCCAGAATGTTCTAGACTATTGTGGAATGCTCTCGAATGCTCTAGAAATGTCTACAGGGCGAAACTTCCATTCCTTACAGCTTCGAAAGCTCTAATCATAAAACAAATGACATTTGAAAAATTTAGAAAATCCCTCAATAGCTAAACTAAGTTAGGGGTGAAATACAAAATTATTTTAATGGTTACAAGAGTGATTGATAAGAATAATTTAGGAAAAATCAAATTTTGTAACATGTTTTGACTGTCGTAATTCTTTTAGATGTTTGAATCAGCTATCCCTAGACTTGTATTAGTACCAGACATTATGCAGTCAAACAAGTGAACTTGTATTCAAATTATTATTGAAATACAAATGTTGTATTTCTGTTGTATTAAATGAAGCAATCGAATAATAAGGATGCAAATAATTTAAAGAACCCACAAGCCTAATGTTATCAATCCCAGAAGCAAATTCAAATTCGTGGATCGTATTATTCATAGACGAAATTTGCGCCTTTCACCCGTTTCCTAATGAATATTATATATTCAAATGAAATACTCATTTTTGTTTTTTTCAACAAAATATGAATGGTCGAGCAGTTCGAGTTTCTCCGAGAATCTCATAGCAATGATCGGATCAAGCAAAGACACACCAGCCTACTTATTTGAGTGAAAAAGGAAAACTTTTCTAATGTATTCAAAATAAAAAATGTTACTATGTTTATCACCATTGACATATAAAACCTCTTGGTGGTCCAGCTGGAAGTAGTTGATTGCAGGAAATCAGCTTGTTTACGAGTTGTTTAAATTGAAAATGTGTAAACTATCACTTTGAATTCCACTACCGCTTAGTATCGATAGGCCAACTAGTTTCGAAAATACAAAATTAACAATTCAAATTTTTATAGAAAATTCATTATGGAATGAGCTTCTCCCACAAACTCGAAAAACGTATTCATTATACCACCAGAAACTTGTTTGTTTCTCTCTTGAATTCTGAATGATTCCTTAGCGCCGCATTTGCACGTATTGATGTAATGTATGTTTTTGCCGTTCAGCGATCAACTTTTGCCTCCACCTCCACTTTATGAATACTTCAAACTTCCACAACAGTTTAATACCAACAAGCTCTTTGGGTTAATGAAATAGACACTAGTGATACCAAAACGACAGAATACGTATGGATACAAAATGATTTTCCAACACATGAAGATAATTATGAATTGAAGCAGGGCCGAATTTGTAAGTTTGGAGGCCCTGGAGCAACAAAGGAGTGGAGACCCCCAATTATTAAATATTTTCCAATTGAAAGAAATATTTTTTTCAGTAATTTTTTTCAGAAATGTATTGTCATCAAATCAAAATTATGTCAACAAAGAATTAAGTAATTTGTTGAAGTCAAATACAATTTATTGAGAAGTAAATTATGGCGTTAACTAATTAAACTTTGAGAGCTTTTTTCGACGAAAAGTGCATATTTTTCTTCCTTCACTGTGGGGGCCGTGGGCACTAGCCCCACCTGCCTTCCCCGAAATCCGACCCTTAATTGAAGTATGCTCATAAACAGAATATAGTGTGTGTCATGTGAGGCTTCTTTCGAACGTTTGAAATGAAAGAGTGAAGTTATTAAAAAATGTTTCACCTTTTAGATGAATTGGCCTCTTTTTTGAATATTTTTCCATATACATGGTATTGAATAGAAGTGTGGCACTTCAAAGTTTTTGTAAATGGAATGAGATATATTACCTTGCTCATTCGGATTCCGTCACACATGTAGTTTCAGAAAATATAGGACTGTATGGGGAAATACAAAGAGGATCGGAGGTGATGCCAAAAATAACGCCCAAAAAGCTGATCTATTCAATCGGCCATATTTTCAATAAAAATTCAAATCTTTTTTGTTTTGGAGATGTTTCGAAAATTTATTTTTTCAGTATCATGTTAGGAATCACACGTTAAAAGGTAGGACCTCGTCAGTCCTTAGCTCGCACAAGTTTCTCAACTTCTGAGAGTGGTCGTTCGTATGGGGGCGACAGCTGATTAACAGAAAAACAGATTTTTTTTCAAACAGATTATCAAAAAATAAGTTGACCATAGTCTTGCTCTTTCTAATACTGGGTATCAAAAATATGTTTTTCATTTTTACAAATTAAACATCCATATTTTCTGGAAAAGCTTCATTCAAAAATATGGGGTAGTATAGATAAATATCTAGCGGTTCGAAAGTCACAAAAAAAAATTAAACATAATTTTCATTGTACCTCCCCAGAAAAAAATTGAAAATGAAAATTTATGGTGAAATAAAATCGAGACGAATTAATTTCAGGAATATGAAGAGTGAATTATTTTTAATGACAGGTTCTTCAGGAATTGATATTTATTTTGATATCGTTAAGGTATAAACATATTATTAAAAACTCTGAAAGGGAATAATCTACAATAGAATTCAGGTCGTGAACTAGGTTTATATGGAATCGATTGGATCCGAAAAATTTCGGGCCCAAGTTTCTCATAAAATGTAACGGGAAAACTATAAAATAACATAAAGTTTCCTTGAAATATGTGTTTTTGAACACTGAATCCCCCAGTTTCCTACACACATTACTCAACGACAAAGCAATAAATAATTCTTTCATTTTTTTTCTGAGAAGGACAACTTTGTCAGTGAAATTGTTTTCGTAATTTGGCTTGCGTATTTTTATGGTATAACTCGCTGGATACACTCGGTATATACTCATGCAACTCCATATTTTCATTTAGAGCTTTTCACAGACATAATAAATATGGGGTGCTACATTGGGAAAAATTAATATTGTTTTCGAATTTTAATTCACCCAATATTATTTTGAAAATTGGCCAAATTATTGTATGACAATGAAAATAAATTTTCAAAACAATGTTAAAACAAAACCGATGTGGCTTCGTTTCTGAGATACCTACAGAGCGTTGAAGTTTAAAAAAATGGTTTTTATGAAATATTATATATTTGTGAAAGTCAGATTTGTCAATTAGCAGTAATTCCATCCAAATAAGCGCCTTATTAATTCAAAACACTAGCAAATCTCAAACAAATAGGTGAAAGGACATTTATAATATTTTATGATGAATACCGATATTTTCAATTTCACGCCCTGTATCTCAGAAACGAAGCAACTCCGGACATATGTTTATAGAATTTTTTTTGAGCGACCCAACGAATCACCCTATGAAGTTTCGTACCGTAGTTAGGAAACCTCCTGTATACCGAATTGGCTTCTGTCTGGAGGTTTCAAAAGCAGTATGGTTTAAAACGGTTTTCATCGCATCAAGGTTTGAAATGTTTGAAGGTGGTTGACAATGTTTTGTGGTGTATTTCATCAGTTCGGACTTCCATTGTCTAATATAATATAAATTGATTCGAAATATCTGAAAAAAATTAAAAAGATTTACCGAAAATAACAATTTTATTAAACAAAAAACTGAAATTACAAAGAAATAACATACAAGCTACAACCAAAAAAATTGAAATATTAATAAAACCTGAAAATTAAAAATATTAATTAAACAAAATGAAAAATAAAAATCAAAAGATTCCAAACCAAGTTACGTCACGACGTTTCGATTGTTAGTATCCACAATCTTCTTCGGGTGATAACCTACGAGATCTGACTATTTATAGGTTATTCGAATGCTTTCACCTATCCTATCTTCCCTCTCTCCGCTTTATTGGTTTTAGCGGGAGATGACCGTTTGTCGGGAGTTTTTTCAGGGATTTCAAATCAACTTATATTACATTAGACAATGGAAGTCCGAACTGATGAAAAGGTTTGAAATGTCAATTTGGTATATCTTTGAAAACAAGTACTATAACCGGTTGCCTCAAATTCAGAATACTAAGAATATTTTCAGGCCATAAGGAGAAATCGAGAGAAACAGTATTCTTGTTGAACCGAAATACAGTATTTCCATGTCTTCTTTTGGTATTCACAATTTGCAGTAACCAACTATAATACATGTTACATACTATATATTATACAGTATACTAAAAAGTTTTCTATATAATTATTATTTATCAAGAGATACCGTCAAATGTCATGCCATTCGCTTCTTTACCTGTATTTCCATTCATTCAAAGTTTAACTATAGCTCCATCTCGATAAACGCCACCGAGATCTCTTATCTTCGAATCCTTCGATCCGTTTTTCAAGGTCTCCAAGAAAAATGCAGAACAAGGTACAACCGAAAGAGTGTCACCATAAATCGGGTGCTGTTGCTGCTTATGGCTATTTAGATTTAATCAACTGAACACGTGCTATCTTCGCTACGATTAATTTTATTACGATGATGCCACGTTCAGTAGCACTGTTGCCGAAGCAGAGTTCTTCAAACTTACATCGTCAACACCTATAGAGGAGATTAGTATAACAAAAAACCCAAATTGAACAGAGATATCAGAACAAGTACGAGTTATACAAAAAAGTATTCAGCTATGAAATTGTTAGTGCCATCGATTCTCCAATGATAGAAGCACATGGCTTTACTTCTGAAACCAGCAGACAATGTCATCAATGACTCGGGAGGCTTGGCACCCAAATACAACTTGGCCAGTTTCGCTGAAAGAAATATCTACTTCAACAAGAACGGAGTCACAACAGGAAGAATACTCAGTCCATTTCTTGGTGAAGCAATTTGAGTCGAAAGTAATGGATATCATGTCATTCAAGCTCGAAGCGTATATCATACTTTCGTTAAATGAAAAAACAGACAGTAACCCACATATCCTGAATAACAAAGCTCATTGAAACATTCGAGAACACAGGTAAGCAATCGAAATATATCAAAATTTGAGTGAAGTAGAGGAAACCTTGAAAGGTGACTAAAACAAAATGCCATCATCAAAAGAGTTATTCCATCAGAAAAACCTCGCCCAACAAGTAATCACCAACTGGAAGTAAGTATAAGTCAACCACGGGGAGGAAAACTTCTGAAGATGCCGACCCTTAGTTAAGTTAAGTTACTGTCGTTACTTGAGACTAGATATAGAAAAGGATATTTTAACTGGATCGTGCATAAAGATAGACATGGGCAGAATTCATCACAATAATTCCATACAAGAAGCATCATCATAACGGAGACCTCGAGAAAAACTTCCTATAACGCACAGTTCAGCCATTTTCTCCGACGAAATGGAGAACGGAAAACTATAAAGGCAAGGAATTTTTTGAATCCAATTGAATTTCAGTGGGTATAAAAGCATATGCAGTCTGGAGAGATTGACAAAATTGCGCTTCCTCATTTATTTCCATTTATTTCAACATACTCGTACTAGATAGTATGTTTTTATGTTTCGGATTGAAAATAGTATTTTCAAAATCATTGAATACTATAAAACGCTGAAAGAGCACAGAAACTATAGAAAAAAGTTGCTGGAATAATATAATATGCATAAAAAATTATACGTAACTACTCAAAAATCAAGAAAATTGGTGTAGGGATTTCTATTCAAATTGAAAGGGGTATATTTTCATTAATTGTTGGGAAATAAAGGCTCAGGCTTCCTTCTTCTCTATCTTCATACAAAAATATGTGGTAAAATTCCAAAGAAAGGAAGAAAGCAATCAGTTTTAAAATAAACTCTTTACAAAAATGTAACAAGTAACTTTTTACCAACTGAAAGAAAAATCTCTTTCGAAACAACTACTTTTATATGAACATTCAATTCAATTTTTTTATGGAGAAGTGGAAAGCTAGAACCTTTCTTTACCAAATATTCCTATTCACTCTGATTTTTTCGACTTTTCTTCGTTTTCACTTAAGTACTATATAAATCACGATCATAAACCTGGCAACAACTCTCAGAAACGAGAAGTTTTATTAATTCCTATTTATTGGTTGTTGCAGGGAAGTTACGATCCCCTTAAAATGTTATTCGGAATCTTCGAATGGATGCAGTTAGTAGTTGTAAATTTTCTGCGGTGGGCATGTCGAATGCCATGGCAGTGTCGTGAGAAAATTCCGCGAGATCTTCGACGATTGCAATCAAGAATGCGTAATTTTTCGAATTTCACTGCATTCGCTGACCATATTTTTCGTTCCGAATTGTAACGGGAATATACAGGGTACGGCAAACGTTCCAGAACGGTCAAATATATCCACGCCATTTCAGAGAAATTTTCGGATGATTTGCTTTTTTTCTTCTAATGTAAGATATGTTTCTGGAAATCCCCTTCTTTTCATTCCTGAGGGGTAGCGACCCTAACTTCAAAAATTCTCTGATAACGCTGCTGTTCCGTGTCAGAACGCAGTATGTAAAAATTGATGTGATACATAGAACAGACAAGAAAAAGTAAAAAAAAAGAAGATACTGTGTTTTGACCTTGACATATCTTCAGAACCACTGCTATGTTATATCTCTTAAACTAGTGAATGATGCATAAACCGGCTCTGAAATAACATTCAAACTGTACAAATATGCATACAACAATACAACCAATGTTTCATTTCTATGTCAGACACTGTGTTTTGACGTGAAGAGGCAGTATTAAAAATAACAGACCTATCTCTGATTTGAACAACTTCGCCAATCTCTTCAAGATAATCTTATACAACGGCATATATGTAAGAATATCAAATGTCATTCTAAATTCGCCAACAGGGTTTCATGAATTCCAGATTCAAGTGGTGATATACTGTCAATTCATATGTGAAAAACTTGATAACAGGGGACAGGTGGATGCGGTTTATACATATTTTTTCAAGAATCAGACAAGATTAACCATAATCTACTTCCTCGTAAACTTATGAGCTCAGGTCTTAATTCTTGATCTTATATAAATCAGTGCAAAAAATTCATACACTACAACGGGTTAAAATCGGATATGTATGTAGTTGCTACGGGAGTACCGCAAGGTTCAAACTTGGGTCCATCATTATTTTTGATTTTCATCAACGAACTTTGTGAATCATGGAATTGCACTAGGCTAATGTTTGCAGTGATTTAAAGCTTCATACAACTACTGAATGTATAAACAATTGAATTACAAAATTAGGCCAACAAATGTAAGAGTTTTACTTTTAGTAGAATTTTGATAATACCGCACGAATTTCAATAATTTTTTTTTTAACAAAAAGTCTAAGAAAAGTGTTTGGGTGCATGACCTTTCTTAGTCTGAAAAATACCTCCATATGGAGGTCTGAAAAATAAACAGAGCTAAATCATTTGGCTAAAGCGTAATGAAGGACAAACTTCTCAAGGTGAACTTTTTCAGTTTGTCCATTATTACGAATTGAAGGGGTTATATATTTTTTTTATTACATTTCAGCAGAGTCTCTCTTGATTTCATTTTATTAATTGTTCAGATTTTGGATAGTTATACACCCAAACAGTTAGATGTTCTTGTAATGGCGCAAGAAAAACCTCCCGGTGGTCGTTTCACATGTCGGTTCTTTAAAAAATGATGTTCCCAAACTTCTTCATGAGCATGAATTCACATGTATAGAGGAGGATCAGTACAAGATTTTTTTGATTGACAATTATGACAATTATGAGAATCTATCCAATGAAAGTTTTCTTTTCATTCTTTTTCTGATGAGGCAACATTAAGAAAGAATTTTTTTTAAATCGGCTACTGGATAAGTCAAAATTTGCAGTGGATGATGCGAAAGAGAATATGTAAAATTACTAAACGCTTGAAGTGTGAGCTGGAATAGTGAGTTCACGAATTGCTGGGCTACACTTTTTCTATGGAACGCTGAATGGTAAACAGTATCCAGAGTTTCCTTCGAGAATAATTATTTTCCTTTTTTATGGCACTGTTTGCTCATATAGAATATCCTCTCGCACCCGATCCATGTCACGTTCGAAAATACCTTCGGACTGGCAGACAGAGACCTAGTGAATGGCCTACAAAATCACCAGATTCAACTAAGTTAGATTCATTTTTCTTGAATTTTCTAAAAAGTAAAGTTCATTTCAATAGACCTGAAAATGTTCGGGCTTTGAAAGAAAATATTCGTCAAAAAATCATCCCAGAAAATGTTCATAGAGTAATTCGAACGTTCAGTTTGATGATTTTCCAGTGCCATATTTTGAAAATCAACACAAATTTTCTTTATCTAATTTTTTTCTATACATTTTGATTAATATTTCCGTCATTAATCCACTAATGTCGATAAACTTTTTTTGTATTATGTATGAAAAATTTATTAATCGTGATCTGCTTGTTGAATTTTTGAAGCATTGTTGTTTTATCAAAAGGTTGAGGGAAAATAGCAGTTTAAAAAATCGGCCTGTTCTATCATTTCATGGAATATTTTATTCGAAGAAGATATTCAACTGTTCTTAAGCTTTCGTACCACTTCTACTGCTTACTTGCCACGAATTTTTTCATGATCAACAACATCTTAAAATATGAAACTGTTTTAACACTAGTTAAGGTACTATTGAGGTGGTGCTCTTCTTATCTTTCCGAAATGTCAAAACATTAAACTAGTTCCTGTAAATAATTTGGGTGGCGTGTAACTAAAACACAAGTGAAGCAGATGATCAGATAATTTCCTCAATCATTTATAATTTGAATTCAGCGCGTCGCGTTTTTCATTAAAAATTTCAAATGCAAATCTTCAAAAAGCAAAAGATAAAAGAAATTAGTATATATCTTAAGCATAGTAAAAATCCAGTCCCACTACTACATTCATAAGTTCACAAAGTTTAGAGTGCAGAGCCAAGTGCAGAGCCAATTTCGTTCTTTTACCATAGGCGTGCGCTGATATAATAACGAAATTTAAGGATATTATAGAAGATTTTGTGGTAAACTTATAACCAACTAAAAAAACTTAACAATAATCACAACAGCGAATAAACTAAACCCAATATCCGACCGTTTATTATAACTAATCCGATGACCGTGGTACCGTCGAATCCTTCGATACTACAGCACTGAACGCTTGGATGAGAGTCTCATCCTAAGAGGGGTTGAAGGTCCCCGGCAACTCGGGCGGATCACGTGGTAAGAGAGCCTACTTGTTGCATTATTCTATCGTGTTTTAAGTATCTTCTTCCACTATAATTAATTGGTCAACCATTTCGAAATTGATCATTCTTGTCATATCATCTTGTTCACTAAAAGTTGGTCAACTTGTTTCAATGTTTTATATTTCCCACAAGAACTTTCTGACTTGAATTTTCGTTCGAGCCACACTTCAAGGTTATTCGTTTATGCCGTTTTCAATCAACAATTTATTTCCAGATGATCAACATTCACTTTTTTGACTTGAGAAACTCCACTAGGTCGTTCTTTCTTCGATAATGATTAATTTAAAGTTTCCTAGCAACAATAAAATCCCTATAATCGTAAACTAGGTGTTTCCTCATCATTATAACAAGCAATAAAGATAATCAATCGCCAACCATTTGTTTATTCAAACAAAACATCATATTTACTCATAATTTAACGCACCAATATTTGCCAAACCTAATTCATTAGGAAATCAAATAGTGGGAAATGTAAATTCATTGGTGAAAGAATTGCTACAGTGGTGCACAAAAGAGTTCAAACACATTAAATGAAAGAAATTTTTTCAAATCATCTTGGATGACCCAAGTTGTGAGACTATTTCGAGATCGAAAGTGTTTTAATAAATAAGTATCAACATTCTGTGGGCTTCTTGGCTTTGTACTTTTTCAACTCTTTACTAAAAATATGGGAAACTTCCGCAGACTCCGAAATTCTGTTATGGAATTCAAACAGCTACTACTGACACGTAATATGTGAAGGAGCAAATTTACTTACATGTGAATCTAAAGATCTTTAAAGCGTTTTTTCGAAGTACGAGGGTGGTTTCAAAAGTTCCCGACCTCAACATGAAGAAAGCAGCACTCGTAAATAAAAGCTAGTGAATTTCTTTGTTCATCTGTTGACAGTTACTCACCAAAGTTTCAGCCATTTTGGTCGTGCAGATGTTATGTAACAGTCGTTTGAGTGAGTTGATGTGGGTGCTTTTATGAAAATGGACAAAGTCGAGTATTGAGCTGTCATTAAATATTTGTTTTTGAAAGGCAATGCGTCTACGCAAAACAAAGATGAGTTGGATTCTGTGTATGAGGACTCTGCACTATCATTTACCACAGTGAAATTTTGGGCAGGTGAATTTAAACGTGGCCGTAAGAGCTTGGGAGACGATGAACGTCAGGGATGTCCAAAAACTGCAACTATCGACACAAACATCACCAATGGTGCTAGATGACCGCTGAATTGAAACGAGAGAGATAGCAGAGGTTATGGGCATGTCAAAAAACGAGTTTGTCACATATTTAATCAACATTCAGAGTTTTGGTGGCAATAAATTACTGTATATAAAACTTGGATACACCGTTATACGCCCAAAACAAAAATACAGTCCAAACAGTAAACTGCAAACGAGAAACCGGATTCAAAAACCAAAAACTGTTTTTCAGCTAGGAAAATGATGGCGACTGTTTTGTGGAATAGTGATGAAGTTATTTCAATCGATTATCTTCAAAAAATGAAAAAGCATCACAGAAGAATACTACGCATCATTACTTGATAAGTTGAAGGTAGAACTTGTGGAAAACAGGCCACATTTGAAGAAAAAGAAAATCCTTTTTCACCAAGACAACTCACCATCTCACACCTCAGCGGTTGCCATGGCGAAGATCCACTGCTTGATCATCCGCCTTACTCACAAGATCTTGCCCTCATCTAAAAATTGCGCTCGGACGGCAGAGATTTTTGTCAAATGAGGCAATCGCCCTCGTGAACAATTATTTTGCAGAGAAAAACGCCGAGTACCATTTGGACGGGTTACAAAGATGGGAGCATCGCTGGGAGAAGTACAAAGAGTTGAAAGGAGGAAGACTATGATGAAAAATGGAAAAAAAAACGAAAAAAATATCTAGTATGTTTGTTAGGTCGAAAAATTTTCATACTTATCTCTCGCACAAGATTACGGCTTCATATCACCGAAACAGACTTTTTGTGTAACAATGACAGTACATAATTATATTCATAAGGTTATTTGATTTGAAGGCAGCCATAGGAATTTAAAATGAGAGGGGGATTTGTTTCAGGAAGAACTATTTTCCGTTCAATTTATGCAAAACTCATTTTATTTGTTAGAAAATTAATAACGCTTATGATTTCCAAAATGATTTCTTCATTTCACCATTTTCTTCTATCAAAATCTTTTTGGTAAAAAACGCTACCTTCAATTATCCCTCAATTTGTCAACTGGTTTATGTCACTGGTTGTCAGCATCACAATTCATTTTTTTATAAATATTTTAGCCAAATACATAACCCCAGTTTTCTCTGTCATAAATGTTCCCCATCCTTTGCAGCAGCATTATAGTTTAAATTTTTGTATTCAAATTAATAGAAATAAATCCAATTTAATTTGATAACAGTTGAAGTGACAATTTAATTACCTACTACATGAATGCATTTTGCTTTTTCCGAAGAGTTTTCAGCGTGGATTGTATTTTATCATATGAATATGTAACTTTTTGAAAAATTTGAAAGAACAAATGGTATTTCATACCGTACATATTGAAAAAAAATTAGGTTAAAACATAATTTCATTAGCGTATGTACTGTGTCATCGTCACGTAATGTTTAGATCGTGTTGTAAACGGGATATAAAAAACCGGATACATACCAGTAACTCAGCGTGTTTGATGCGAATAACTGAAACCTTCATTCAAATTAAAAGAGTAAAATTTATGCCCGCTATAAACAAATTCTGTCACTATAAAAGTACTGCATCCGATGAAAATTACGTATAACAGGCCACTTTGCAGGTATTAACTTTGTGAAAAATCGTGGCAGCATAAAATACCCATCTGTCTGCTTCATGTTCTGAACAGGAAATGTTAATAGTACAATTGCACAATAAACAAACAAATACTAATAAAAATTAAAACGTTGAGTGCTTCCAATTTATAAAATATTTATGCAGGAAAGTATTCAAATATTTTCAAGTACTTATCTCCAGTTGTGAATAGATCAGTTTTTTCAATAGGAATGAAATATATGTTTTATGTCTTCATGATAGACAGAGTCTCTACCTAACATACTTAATCGACTGTGTCTCCTACCAGACCAGACCATTTCTTATAATATAACTTCTTGGTAGAATTATGCCTTCGTATTCTCCAATATCGATGCTATATTTTCTTGTAGCGTCTACCCAGGGTTCACAATTTTTTTAACCCACTAAAAAAAAGTGTGTTAGGAATCACACATTAAAAGGTAAGACCTCATTAGTCCTTAGCTCGCACAAGTTTCTCAACTTCTGAGAGTTGTCGTTCGTATGGGGGCGAGAGCTGATTAACGGAAAAAATTGAAACAGAACAGAATGTTTAATGTGTTGACGGGCCTTCCAAACAGGTTTTAGCTGTATACCTTGCTGGTATATTCCTTTGAAATTGAGAATTACAATAATAAATCGCTCTGATGAGAGGAACATGAGAATTATCAAACTTAAAAGACTTAAAACTTGGAGGAAGCTGGGACTATTGTTATCTATATGTAAGTGCGTGTTTTTGAGAGAAAAAATATTGATATTATAAGCATACAATACGCTCAATTGCAAGAACAATAAAAATCTTTGAATGACCCTAGTTATAAATTTCTATTTTAGATTGTAATTACTTCTATTTTTTTTTATTTCGAGTAGTGTTGAAATTTTTCAATTATATGAATTTTGATCTGTAAATGGAAGCTATTGGACAACAATCCATATTTTTATTATAATTATTATTTTTCGTTTGTTTCAAACTGATTTTTATTATTTTTTGTTGAATCATGAATGGACACGTGTACAAATAAGTTTTCTATGTTATACACCAAAATTAAATTGACCCAAATATATACCTTATGGATCTACCAAAAAGACCATGTGAAATTTGTAAATAAAAGAAGAAATAATTTTGACTATACTATAATTCCAAAATAGTAGGCACTGAATTCTCAAAAATGACTGACTGTTTTGCCCTAATCTATCTCTTGCAATGGCGTACAGAAATTATACTAAACTGGTGAGGAAGATAAAGTATATAGAATCACAACCTTGACAACAATGTTCGTTTTAATGCAATAATATTTCTGAGGATTTAGTGCCTACTATTATGGTATTGTACCAAGTATAGAAGAAGTATAAAACTGAAACAAAAGTCTCTCTTCACAAAACTTTATCTCAAAAAATATTTACTCCCTTGAGTTTATTTTTTGTTAAGATATTCCTCATAGAGGAATATCTCTGAAATCGTGAAGTTGGATGAATGCACGAAAAAATTAATATAAAAACAAAAAAAATTACCAAAAACTATGGAGATCCTCGACAGAAAAAACGTTACATAAAAATAACGTACTCATAATTCCAGTATAACGGATTTTACTAGAAGAACAACATATAGTACAAAAAATATATAAATGAAAAGGAAATATTTTGACCCATAAACCAATTTCTCGCTATAATATTACTTTTTTAATAAAACGAAATTGAAATGACCCTTCCAGTAACATAAAGTCAAACGTTTTGTAAGGAATGTGTAATTTGACTTTCGAAGTTTTATAGAAAGCTGATGACGAGTTGCAGATAAATGTTTTCATCCGAAACTTCGAAGTCCACCTGGATATTGACAGTGCAGCTGTATACGTCAGTACGGTATGCCCCCTCTCAACTTTTGAGCTGGAATTGCAAAGGCCGCTTTCCAAAAGCTTTCCCAAAAGCTTTTGATGTATACATCTCAGATCAGAGTATTGTTCTCATGTATAGAGCTCCTGAACACATCCTGAAACTGTTGGATTCCATCCAGAAAAGAGCCATCCGCCTGATTGGAGACGCGAACGTCACTTGCAACCTTGATAGTTTGGAATACCGAAGAAAGGTTGGGGATTTGTCTCTCCACTATACTGTTCAAGAGCAGCACATATCAGAAATACACGACAAACTATGGCTGCTTTCAGGTTCAACTCAGTACACCTAGAAATTTATTGTTCAATTGGAGAACTGCGTTTATGCGGAATAACTTGCTGAGAACATTTTTCCGAATGGATTTAATTTTCAGCGATTTGAATCCAATGTGAATCGCTACTTTCGTACAGGAACCGCTCTTACAGCGCCTTAAGGATTTTTCTGTAGTGCTTGTGTTTTGAGTCTTCAGTGTATACTACGTTGTGAAGCGTTCTTGTGTACGATAATTTTCAACTCTATCATGAATGTTTGTATTACAAAATACATGCTCTACAGACTGCACAACCTCCTATATGGGTTAACTACATTGAATAATACATATTCTTTTCTTTAGAGACTTTATAAAACCTTTTCTGCAAAATATTTTGTCGTGTTGGTCAACCCGTTGCAAAAAACGAAACCCTACAAAACGAAAACAATATAAAACATTTACGAAACATTTCATGAAGGCATAAAATGGCCGAAACTCGATTTGAGGAATAATAAAACACACATTGTAGCATTCATATGGAGCTCAATATAATTTTCATGGCAGAGGGGTAACAATAAAGCCGTTTGATCGAACAATACATTCAATAGGAACACCTTATACATTATGGATGACCAGACCATTGCTATACAGAATCAATAGTGCTTCGAGTGAGCACACGGCCAGGCAGGTGAATTAAACTCATCCATTTTCAAATTTTCGATTTAAATTAATGAGGTTAATCAATCTTGTGCGGGAGTTCGAGTCCGACTTACTGAGGATCAAAGAAAGAGATCTCACAATGTTGAATGAAGGGGGGGAGTTAGATTCAGGTTCAAAATTTATTGAACACCACGAATGTATTCATCATCTCGAAGAATGAGTTTAGTGATTTGGAATAATTGGAAAAGAATTTTTGACAGAGGGAAAATTTGTTGAATTTTTGTACAATATTTATCAAAACGAGTTTGATGGATTTCAACGTTTGATATTGCATTTAACTTAGGTTTGCAGTTTGTACCGTCATGAAAAAAATCATCTTCTGCAATTTTCTTCGAAAACTTCCAACTTCATTTCATTCAGGCAAAAGTACTGACATCAATGTGGAAGGATCATTTTTGAATGCATTTTCTCCTAACGTGGATTTTCAACCATCATCCTTTGTTGATGAGTGGAATTTTGAAGCTCTGGCGTAAAGCAAACCAAAACAAAAATATGTGTCTCGCTAAACAATTGAGCATCATCGGCAAATGGCTTCTTACGCCTATGTTAGGATTTCAGTATGCATCTAACTAACATATTGAGGATCATTAAATTGACTTCTAGTATTTTTTATCATTCCTGATTTTGTTTACTACCTGGCTAATACCTAATTTTATCTGTTTGTTGTTAGGAATGGGACCTTTGTCGCCGTTCATACATCTCGTACATAGGTATACTTAGATATCAATCAGGTAGCAGTTAACATTCTGTCAAAAATATCTTAAACTGTTTTCCGTTAACCAGCAATCGTCCCTTTACGAACGATAGTCCTCAGACTTGTGCGATCTAAGGATTAACAAGGTTTTACCTTCAACATGCAATCCCTAACACTTAAGGAAAAATAAAAATATTTTTATTTTTGATTGAATGAACTTCCAAAACACGTTGCATTTTTTTTTTTGAAAAATTGTTTGGCGATTCCAAAACTCATGTACGCCCTCAGATGTTCCCCCACTTGGTCAAGTCAGTTAGAACTTGACGAATTTGATAATTTACTCCGCTACACGACGGAATATGTTACAAACAATCATTTCAATAATGATTCATGGCTCCAAGCAACTCTTCCTGTAAAACTTGGCGGATTAGGGCTACGTTCGGCTTCTTCCTTAGCTTAACCAGCGTTTCTGTCATCAGTCAATAGTGTTTCCGATCTTATTGATTCCATCCTTCCTTCCATATTTATCAATATCAAAGACGTTTTTTATTTTGAAGGTGAATCACTTCGGCATGCTGCAACTAATATTGCTCCTCCTACAGATAAAAAGAAAATACAAAGTGTATGGGACCGACCTCTCCTGAACATTATAACTGATAAACTTCTGAAATCTACAAGTGTATACGGTAAGGCTCGTCTGAAAGAAGCAATGATCAAGGAATCGGGTGCTTGGCTGAATGCTTTACCTGTTGCATCTCTTGGAACACTATTAGACGATGAATCTTTCAGAATAGCAGTAGGACTTAAGATGGGTTCATCTATTTGTGTTTCTCATACTTGTGTTTGCGGTAGTATAGTTGATGAGAAAGGTACACATGGTTTGAGTTGCAGGAGAAGTGCAGGGCGTATATCTCGACATCACCAAGTGAACGACATATTGAAACGAGCTATGTTGTCAGCGGATGTTCCTGCGATTCTGGAACCCTTAGGTACCAGTCGAGATGATGGTAAACGACCAGATGGCATGTCTCTCATACCATGGAAATACGGTAAACCTGTGGTATGGGACTTTACCTGCGTTGACACGGTCGCGGCTTCCCATCTAGCCGAAAGTTCCAAGTCTGCTGGAACTGCAGCATTGTCTGGCGAGAAATTGAAAAGGAAAAAATACCAAAATCTTGGAAACAACTATCTGTTTCATCCAGTAGCGGTTGAAACTTTTGGTGTTTATGGCCTTAGTCTCTGTTATTCGTTCATGAACTCGGAAGGAGAATAGGCCAAGCAACGAAAGATCACCGTTCTACTTCTTTTTTGATAGAAAGAATTAGTATTGCTATTCAACGTGGCAATGCTGCTTCAGTACTTGGAACTATTCCTCCTTCACATAATTTTGATGAGATCATGCATTGCCCTAATTTCTTCGAAACAAGCCAAAATATGTGGATATTTATCAGTCTCCTATCAAGGTTAATTCACAAGTGATTGATCCACCTTCTTCTTTTTCAGTGCGGTCAGTGGTCAGTCATTCTTGGCCTCAAAAAATGAGTTGCATTCCTCGTAGAATTGGTACCATTTCAGTGGAAGCGCTTCTTGAAGCAAGAGCCGAATCGATCCCTCTACGAAACCCTTTTTCACTTGGAAGGATCGATCGCAGCTTGAGAAATGATTCTTATGGAGATTCTGTGAAACGTGTTCTTCCTTACGAATCAGTAGAGAGTTGTCCTAAAAATCTAGAGAAGAAAATTGGATTGGATAATTTAGGAAACACTTGTTACATGAATAGCATTTTACAAGTGTTGTTCATGACGAAGAGTTTCAAGAACAAAGTTTTAATAATGAACGAGAACGGAAATGTTTCCTGCTTATTCATCAAACTCAAACAACTGTTCATGCAGCTGCAGTTTCGTAAAAATGTATCATCTTTCCCTCCAACCGAATTCCTGGAGTCTTTGAAGTCCACTAAATACTCGTTAGGACAACAAGAGGATTGTTCTGAATTCTTGGGGTTCTTGTTGAATTCTCTTCGTGAGCAAAACAATAGCAAAATCAATACTCCCAGCCGCTCTGGACTGAATGATTCCGTACAACCCATCTCTTCTTGTGTTTGTAAATCTTTTGCTGGAAAAATCCTCACTTGTTTACTTTGTGGTAAATGTTCAAGAAGTACTGAAAACTTATGTGAATTTCTGGAACTTCATCTAGCTTTTCCTAATACGACTAATTACCAGTCCGTGCAAAGCTTATTGTTAAATCATCTGAAAATGGAATTTTTAACAGGTGATGATCGACTGTATTGTCAAACATGCGCCAAACTAACTGACTGTTATAAGGAAACAAGTATAGCTGAGGCACCAGTCAATCTAATAATAACACTGTTGATTTTCAAACAAGACTCAACCTCTAACGGAAGCAAGAAACTCTTTGGAAGGTTCGAAATAGATGAACATTTCAACCTAGCAGACCACTGTTATAATATTCATGCAGTCATTGTTCACTGTGGTTCTGGCGTTGAATGTGGTCATTATTACGCCTTGGTCAAAGAAGAAACGGACTGGTTTAAGTTTGACAATAGTCGTGTCACGAAGTGTTCTGGCGATGCATTGAATTTATTGGAGCCTCTGGAGACACCCTACATTTTGTTTTATGAGAGAGAGGACATTGTTAGATCAAGATCTTCAGATGATGTGGTGCTGCAGGTTTTTCCGGGTTTTCCTGCAGCTGAAAAAGCAAATGCGCCACTGGAATCAATGAAGTCGCCCCGGAGCGCCAATTAATTTTTATTGTTGTATTTATTTTATTTTTATCGTTGAATAAAAATAAAAATTTTTATTATTATTTTATCACGCTTTTATTAGCTTCACCTGTATGTGGTTGTTGGTTTGTTTGTTTGTTTTTAACTCTCCCTTTCATTTCACATTTATTCCCATTTGAATGTCAGGATCTGTATTTGACAGAATTATCGACATTATTGCTTGATCTATTCGCGGGCAGATGGCGCTGTACATAACCTCCTTGTTACATGTATTTCTTCATTTGAAAAAAGCATTTTTTTTATTAACACGCGCGCCTGCTGCCTTATTTGTAACCCTCTTTTGCGCGCCTGCTGCCCTCCTTGGGCTTTGTAGCTGATTTTCAGGCTCCCTCTCCGGAATATAGTTTAAAAAGATTAAAAAAAACACGCTTTTATAGCATACCAAACTAAAAAACACACTGTTAAAGAACATCGAACTAAAAAGTGTAATTTTTTTAATAAGCTTAAAACAAAAACGAACGAAAAATACTAGTATTATTGTGAAAAAAGCGTGGGCGCTTTGTGCCATATTTTTTGTATATCAAGCGCCCGTCGCCTTTCGTTGGTGTTTTAAGCTTATTTAAAAAAAAATTATTTTTTTAGTTCGATGTTCTTTAAAAACGTGTTTTTTAGTTTTTTAAACTATATTTATTTTGCTTCGGACGCCATTGACTTCCTAATCAACGAAGTAAAACTAAAGATAGCTGAAAAAGTTCATATCAAAAAGAAAAATTATTGTTATTGAAAAACAGTTCTTCAATAAAATTATAGATATGGACTATTATTCAGGTATTTTGAGATATTTAATATGACTTTTGAGAACGCTTATTTTCAACCGAAGCCAACAATTGATCCAAATTCAATTCATCATATACCTATACAAAATACTTATTGATATGAAGGAATGAAAAAAAGTGTCTCGGACATAATGAAACGTGAAATAAAAAAAAAAAAGAAATATAAACCTAAAAAACATAACAAAGTGTAAATTTTTCGGATTAATTATTATTACAAGGTAAATTTAAAAAACGGCTTGATTAAAAGGTATTTTAAATTATAAAAAGTTCGGCATGTGATTCTTGAAGTTCGCCAATGAAGAAACAATAAATGAAATGGGTTCGTGATTTTTGTAAAACTGATATTCTTTAGTGTTCAATATTGTTAGTACAATGTAATATAAATGAATAATTTAACACTGACCTCAGTATATTTTAGTCATGTAACTAGAAAAAACCAAATCTGACACTGACCTGAAAAAGTTGAAAAATCATCAATTTCATAATTACGTGGATTCCATTCTGAAGCCTGCAATATATACTTCAACACAGCAATTTGACAAATCGAAGAGACCGTCAAACATAACGATGATATAACAAATCTTAATGTTCATCAAGGAAAATCTCTAGAATTTGCCTGGTATGTACAATTTTCCTTGTGTGACTATGATTATATAAAGCATGAATGAGAAATTACAGAAAAGCATTTCAAATCATGTCAATCTGCGATGTTTTGCTTGTTTATATTCACAATCATCTTCAAACAGTTATTGAAATAACTAAGAGAGCACTATCTTGAGATCATTAAAGTGGAGACAATTTTTTTAGGTAGCTCAAGGGATTTTTATTTTATAAGGCCTCAAAAATTATCGACTCAATTCCATTGAGATTCGGGACCAAAACATCCAATCTATGTTCTATTCTTAATCTCTTCCAACTCTTTAAAATAATATTTCTACAAATATGATCTACAATCAGCACACCCTGATTACTTCAATAACTTGAACTGGGCATTTTTTTTCGTCTTGGAAAGGGGATTGCACAAACGACATATTCCCTTTGGCCAATAGTGTCTTGTCCAAGTAGTTGCGAATTGTTTATTGACTGTCTTGAGAACTCCAATAAATTAATCCTAACTTATCGACCGACGTGTCATTTTTGACCCCGTTTTAGCGCCTGTTGGACGCTGGAATAACGATCGGGCCTCGAACAAATATAATAAATAAACGGTTGATTGCTTAATCATGCGTACCCTATTTTCGAGTATTCACCTACAAAACGCAAATGAAATGCACAATGTGTTCAGGATTTGGAGTCAAAGTGAAAGTTCATAAACACTCTGATTTCCTTTCCACAAAAAAATGACATTCATTCAATAAAAAAGTAATTGTTCAATTATATGATGGAATTGGCCGCGATAATTGATGAACATCCATAACTAACGTATTCGAAAAACACTTTATTGTGAGATATTGACTAAACGATTTTACAAAAACGTAACACGTGTTTCGCCATACAATGGCTTCTTCACAATGAAGACACACCCGAAGAAGCCATTGTATGGCGAAACACGTGTTGCGTTTTTGTAAAATTGTTTAGTGAAAATCTAACAATGAAGTGCTTTTGAATATGTTAATTGTTCAATTAATATTATCTGTGCTTAAATTTATGCCCATGTGATATGTCTTATGGTATTTTGTCAACCTAATTCTAATCAAGTAAACTTTGAGAATTAATTTTAATCTATATGGATGATTTTTAATGTAGATAATATAAATGACATTCAACTGGTAATGATCTGAAAGTTATTTGATTTACTGGATACCTACTTTTATATTTACTCAATACATATTTTTGACATCTGACAATATTGAAATTATTATTATAGGTTCCATTTTGATCCTAAATGTCTAAATTTCTGGTTATTAGGAAGACGAATCATGTGCAACTAGCGAAGAAAATATGAAAGAGCATCATTTACTCACAGGTCTGACCAGATTCTGAAACCGTCATTCCTGTGAATCGGCCTCACAGTATTATTGTGAGGTATTGAGAAAACAAATTATTCAAGGTGAAAAAGTGTATTTTTTTATTTGAAATGTGCCCTTGAAACAATAGAATGATAAATTTTGTTGAAAAAAATTAGAGCTGTAAGGAGTTAGGGTTTTAACTGAACTACAACATTAAACAGAACTCATTTGTAGCTAAAAGGTATGAAAATGTGAAATGCCAATTTTTGTGGATTTTTCGAAACGGCGACGGGCGCGGATAGGAATTCATTGTGCATTGTATTATTTTAAAAACTTTCTAAACTTCCTAAACAACATATCAAAAATTCGAAATTAATATACCTATTGTGAGTAAACCCTCTATTTTGCTCTCTATTTGTTAAACTAATCTAATAATGATGATAATATTTTTCCTGTTCACCATTTTTATAAATCAGAAATGTTGCACAAATGTTGTAACTGAGGTAAAAAAATAATACATGAGACAATACATAAAATGTTCATAACAAATTAATGGCAATCCGATAACAGATAACAAGTGCACTGTTTCTGTTCTTCCACTGATTCCAAGAAAGTTGTAAATAACGATTTAGGTGAATAACTTTCAGCAGATTTTGTCTGAATTAAGGACAAATCGAACAGTAGGTTAGGTTAGGTTAGGTTAGGTCCAAAGTGAGTGGGTCTATTTGACCCTCCACCGCAACCCACAAGGGTTTATTGTAGCTCACAACTATTCACACTCGACAAAATAAACCCAGCTTTTTAACGAAGCCGATTAGTTTGTATGGTGAGTGGTTTTTCAGGTCAGATGGTAAGAGTACTGCTCTGCCGAACTCTGAAAACCTGATTCGGCCACAGCGGGTCAGGCACAAAGTATGTGCTCTGTTGTTTCATTATTTTCCAAACAGAGGCGACACACACTCTCTTTCGACAGTCCCGAGTCTCTGCATATGACAGTGACCCGTAAGAAGGTCTGTTAGACATCGTAGTTTATCTCTACTGTAGTACAACAACTGTTTGGTATCAAGCTTCGAAGGGTGAATAAACGCCTTGGAGTGAGACAATCCTGGAAGATTCTGCCAGAAGTCCATAAATCTTCTTGCCATCCAGATGTTCAATGTTTGTTTGGCAAAGCGATGCCAATGACAGGTTCTGGTCCGATGAAGCTGCTTGCAGCACCCTCCTTTGCAAGGGAGTCAGCAGCCTCATTGCCTTCCAGGCCAGTATGGCCAGGAATCCAGACCAGAGACAATCTGTTAAGTCTTCCTATCGAGGACAGTCATTTTTGGCAATTTGCTATAAATTTAGACGTTGCTCGGTAGGAACCAAGAGCTTTCAACGCCGCTTGACTGTCCGAGAATATTTTTATTGACTTGTGTATGAGGTTGGATTCTTCCAATTTCTCCACACACAATTCAATATCGTAAATTTTCGCTTGAAATACAGTCGCATAGGTTCCTAGGCAGGAACCTGCCTAGGAACCTATGCGACTGTTCTGGGTCTGTGACTGAAAACACCTACACCCGAACCAGAAGGTGTTTTTGATCCATCTGTGAACTAACAACTATCTGCTCTTAATACTTCCTTCTCCTGGAGGATCCAGTCCTCTCTACTCGGGAACAGTACTCTATAAGGCAGTTCGTAGTTGACAGTTAGAGGCATGAAATCAGAGGTCATTTCCAGAATGCTGTGACTTCCAGTGTCAACCAACAAGTCTATATATATGCAGTGCATCTAGCCTCTCTCTCCAGAAAAATGTGGGGAGGAGGTAGATCTAGAAGGATCTCCATGGCTGCTGACAGTGTGGTACTGATGGAAGCACTGATGGCCAGACAAGCCTGTCTCTGTAAGCCAGAGAGCTTGCTGGGAATAGTAAGAAAATATTTTCAAATGCGGTTTTTTCTATTGGTTGAGAAAGGGATCAAAAATGTTCGTAGATAAACAAATTAGTTTTATGCCAACGTTTCGGACTTTATTAAATCCATCGTCAGGGCTCAAACATTAGTTATTCATGTCAAAAAAACGTTTAAAAAATATGTGTCAGACAACATAGGTACAAACGAAAATGAGGACTTACCAAATGAAAACACATACACCACAGACACATTAAAAACCAGGCAAAAGTAAGAAAATAGTCGAAAGATGAAAATGAAAAGTAGGTCAGGAGGAAAGTAACGAAATAGAGGTGCTAAATTAAATTCACTGCATGCTGACCAAATATTCTTTGGATGTGTGGCTAAATGCTTCTCTGGGTAAATTCAAAAGTGAACTAACAAGTTTATAGATATTATTGATGCGTGATGCGATATTGTAGGAAAAAGAACAGCAGTATATTTCTTTGAAATGTTTTGGGATTGACTACGAATTTACAGACTGTGTACGTCCATTCTGAATTTTATTTTTTTGTGTAAATAGGGGGGTGTACCTGACGTTATGTGAGTATGTTGTAGAATATGCAAGCCATAAGATATCTCTGGTGTTCATCGTGAGCCACAGTTGTTTAAGTTTTTCTGTAACTGATATGCGTTCAAATTTACGAATTCCGTAGATAAGTCATTTTTTTTGCTGTTTGAGAAGTCGCTAATATCAGAAGAAGAAAAAAGAAACTGAATACCAAAAACTCTTGGTTCTCAAAACTGTTTTTGAGTTTCAATTTCGCTGCCAGAGGCTGGAGGCAATCGGTCCGACTGAAATAGAAGAGTACTGTTGTACATTTTTTTAAAAAAAACTTCTTTACCGTATGTTAAAAATAAGAATATGGGCAGCACGCACGAAAGATTTTCAAAATCACATATAAAACAGCCCAAGTGGTCATATCTAATGAATAGTTATTCTCTGCTTTTTGGAAATAAAATTCCATGAAGGCCGGTCTGCATTAATGGGGGTTTCGCTCAAAATTCCAAACCAGTTTTAATAAATCATCAGCCATTGACATAAAAACGATAGAAGTTCATTATTTGTCAACACTCCATCGTTTGTAACTGTCACCATACATTTCACAAAACCGTTTACGGTTCTTTTAAATTCATCGGAAATTCGTTTACATTTAATTCAATAATAGATAATGGCAAAAAACGTATTGGAATCGCGGTGCGCGGGATATGATTTGCATTATTAATGATCAATAACATTGACGGGTTACAGAGGTGTAAAATGGGGTCACAATAAATTAAAATGGTTTACTAGATCAAATACAATCGAAACAAAGAATAGGTATTTCAATCAATTTGGAGTGAGAACAATTACAGCTTGTCAAATCTAGGAAGATACTTGGGAATTTTTGCTCTCTCTTCAGCTAGTACGGTACTACCATTTGATATATTGAGTTTTTGAAAATGTCATGTTGATTTCATCCCATGTTGTTCAGAGTTATGATTTTTATAATTATTTTTTATTTATTTTGAAATTTTTTTTGTAATGAATTTCGAAAGAATGTCTTATGTAGAGCGAAATGAACGGGGACAATTTAAAATTTTATGTTTTTCAAAAATTCGTTACTCTGCTCTGTACTTTGACAAGTTCTACATATTATTACAAATGAAAGACATACATTGTGCACACGACAGATGGACGGACAGACGAACAAAGAACCCGGTTAGAGCAAAATTAGTGAAGAAAATTTCTATTTTACGATTCTGAACACTTTCTGCAAAGCAACTATGAAATCATTCAGGAAAAACATTGTCATGATCTGTAACTAGAGACAATACATATTTTGAAAACGTCTACTAATTCTCCTTTGTGTCACGAAACATTTTTTGTAGAGAGCCCTATGCAGCAAGCCAGAAGATAAATTAAATCATTATGAAAGAAAAATGGAACATTATAGTTTTTCCAAGAGAAAACAAAAAAGGAAACGAAAGATCTTCCGCCATCTCACGTATAATGAGCGGGAATTAATTCATTTTTAATGATCTTGAAATGTTTCAGATACTCCGCCTATGTATAATTTTCACATCTGTAAACACGAGTAGATGGCGAATAAATAAATTTACATAGTTTATGAACATTATAAATCATAATAAACTGGTATGTGGACACAAAATGAGAATAATGTCCCTGTAATAATTTTCTGAAAATTCTGGCGCTAATTTGAAAGCAACTCATTTGAAATGCAATTCGGTGGGTAATTAATACGCCCTCATTAACATTTTCAATGGCAACACGATTCCTAATTAAAAAGAAGCATTTGTTGGCATTTCCGGTATCTGTTCATTTTGGAAATTTATGACTTATGAATCAATTGGAAGCAATTCGTGCTTTTGTTCATTAAATTTCGCCGATGTATGGGCTCAGTTCCTAAACACACTCTGAAGCTACTGTACATGGTGTTTATTAAACATGCAGCAAAAATTTAAGTTGTGGAATTGGTCGCGGTGGTACATTCATTCAATAAAAAAGTAATTGTTCAATTATATGATGGAATTGGCCGATAATTGATGAAAATCCATAACTAACGTATTCTTAAAACACTTTATTGTGAGATATTGACTAAACGATTTTACAAAAACGTAACACGTGTTTCGCCATACAATGGCTTCTTCACAGTGAAGACACACCCGAAGAAGCCATTGTATGGCGAAACACGTCTTGCGTTTTTGTAAAATCGTTTAGTGAAAATCTAACAATAAAGTATTTTTGAATATGTTAATTGTTCAATTAATATTATCTGTGCTTAAATTTATGCCCATGATTTCTTTACTGCTAGCCTTCAAGCATAGCCCACTGACAAGAAAGTTTTTCTTCCTTATCCAGAGGAATCGGGCAAATTTCGGATATGCAGTTGGTTAGTACCTCGTCCACTAGATGGAGTGACATTTTGTTGTTCGCTCCTACTGAGGAAGAGGAACGAAATACTCTAAAAGAATTCTGATTTTCAATTATGGAATATCAATGACTTTAGGTCGATGATGGCCTCTATCTTGCACTGACGAGTGCCTAATGAGCCCGAAACCGGTCTGCAAGTGTGTCCGTTCTAAAATAGAAGGTCGACTCTTTCAGTTGTATTGCCAATTGCATATGCAGGACATTTTCTGTGAAGATTCCTGCACTGACGCCTGTCTGATATAATCCAAAGCCCTTCGTGGTATTAGCCAGGGGAGTAGTTGTTTTCTGATAGGCGTCAGTCCATTCAACCTACTGTATAGGTATATCCGAGACTGGCTTGACCGTTTAAAGTTCATTTCTTTAGATTTCTTTACTGCTAGCCTTCAAGCATAGCCCACTGACAAGAAAGTTTTTCTTCCTTATCCAGAGGAATCGGGCAAATTTCGGATATGCAGTTGGTTAGTACCTCGTCCACTAGATGGAGTGACATTTTGTTGTTCGCTCCTACTGAGGAAGAGGAACGAAATACTCTAAAAGAATTCTGATTTTCAATTATGGAATATTAATGACTTTAGGTCGATGATCTTGCACTGACGAGTGCTTAATGAGCCCGAAACCGGTCTGCAAGTGTGCCCGTTCCAAAATTGAAAGCCGACTCTTTCAATTGTATTGTCAATTGCATATGCAGGGAATTTTCTGTGAAGATTCCTGCACTGACGCCTGTCGGATATAATCCAAAGCCCATCGTGGTATTAGCCAGGGGAGTAGTTGTTTTCTGATAGGCGTCAGTCCATTCAACCTACTGTATAAGTATATCCGAGACTGGCTTGACCGTTTAAAGTTCATTTCTTTTGATTTATGCTATCATGTGTGGTATATAACATAATTCAAATGTCTGCCACGGCTTCACTTCGTGGAGCACATCCGATTTTTCGTCCAATTTTTCATGACTCTGGCGCATAAATCAGGCTGAATTCGACCGATGGCATGTGTTACGTTGGCCTCGAGGACCGCTGTAGTTTGTGGCTTATTCGCATACACATGTGACTTAAGAAAAAGTCTAACGGGGTCAAATCACATGATCTCTGTGGCCAGTTCACATCGCCTTTACGTGAGATGAACCAATGTGCCACGAGCTGTGTGGTATGTAGCTCTGTCCTGTTGAAACCACCTGTCGTTGATGTCCAGATCATCTAAGTCAGGCCAAAAGAAGTTGGTAATGATCGACCTATAGTGCTTGCTCGCCGCTGACAGTGATGACCTGGCCAACGTCGTTCTCAAAGAAATGTGGACCGATGACGCTGCCAGCGTCACCAAACGGTGACTTTTTCGGGATGCATTGGACGCTCTTGAATATCATGTGGATTGGTATCGTCCCAAATTCGACAATTATGCTTGTTTGGGCTTCATAGCTAAAGATGATTTTCGATGAAAATTAGGGTCAGTTGACAACTGCTCCAGAGCCCATCCAGCGAACACACGTCGTTGTCTATGGTTGTTTACTTTTTGTTCCTGGGTCAGTTGAATTTTGTAAGTGTGCAGGTCCAAGTCACAACGCAAAATTTGCCAAGATGTGGTCTGTGAAAGGCCTAATTCTTGTGACCGACGCGAATCCGACTGCTTCGGATTCTCCTGCACACTCTCACAGACAACGGCAATGGTTTCGGCAAATATTGTCGACATACGGGTACTGTTCCAACGTTTACTGAATCAGTGGACTCGAATTTATCCACCACATTGTCAATAGTCCTCTCGGTATAACGGAAGAAGCGCGCGGTACGTTGCCCGAACAGAACACCCATTTTGATGAAATATTTTTTTTATTTTCACGTGTTGTTGAATGATATATCCATCCATGGTCATTTGGCAAAACAGACTGAATAAATGACAACTAATATGATAGATGTAGCTTTAACAAGATGACCGGTATCAATTGTCAAAGTTCTGAAATTCCTGTATGGAAGACCTAATAGAAATTTGCCCTTACTATAACTTTTATGAAGTTATGGACTGAACTTTTAATTTCATTCTTCAGATCGTGGAATGTGCAAGTATCCGAAAAAAGTCAAAAAATCAATGAGTGTTAGAGGTTTTGTGATATCTCACAGAAATGAGAATACTCAAAATCACTACAAGAAGATTAGTGATACCACGCCGAACTGTAAGTACTTAATTTGAAAAGTTCTCTTCAATGAAACTATTTAGTTTTTATGTATTACCATACAACTTCTCCTTTGAGATGTACATATTAGAAAGCACGGACTTGAAAGCAATTATTCAAAGTCAAAATTTAATTTCGTGTTCGAGCTAGGAACGGTCGGACTTCTGAAGATTATGAATAATATCGTTTTAGGGCCCATTTAGGAAATACTTAATAAATAATGTATGACTTTCCTTTGCCATTGATGTTTCGGACAGTAACTATGGTAGTAGTTGGCCATGCATCATCTCGGTAATAAATTCAATGACACAGGATGTGTTACAACTTAAATGGGTCTTGCTGCGTGTATCCTACAAGGCATAATGCGTATAATAACAGGGTCACCCAATAATATTTCTTGACAAAGGAAGTATGTTTGTTTATGTGAAGAAACAGCATGTCTATTATTTTGGGTTATTTATTTTCTATCTTGATATGAAGGGCAGCGAACTTTCACGGAATGAAAACTATTTTTTTATCTATATGTACAACTGGTTTTGGGTTACACAGGGGTTACCCAACATCGATCACCCCATATACTTAGAGAAACAATAGCTTCACCTCATTATTAATTGACAGTGTAATTCAAATAAATAGCATAACTGATAATGAGAGTAGAACTAAAGCAAATGACAATATATAATTAGTTTCAGACACAATGAAAGCTGAAGATATTAGTTCAATCAATAATTCATTCCTAAATTAGGAAATATTAGGAGTTGCGAGTGTTACAATATTATAACATTATAATAAAAAAGATATAGTAATAACTAAGCAATAAAAAAAAACACAGATGATAACAAATTCGTAATCACCGTTTTTAAATCGACAAAAATATACTACTTATCAAACTATGAATATATGTGTGGGGTTTTTCCTACAACTAATTAGTTTAGAACCATTTCATTTCTTTATTGATTTTTATTTTGTATTATAAATTTTTCTTAGAAAAATAACTTTTCATAACTCTTTTATCGAGCAGTCGTCCAAAATATCCATCAGCTTGGGTTTTTTTGATTCTTTTATTTCAATTTTTGTATTTTGTATTTTTTAAACGCATATCATTGAAATGCTCACTTCTCTTGAAATGAAAGTTTATTGTGGAAAAACAGATGAATATTTAGAACTACACCCTTGGGATATTTCGAGTAGGTACTCATCGTAAACACTCTTATGGATTGAGGCAATAAATTTGGGCCAAAGTGGTTGACCCTTCTTGACTATATTTATGACCCCCATTGTCAGTGATGATTTTTCGAGAGTTAGAGCGCCCGTACACGAGCCACATTTTGCGGTCGGATCGACCACACAATTGCAGTCGCGTTCCAGCGAACTCAAGCCGCCCATAAGAAATACTGTACTACACGTACACGGGCGTTCACAAAAGTCGAAATGGACGTCTGCAGTCAACTTGCTGCTGATCTCCGCCGAGATGTCATCGCGGCATCCGCCGTACACTAACCACAAACTTGCAGTCGTACCCAACCGCGTACACCGTCGTGTACTTTTTCTCATATTGGTCTCACAGCATTCAATTTTTAATGTCAGTTGCCTCAACTGCAATTGCGGTTTATATGACCGCAAGTCGACCACAAAAATGTGGTTGGGTCAACCGCGAAGTGCAGTCAACGTGACCAATTGTTGTGGTTGCCTCAACTACAAATATGTGGCCCGTGTACGGCCAGACCTTCTTCAAACACATTTTTTGGCCGATGCATTCATTCTATTCTAGGATTTCATTCGGGAACTCCTTCTTATTCTGGGGTTTCCGCCAAGAACTAAACCCGCTCTAGAGTCTCCTCGCTGACTGAGAAAAGACGTTAGTTCCTCGAGGTTACCCTGTTATTTTCTTTTTCGTGTTTTGTTAGTCGTTGTTATTTGTTAATAAATTTTTTTATTGATAAACGCTGTGTTCGTCTGATTAATAATTCACTCTCTCTGATTCTTCCTTAACTTCCTAACTGATTCTTCCTTAAAATTTTTTTAAGACGTTATTGTAATTAGTCATTATTACTATATAAGCATAATTGTTGAACTCCTCTCGTGTTATTTTCAATTAGAAATGAGTGATATATATACCTACGGGCAGTGAGAGCTGCATAAGAGTGAAATGTCTTCATTGTTATTTGAGTACATTGTAACGAATCTGAAGCCGCCCCTGACCCATACGCCAGCCAATTCATCGAATAGAGACATGACTCACCGCGATGGAATGCAGTCTGAAACCGCCGGGAAAAGTCTAGGCGAGTACCGAACAGACTACAGAATTCTACAATGGACCTTTACCGATATAAAAAGCCGGTTTCTCGTCCAGACAGGGCAGTTGAATTTAGAAAGTGAATCGAGCGGTTGAACAAGGAATTCGAATAGTGGAAATAAATTAAGCGTTAGTTGCTAAGTGTTGAATACAAATTAGTTTGTGATAGTGGAATATCGTTAGAAATAAATTTGTTTGAGACGGTAAATTCTTTAATTTGTTATATCATTTCAATCGCGAATACCAAGGCCAAAAAATAGCGATTAAAAATGGTGGATTCCTAATTTCAGGTTGAAAATTACGTTTTCGTGTTTAGCCATGCCACATTTCGAAAAATCAGTTTTCTTTACCTCATGATGAATTTTTTTTTGGTAGCCGTAATTTCGATTTGAATATTTCACACCATTGTATGTTTGGAATTAGGTTATAAATATATGTGAAAGATAGATCAAAATGAAAAATAAGTTTTTTGTATGAAAAAAACTTTTTGCCAAGTATGACTTTTTTACAAATAGAAAATCTCACGTGCGAACTCAATGCATCAATTCATTCCTATATTCCAAGTCTGTTGTGCAATATTTGTCAAATAATGATGCTTCTCCAACTAGGGGTAAAGTATTTTTCACGGCAACTTTGACATCGAAAATTCTTAAAAACAACAAGGAACACGACGCTCTGAGAGGAAATCAATCACTTTCGTGCCGACATATAAGTAGCCTACATATATATCACGTTCCGGAATCCTAAAATGAAACGTTCCTTTTTCTAACCCCTAAAGTTTCAAGTTTCAATAGTCGGTCTGCAGATGAAAGCTTTGCTAATATTTCAGCGATTTGCTACGACTTGAGCGGTATCTCGGTTGCGAGGTGCTTTTTCTGTTAATTCTGCAAGAGAGAGAGTTACCAGTCCATTATCTTTTACGTTTATTGATGAAATATATTGAAAGAATTCGATATTTTTAAGTATCAATTGAGGGGTTCTTGTTTATACTTCTCCGTTTGCATGAAAAAGACTATATCACTTTATCAGTGAAAATAAGGTGGGTAATTTCATAAAAATTTGACACGAAAGTAACATATTTTATAAAAGTCGTGAACCTTGAGTTTTTTCACGAAATGTAATACTTGTATGTAGTATCTGTTCAGGTATTTTTTTACATAAATACAATATCAAGCTGTGCAGCAGCCAGGAAAAGTGACTTTTTCAGTAGTTTTAAGAAAACATGGGTATTATCAAGAGAAAATCCTTTACGGCATAATTGTTTGGAAAAAGAAAATGTTATAGTTCAACGAAATTATTTTAAAAATAATTCATAGTGCATTTGGAGAGCAAGGAATATACGTACTTCAGAGACTGACAAAATAATAAATAGCGAATAACGGATAAGGTTGAATTATAACAATTGAATCTGTTATTTGCGTATCGGCCGTGTGTCGTTCAAGACTTGTCGTAGTCCCGCTGAAAGATTCGATTTTGATTCCGAGGAAAGAACAAACCACGTAGGTACCTCGAAATTCTACAGAAAAATACCAACATCGTGTCATGGAACAGCTTAAAAATATTATAAACAACGTCAGTTTGATGTGTTCACGACTTCACTTTAATAACGACCTTGGATGAAATTGAAGAAGAAACAAAATCGAATCTTTTTAGAAATATTGGAAGAATAATGTGCAGCTAGTGTTGATATACTGCCCAAAATAACTGGAGAGCGGTATCAAAAAGAATATGAAAATTTTGAAACGGCCGCCGGCCGTTTAAAAATATTAACGGACAGAGAATGTTAACATTTAACTTTTCAATTGTCATCTGAATACCGTTGAATCAAAATAAGAAAAAGATTAAGATTAAGAAAAAAATTAATTATACCCGTTTTTGATATAACACACACTTTTTTCACTGTCAGTTACCACCTGTCAAAACTGGACACTTTTTAAAATGAAAAATGTCTCTTTTGGAATTTTATGGGAGTATACCAAATTTCATTACTTTTTTAGGACAAAAACATTTTTGCCATATCTGATATATAATGCATTCTTTTAGAAAACGACATGGACATATTCAGTTCATATTTACTTCTTAGTCTTCGTTCTCATGACAATTTTAATTAGTTGAAACCTATATATCTAATTTCATAAGAAATTGAATCAAATATGACTTCGATGCTGTATATTAATAGAAAAGTAGAATACCTTCAGGATTAGTAAAAAAAAATATCAAAAAACTCTTTTGAAAACTCTGTTTTGGTGACCTAGACAATTTTCTCATCATTTTATCCTGTTCTGTCCTGTCTAAAGTACTGTTTGAAGATGATGCTGGAAGAAAGCAGGTGTTTGTTTTGTTGGCCTTCTATTGTGTTTTATCAATTTTTTTTTCAAATGATGTAAACTTCCATGGCCGGAGATGATTGTGTAAAAACTATTTTTTGGGGTTTTTACGCCTAACGCTTCGTCTACTACTGCGGTAGACATTATTACGCCCGAGTTCGTACTTGAGTTTCAGTTCCCGTTGTTCTGAACGCATTATTGCGTTTCGGGTTCCGGGTTTTTTTAGCCATGGTCTGTGGGTTTTTATTCCTGGCGTTTCGTCTACTACTGCGGTAGACATTATCGAGTGCGATGTCGACATGGTCGCAGGGCCCGAGTTGGTGCTCAAGTTGTTGTTTCCGTTGTTTCGGGAACGCATCAATGAGTTCGGAACAACTCGTGCACCAACTCAAGCACTGCGACCGTTACCACATCGCCTTTCATAACGTCCACCGCAGTAGTAGACGAAACGTAAGACATAAAAACATGTAGACCATCGGCAAAAAACCCGAAAAATAACTTCCACACAATATTCTTTTCCTATTTTACGGCAACACAGAAGTATTACGGCTCTTCTGCATTGTAGTGAATCTTGTATCTGTCTGCTGAAAATATATAACTGACACTAATATAAACTGATTTCGCTTCCCCCAATCTCTCTTAGAGACATTGCTCGTACTACAGTCATTTCAAACCATTGAATAAAACAATCTAAACAACCACCGTAAATCCAAAATGTTCTAACAAATGAGAGCGACAACAATTACCCGACAATCACAGCGAAACCAAAACTTTTAATGATCTTGCATGTATGCATTTTCCTGATTTGCTTTTGAAACCACTTTAGTATTATTGTTACGCTATCCATAAAACTGAAGCGAGCCAACTTCATCCGGGAGAACTTTCAACTCTGGTCTGGAAAAATAATAAAAACTTCAATTATGCATTAACGTACATCGTAAAACGAGAAACTATTATGAAATTCACCTTAATATTTTCAGATTTCATCGGTTTTACTGCGCATTTCACTACATTAAGCATACTGAATAAGTTTGACAACGGGACGCCGCAGTTATATTGAATATTTCATAAATTAAATTTTGATGCGGTCTGTAGAGTAACAAAAGAAGAATTATTATATGAGTGAGTATCGCACATCGGGCCCTTTCGAAATTAGTTGCATTATGATCCCAAATAAAAACTTCTAATGCGATATAAGTTGTTTTCAGTCAATAAAATTTTATTGCAAACCATGTAATAATTTCTTTTAAAAGACAAATTGGGGTGGTAGCCGTTCGGGTTGACGTGGGTGGTTTGCTCCACTCACTTAATCGATCGCTGTGTGAACCGGTGGTGGTTCAAGCCGCGAGGCCGGACGATCGATGTTCACGATCGAGGTAAGACCTCGTTAGTCCTTAGCTCGCACAAGTTTAGACTTTTGAGAGTTGTCGTTCGGAGGGGAGCGACAACAACTAGTTATGGATAATAACATACGTCAAAAAGAAATTAAAACGATGAATTGATAGAACATTAAAACGATGAATTGATAGAACATTCAACTTCAATTGTGAATAGTTCAAATCATTTCAATCTGAAAAAATCCCAAACTTCCATGAACTCGTCCAATCCAATAAAAAAATATCCTCCTTCAAATGAGTTCTTATATCCTCAACCAATATGGTTTTCAGAATTCAGACTCGACTACCGATGCGATTCATTTCTTATATTCGAACGTTTAATTCAATCTTGATGTTGATCACGAAAATCTTTATGTAAAACTCCATTACGAGTGTAATGACATAAATGCACTGAAATAGCTAAAAACGTTTGTCCCAACACGGTAGCAATAAGTCAGTATCACTAATGTTGATACCAACGCGAAATAGTTATATACATCCGTATTAGGAATCACACGTTAAACTGTAAGACCTCGTTAGTCCTTAGCTCGCACAAGTCTCTCAACTTCTGAGGGTTGACGTTTAAACAGAATTATGTGGATATTAATGTTGCTGTTCCACAGGGCTCAGTGCCAAGCCCTATAATTTTTTCAATATATGTGAATAAAGTGTAATCCATCTCTTCGTATGCTCATTTCACACAAAATAGATCAAAATCTACAAACCAAAGGTAACTAACTGGGTCCTGCAGAATTTGAACTTTTGATTTAAGGAAAACTCCCTATATTTGAATAATCAATAACACACGAAGTAATAAGATTTCATGCTAGCCAAAAGGAAAGGCATTTTCCATTTGAAAATTGAACAAGGTGAAATTTCCCCGTGCTCTACGGTGAAGTTTTTAGATGGACATATGGATGAATTTCGCAGCTGGAAACGAATATAAGTATACTTTTTTTCCACATTTTCTACATTTTGCCAAAATGATTTTACTATCCATATTATTATCTTCAAAACACACACTACATGAAATGGACAGTCTACTTCATCTCCTAAAAATGCTGAAGAACTTGGTTGCTGAAACGCGCGTTGAGAATAGTATTTTTTTAAAAGAATCTAGAGGCAGTTGAGAAAAAAAATAAAATTTCGGAATATTTTTCGATTTGCAAATTGTCTCTATTCTATGCATTTCTAAAATTTATTTGGATGTATTTTGAATACATACAGGGTTCTGGAGAACAGTACATGTTTTATTTTTATGTTTCTATTTTTGTAATCTTGAACTCTGGTTGATATTCCTCTAACCGGATTTTCATTGATCGCAGACATCATATCAACTTTGTTGCTGAAAAGTAATGGAATTGGCTCTAGCTATGACTGGCTACAACATCATAATGAAGATATTCAAATCATATGTAGTAATTGATACAAATCATATGCAGACATAATAATAGCTTTCTGAATTGCATGTATTCGAATTTGATTATTGAGAAATATATCGGTCGTGGTACATATTTATGAGAATATATATTGAGAAAATATACAGAGTTCTGTTACGTAACACCTTTCTGGTGCGAAAATATATACTGAACTAAAATTCGATGTTCATTCTTGAATGTAACACAATTTTTCAATAACATAATTGAAAACTTAATAATTCCAAAACTTCAAATTCTGGTACAGAGTCAATTATATATAAATTTTTGATATTCATTGTTGCAAATTCGAGTTCTACTTTGAAATGATTCACTTTATGAAAGTGATCCATATACTTATCTCTGATTTTTGATATTGCTCATATTTAAATATTTGTCAACAAAACCCTTTTTGTTTATCAGGATCTTCAATAATGTGGTGCTGCAGGTTTTTCCGGGTTTTCCTGTAGCTGAAAAAGCAAATGAACCACTGGAAGCAATAAAGTCGCCCTGAGCGCCAATTAATTTTTATTGTCTCATAATTTCATGATTTGTATTACTTTCTTCATTGTCAAGTATAATTTTTTAGGAACGCAAAATGATTTACCTTAAGGATACATTTTATCCCAAAATTCAGATATTCAGATAAAGAAAACAATTGCCGCATTCAAATCAATGAAGATGAATTTTCTGGAAAGCTTAAACAGTTATTCGTGAATTATTTCCCCAAGTCGAGTACATTTCCTGATATTTTCATTCACATATTATTTGTTTGGGAGAAAAATGTGTTCATTAAATATCGATAACTTACCAAATGATGATTCAATGCCATTAACTTGTACTTACCTGAAATAAAGAGAAAAATATAATAATCACTAACATCAATAATAATATCAAATAAATTGAATGTGGTTTTTATAGGATACAATAGTTTTTGGGGAAAACAATTAATACATTTATTATTTACCACAAATGCACAAACAATAGTGGATATTTATTTCAAATTGTATAACGACTAATATATATATATATATATATATATATATATATATATATATATATATATATATATATATATATATAGATACAGAGATATAGATATTATTGAGTGTGTATGATATAAATCAAAAGGAGGAAATTCGTGGACATGACACCGTGTATATGTGATGTTTTTTTTTCCATTTTTGGTAACCAGTTGTTGTCCACCTTTGCAATTGGCTGCACCGCGCTGATGAGGCCAATAGCCAGAAACACGTGTCCGCGGTTTGCCTCCATATTTCTTGAGTGTCATGTCCACGAATTTCCTCCTTTTGATTTATATATATATATATATATATATATATATATATATATATATATATATATATATATATATATATAATCATATATATATATATATATAAATATATATATATATATATATATATATATATATATATATATATATATATATATATATATATATACAGTGAATAGTAATTTATGTAATTCAGTGTTCATATGCTTTGAGAATAGTTGTATATACCGGGTGTCCCACATTTTATGTGACAGGCAATATCTGGTTTGTTGAAGGAGATACACAAAACTGTTTCATACAAAAGTTTTAGGAGTTCATGAGAGCTATATTTTGATATAATTTTTAAATATACAGGGTATTTGGTGTAGGTGCTACTGACCAAAATTCCATTTTTTAAAATAGAACGCCCTGTATATCATTACATATTCAGATGCTACGTTAAATTCTGATATCATTTCATGTTTGGTTTTTGAAATTCGGTTATGGCGTTGTTGAGTTATTGCTTAAAATGTAAAGTCTTGAGAACGACTATTATTTTTAAAAATATCTCATACAATTATTCTCTCTGCATCAGATCACATGAAAATTAGTCAAAATTTTGGGTGTTCGAAGTAATGGTTTCAATTTTGAGTTGTGGAATTCAGTCAGGAATCATTTTGAATATGAAACAATTGCGAAATTGAAAGAGGTGTATTCGAAAACAAATCTTTAATTAATAACAATGTAAATAATATAACTTGATAAATCATTTCATAAGAATGATAGGTACCTAGGGGGAGAAGTGAAAACAATATCTTTTGAATAACCCCATAGGAAAAAATCAAGCGGTGACAAATCTGGGGAACGAGCCGGCCACCGAATTGGACCCTTATTACCAATCCATCTATTTGGGTACGTTCTATCCAGATATTCAGTAACAACCTGTGAATTGTGAGGAGGAGCACCATCTTGTTGCCACCAAATTCCTTGTCGTTCTGCTATGGGAATATCTTTCATCAACTGGATCAAATCATTTTCTAGAAAATGTAAATATCGCAATCCATTGAGATTTTCATTGAAAAAGTAAGGTCCTATGATGCGGCCATTGAACAATCCACACCATACATTAATACCCCAAGTAGTTTGAAAATTACTTTCGCGGACCCAGTGGGGATTTTCTTGAGACCAATAGTGACTGTTATGTCGATTCACAACTCCATTATTGTGGAATCGCGATTCATCGCTCCACAAAATTTGACTGAATATGTTAGGACTTTCATGTAATATTACCTGAATACAAGCAATGAATTCAAGTCGTCGTTCAAAGTCCGTGGGTTTCATACCTTCTACCAACTGAATTTTGAATGGGTGGTATTTATTTTCTTTCAGAATTCTCTGTACATTAGATTTACTCACACCGACTTCTTCTGCAAGAGTACGGATAGAAACATGTGGATGAATAATAATATAAGCCAACACATTGATCTCTAAATCTTCAGTTTTAACAGATCTC
Organism: Leptinotarsa decemlineata; assembly: GCF_025532065.1. NCBI lineage: Eukaryota > Metazoa > Arthropoda > Insecta > Coleoptera > Chrysomelidae > Leptinotarsa > Leptinotarsa decemlineata. The sequence goes on from NW_027412544.1 coordinate 1,370,424, forward strand.
GTATGATGACGATGCTTCATAGTAGAAGGGAATGACCCAGTTCGCAATTTTTCTACAACTCTCGAAAAAGTCATTCGTGACGGAATGGGTCTGTCTGGAAAACGTTCTTGGTATAGACGTTGTGCTTGACGGCAGTTTTTCTGACATTCTCCAAAAATTAATAACATATCAATGCAATCACTTGGACTAAACGCGAAAGGCATACTGAAGTTTTCGCACAAAGAACACAGTTACTGTTTTGCAAAGAATCACTAAATCGAACTGACAAGTAGATACAATTCAACAACATTTGTTACTATGGCATCAACAAGCATAAGCTACTTGATGAAATTGTGCAATATAAAGTAATTCACCCTCAAGTTAGTCACATTCTCAAGAATTTCAATATTATATTCAACAGATATCGATATCGTTTGTATTCAGTAGTAGTCTAGTTCAATTTAATAAAAGATATAGACTGGATTCGTGTACGAGTAAATAAGTTTTTTTGAAACTTTATGTTTAAGGAAAAGTGCAATAACTAAACAAAGCCGTAACCGAATTTCGAAAACCAAACATGAAATGATATATATCAGAATTTAACGTAGCATCTGAATATGTAATGATATACAGGGCGTTCTATTTTAAAAAATGGAATTTTGGTCTGTAGCGCCTACACCAAACACCCTGTATATTTAAAAATCATATCAAAATATAGCTCTCATGAACTCCCAAAACTTTTGTATGAAACATTTTTGTGTATCTCCTTCAACAAACCAGATATTGCCTGTCACATAAAATGTGGGACACCCGGTATGTTTGAGAAAAACATATGTGCATGATCTACACATCTTTTCTGAACGAAGATAAACAAGTAGAGAACCAAAAAGGTTTTTCCTAAAAACTGATATCGCCTTAAAAATATACCATTTTCCCACTGCGGGATGAAAAGTTTGCTTTTCGTATCCTGTATACGGTACAAAAGTGTCTCGTTCTCTCCCGGTTAGATAACACTAACGCGCATGCTCATAACTTACTTTCCTCTCGGTAACCCACATTATTAATCTGTCATTGAAAAACGCTAACTCAACGAGAGGATCGAACTTTTCATCTTGCAGTGAGAAAATATCTTATACGCACCACGGGTGAAAAGTACAGCTTCCTCGCCCGCAAGCGAGAATGCCATACTTTTCTCCCTAGGTTCCTAATATACTATTTTCAGTTTATACGAAATTTCTATGGCTGGGATTAAATCAAATGACCGATGAATCTTTTTACGTACTTGTCATCGTGATAAGAGCCGATAGGTCTTTTCAGGTGATATAAAGTGTGATAAGGAGATGATGACAAGTGTTTTCGGCCCGAAAATTCGAGAAGTACACCTTAAGGATGATAGATTCTCATTTAAGTTAATTTTTATATCAAGGCTATTTCATTTACCATGAAATTACGTCACACATGATCATGATTACATGAAACGATAAAAACGTAATGATATGTGAAAGAAAAATAAGTGTTTAAGTTTTTATATTGTGAGAAAATACACTGACAAGTGAAATTCAAAACCTTTTCATCATCCAACCTTCAAAAAAGGAAAGAATGAATGCTATTTTGGGAATGTCTGTGTGTCGAATAATACTGTACAAAACTTTGTTAAATTCTTTATTACAACGAAAACCATTTCTCGGTATTTAAGACCTCATTTTACCGTCAAAGAAAACGCTAGAGGATTTAAAATTGCACGAAACTTCGATACTTCAAAAGGAAAAGCGCCAAGCTGCGTGAAAATTTCATGACGAAACCGAATTGAAATACTCCGGCAAATAGGCTAGGCAGGACATTTCCCGTTTTATATTTTCCATTTCGTTTTGAAATTTTTTTCGTTGTTTTATCCTGAAATGAAATTTCGGTCATGAGGTTATGATGGTTGATAATTACTTCAAAAATATTTTAATGAAAAATAATATACTTAGTGTGTCAAATGTCTACTGAATCGGTGGAAAGAAAAAGTATAGGTCTTCCAGGCGAAACCTGAGAGTTTCAAAAATTTGTCTGATAAATTCTAACAACCCTTCCACAGTGTGCTTTAGTTTTTATAATTATATTGTTACTGTAGTTAACGATGATTTGTCTGTCAAGACCTAATCCGGCTTCTCATTTCAAATTTCATCTTTATGAATATGGTTGAAATCCAAATATTTTTAATCAGCTCTTGTTGAAAGCTTTTTGGATAAGGATGGGGGTATTATTATTAGCTGCGTATTACCAAGAGAAATAGTTACGGTCCAGAGAGGAGACAGATTTATTCTGGAAGATAGAACATTTCTGTGAATTAATAAATTATGGCCAAGTTTCAATTTTCATTCTGCAAGGCAGGTTGATTTGGCGAAACTTCAAAACCTTGTCATTAAGAAACGACAGAAATGATTCAAAAAGGATATATTAGTCTCTCATGTACGCTCATGGTTCAAATTATCAATCTATCATCGTCATCGTTCACTGCACACAACAGCCGCGGTCACATCAAGAGCCTCAACAAATCGTCGCTCCCGCATTTCTGATACCGAAGATAATAAGTGAATTTAATTACTTCGGTCGAAAAGATGGTTTTCTTTCATTCGCCCGTCGATTGTGATTGACACTCGGTTTTCCACCGGTGAGCATAACTCCACACGTTCATTTTGTTTGTGCACATTGTGTAATGGCGATAGGGAATCCTTATTGAGTTCTCTATTCTTTGTGTTCAATTATTGAATCGAGAGCCTTTGTTCCGTTTCGAACGGTTATTTCTTTGAAGGCGTTCAATTTCCTCGAATGAAGGGTTGCTTGTCTGTTCATAACGGCTCGGTTTAGTTTTGTTTATTTTTCGTATCCTATTTCCATTCCGGAAAATCAATAGTGTATTGTCTACTTTTTTTAATTACTTACGGAATTAATCCACAATAAAAACAAATCCCCACACACTGAATTAGGAATGAATATTAGTACCTACAAAGGGCGGTTCAGATACGTTTCAAAAGTAAACAGAATTGTGATTTGTGAACTAATTGTATTAGTACACATTAGTAGGTACTGAAAAACCGATTAGATATGAAACGCAGTTTGAAGAAAACTGGTGAACCAAACGTCAAAATAGTAACTTATGATTCTGCTGTGGTGAGAGTGACAATAGGCAGGCAGATGATGGATTTGAATTCAGAATATTTGAACGGATTTTTTAAGGTACCTCGATTACCTTTGTTTTTTGAGAAAAATATTTTTGAGGAAAATATTTTCTGAACCAACAAGGATTTTTTATTGAAGAATAATGTTATATTCCACATACCTAGATGAGCACAAACATATGATATTCAGAGCATTTTATCAATTACATTTTCTGAAAAAAACATTCTAATGACTCAGAAAGATACCCTTTAGCACTGAGCAGTTTCGGTTATTATCAATTGTCTCATTCAAGTAATGAAAACAATTTACTACAAAAGTTTAAACATGTTCATTTGGCCAATTATCAAGAAAGACATATAAAAAACCTAGTAAACGTAACGCAAACCTATTGAAAAATCAGTAAATTTTAAATTCAATGATTTCAAAAGACAACCCATCAAATTCAATTAATTCATCCTCTTCAGCTGAAGTTTCATTTATCCTGGGCCTATGGACCAAAATTTCTTTTTCCCAACATTTAAAAAGTGTAGATTGAAATTTATTTATTTATTTTATTTATTTTATTTATTTATTTATCCTTAGAGAACAAAACCTATTTACCACCATTCATTCGTTTGTTTCATCATATGTGGATCATAACAAACTGGAGTAAAAAATAGTAAATAAATGTATCGTTGGTTCATGATATTCTTCAATGTTGGGGGTCCTCTGATTTTTTCATCAGAACTCAAAAGTAATTTATGAAAATAAGTGGTCAACATTGATATTCATTTTGATTACTATGAGATAGACTAATGATTTGGAAAATACAGTGCCTTCATTTCAAAACTTCCCACCCCTAGTACTTCGTTCAGAAGGGTGAATTTGCCGTAGGCAAAAAACAAGTCAATTTAGATATCGAGGGGAAGTTTAAAACCAGTGCCAGTGGTATTTTAGGTTTAACCTCCTTACCCCTAGCTACCTCCACTTAATAATTTCAAATGGCACCCCCTACCTTGTAACATATCATTTTGAAGATCATAAAAATCCTCACTCAACCCCATTTAAAAAACTAAAATTGGTTGATCCGTTCTCGTAAAATAGGGCAAAAAGAAAATGAATTATAACAAAATGCAAAAATTTATGAAACTGCTACCACTGACTCAATAACGGTATGTTTATGTCTCTTTTTTACACTGAGTTTTTTGCTTTACCTGAAAGTGAGATAAGGACACACAATTTCTTGGCATCAGTTACAATTAAATGATGAAAACATGTGTCAGAATTAGTTATTCCTGATTTTAAACTGTTTGGCAAGTGGTGTCAGTTGCACTGACAGTACTACAAATCGTAATGGTGTACACTTTACAAGAAAGAACAGAAATTATTATATTTATGGTGCTGAAGATAGGTGTGCTCGTAGGCCAAGCAGTTCTTACGGAAGCCGCACAGATTGAGATTTCAGGCCAATTCGCCGTTGAGCCTACTACTTCAATTTCGAAAGTCGCTAAGTTAGTAAATATTTCATTTGGTTCTATACACAAAGTTTTAAAACTAAACATATTCTTTCCTTACAAAATGAGTATTCTTCAGCAACTCAGTGAGGATGACTATGATAGGAGAATTGAATTTTGTGAAATAATGACTGCGATAATTCAAAATGACCCGAATTTAATAAAAAATATTTGCTTCAGTGATGAATCAACTTTCATTCTTAATGGCTTTGTAAATAAGCATAACTGTAGATACTGGGATAATGAAAATCCACACTTGTTTCGAGAGGATCATACGCAATATCCGCAAAAAATTAACGTCTGAGCTGGAATTCTGGGAAACGAAATAATTGGCCCTATTTTTATTGAAAAAAAAATTAACATTTACATTTACATTTAGTTCAACAAAATTTACATTTTCAACAGGACGGCGCACCGCCACACTACGCATTGCATGTCTGACAGTGGCTCGATCAACGGTATCCTAACAAATGGATTGGCAGAAGAGGCGCTGTGGAATAGCCGGCGAGATCTCCGGATTTAACGCCATTGGATTTCTTTCTCTACGGTTATTTGAAGACAATGGTATACAAAACTTCCCCGCAGGACATTCAGGATCCAAGACACAGGATTACTGACACATGCAGACAAATAAATAACGAAACATTTACAGAAGTCCGACAGGAAATCGAGAATAGATTGTACTTTTGCATTGCCACCAATGGTGAACATTTTGGACACCTAATTAAGATACATTTATGTAATTGCAACAGCTATTATTTTTTTTATTATATTTAATTTTCTTTTTGCCCTATTCTACGAGAACGGATCACCCAATTTCAGTTTTCTAAACGGGGTTGAGTGAGGATTTTTAAGATCTTTAAAATGATGTGTTACAAGATAGGGGGTGCCATTTAAAATTATTAAGTGGGGGTAGCTAAGGGTAAGGGGGTTAAACCTAAAATACCACTGGCACTGGTTTTAAACTTCCCCCTCGATATCTAAATTGACGTATTTTTTGCCTACGGCAAATTCTCCCTGCAAAACGAAGTACTAGGGGTGGGAAGTTATATAGTCCACAGTAAATGATTTCCAGTTTCCACTTCGAAAATAGTTTACTGGTTAGCAGCGGTCCAGAAGTAGTTATTTTTGTGAAATATCTTCAGTATGTCTCAATGTTCCGTATTTTTAATATCGATGTTACTTTTTGAAAACTACCTGGAACCAATTGACTTTTATTTCAAGTTTTTAGTCAAAAAAATTCTGAATGAAAAGTTGAGTGATACTAGAACTGAAAAGACATTGAATTATGTTCTTTGTTGCCTCAACAACAACACTTACTTGAAGCAGAAAATTTGAAAGCTTTGACGTTCATGTCGTATCACTTCATCTCGAAGGAATCTATTTGTGCATGTACAATTGCATGTCTATCATTTTATGGTGATAAATAATCCTAGTATCTTGCTGCTCCTTCCTTATCAAAGTATAATCCTTCATTATCAATGGGGGTTCTACATGATTCTACATGAGAAATTTGAAAGCAAATAGAAGAAAAATAAAACACAGATTAGATAATTTAAGTACCTATGTCATCGCTAACCTGATAATAAAAGGCAGAAAATTTGGAACAAAGCGATACTTCAAATGAAAATGTAGTGTTTTAACTCATGTTTGACAACGGTTTTGTTTCTTGCAACAACTTTGCTTCGTTTATGAAATTTTGTAATGTTTTTTGCAAGATTGTTAAAAAGAGAAGTTGCAATTTTGGCGTATTTCATTTACTCAATTGTTATCACTAAAACAGCAACTTTTTAGGGTAGAGGGTATGAGGATATTTTTTTGGTTTAATCTGTTTGTATCCCTATTTGTGTAATAAGTGAATAAATAAATGAATAAATAAATAAATAAATCATGTTTCCAACAAAAGCACTCTCTCCATTCACCAGAACTAATACTTTCCTCGACTATTCCACTAAACTAGTTTGGCTATCAAAGATTTAGAGTACAAATCTCCTGACTACGCCAACTACCAACTCAACAAACTTTATTTTTCTTAGTACATGTATAACCATAATATTGCTCATGGAATATCGAAAAATGACTTTGTATCAACATGTCACAACTCATAAGACTAAATATTCGGTGGAAACAGATAGGTATATCAACATCTCAAGAAGATGTTTTACGATTATCTTTCATACGGCCGAACGAGCCACTGCCACCCGACGTGAAAGTGAAAAAAGTGCCTAATAAAAATTCCTGAAGATATATTATAATGTAGGACTGCAGGAACATCAAACAGAAATAAAAACAAATGGGATGATCCACGATACCAGATGTGTCAAAACGCTTAAGTGGCAATAAATCCATCAGTTGCGGTGAATCACTGTGTTTACACAAATTGAAGAACTCGTTTACACTAATTGAGGTAGGGTTGTCACAAAAACAAGTGGACGACTTACTGAGGTTACTGAGAAGGATCTTACCCATTCGACAACTAAAAATATTATATCAGTCACTAGTAGAGAGCCATGTCCGATACGGAATATCGGCATGGGGTTGTTTGTCTAAGGCACACATCTACTCACTTGAAGTTCTGCAAAAAGATTTCTGAAAATCACCTATTCAAAAAGACGAACTTACCCTTCAGGTCTCCTTTATGAACAATCAGGCTTTCTAGACGTCAGACAACTCTTTGCCCAAAATATTTGCCATTATCATCAAAATAAAACAAAAAACCAGATTGTCTCTCACAGATACGAAACAAAACAAAAAGACGGCTATGTAGTCCCGTTCATAAAAAAAGCACTCGGACAGAAGTCTCATGAATTTGTTGCCCCAAAACTCTACAATGACATACCCAAGGAACTGAAAGAGATCATCAATATTCATGTCTTCAAAAAAAGGTTTAAATATTATATCATCGCAAACCCTCGAAATCTCTTCACTAATTTGCTTGAAAATAAATAAGTTCCCCCTTTCTCTCGCAAATAGTAATGATTAGCTTTAAGAAAATTTTACATACATACCTGAGAATGGTGTAAAAACCGAAACCTTGGTCGTATTAATATCAATACATTAAGTAAGTGGAAATTAGACAAAGTATTTTATTTCTATATCTATATCATTTAATTGAAGATAAATTTACACAAAATAAATAAGTCATCATCAATATCACAAAATAATTTTACATATTGACAACCGTTTATATGTTCATTGTTCTGCCTATTCCTTTATTCTTTTATCATAATTGTTTTTATTATTACAGTTAATGTCTATCCTACCCAATTGAATTTTGATCATTTTATTATTGTATTTATTTACTGTCAATGTCTTCCTTGAACTTGAAACAAGTAATCAATCATTTATTCACATAATAATTTTCCTTAGTCTCATATTGTACTTTGTATTGAATTGTATTATTGTATTGTTGGAAAGGAATGTTTGTGAATAAACTACTACCATTACTACTGTTTTGGTATCGCCAAAGAAAGGATTGACAATAACGGAGATGACACGAAAAAATAATATTCGTATAACCTGAAAGGTAGATCTGGAACAGTGAAACCACTCTTCCTGTGCGTTTCACAAATCAAGTTGGCTTCATCTGGAAATTAGTTATACCGAATACTAATTCTAACAGTATACTTCACTTTTTTATCATACATGATTGACTTATTTATAAATTATCGTTCCTCAGTGGCCATTTTTGTGAAGGCATGATTTTCTGAAATAAGTCAAAGTAAAACAACTTCCAACAATTCATGTTTTAATGAACACTTTTATAGTTAGAAAACCCTAAAGATATGATACTGAAGTCTTGAAACTCTGAAAACTCTGTATGTCGGTCATACAAAACAATATATTATAACTCGTTTCAAAGAAAACGCGTAACTGATAAGACCAGAAAAGTCTAGTGTTGCTCAACCGCATTATAGAAAGGTATGAAATGAACACTACTTGAAATTGATGACACTTATACAAATAATTTTTGGATCCTTTTGAAAATCTGAAAATTGCAAGTGTGGTATCAGAACTATGAACGGTGACAAGAACATAGACAGAGATGCCATTGCAAACAGTCCATTGTTCACTTACTTTCAATAAAACCCTTTGTGAAAAAAAAGAACGAACTTTGCGATAAATTTCCTGCTAATTTGTATCAAAGATATTATTGATGCACGGCATTAAAATTGCGATTCAGGAAGAGTGATTGTGTTACATTCATCGTATAAGCTTTCCATTGAGAACAGAAACAATCATGGAAATAATAAGAAATCTAAATCACCCGAAACAGATTCTGTGTGTCATATCGACGATTGTTATTCAAAAAGGAAATTGCATAGCAGTGTTACAATTTACGTTTATCCGCGTAAAGCAGACACTCCTCTACTCGAGTTGAATTCTACGAGACGAGAAAATTTCATCAGTACCTACGCGACATAAACTGACGCTATGAGCTTCAGTAATAAAATTGCAAGACTGCATTTTTATTAAATTTGCCATTTTCTCACAATACGGGCGAGAGCAACAGTAATTTCATAAACAGATTATTGCCAATTTCATTCGTAGCCGTAATGGATTCTTATCAAGGAACACAATATGCTAGCTCACTCCTGCTGTTTTTCTTCTCATGAATTCTTGATTGGAAAACAGGACGTTTCGAACGAAATTCTGAAAACATAGAAACATGTGCCTGTCGAACGCATGTTCTGTGTTTGTTTTATAATGCCTAAGAACAATGATACACTAGCGGAACAATTTTTTGTGTCAATGGCATCGGCTAACAAGATCGTTAGCCTTGTGTTCTGAGAAGGTTATGTTAATAACTCTCCGAGTTTTCCTAGGCAGCAACACGGCTATTTGCAATCCTGTTACTGAAACGGTGAGTAGTAGTAGCGTGTTAGGAATCACACGTTAAAAGGTAAGACCTCGTTATCTTTAGCTCGCACAAGTTTCGAATTCTGAGGGTTGTCGATCGTAGGGGTGCGACAGCTAGTTAACGGAAAAACAGATTTCAAACAATTTTTTTTAAACAGATTTCAAACAGTTAAAATTTCATTATTTGGATCTGTCTAAAGAAAATCTGACTAAAATCTGTTTTTCCGTTAATCAGCTGTCGCCCCCATACGAACGACAACTCTCAGAAGTTGAAAAACTAAGGACTAACGAGGTCTTACCTTTTAACGTATGATTCCTAACACGGAATACTATATTATTAGGAATGGTATATTTGTGTTGCAAGAGAAGACAACAAAAGTTCCCATACTTCAAGACGGTTTCTTTAGAAATTTGGGTTTCGATTGTTACGGGGGTAGTAGAAAATTGAGTAACTTGACATTAATTGGGATATAAGAATTTTCGTGGCGCAAGTTACTGCAAAATTATTCGAAAACCCAAAACATCTAAATAATAATGACCTATTATCTCTATTATTCCGCAATGCCACTGTGATCCTGTCAAACATAAACTGCGAGAATAGAGGGTAAATGTTCGGATATTGCCCAACGAAGATTTTGAGTAAAAAATTGTTTGTACTTACGTGAAATGATGAGTTGAAAAAGATTCTGAAGTCAAAACGCAGCAGTCTCCTTTTGTTAAGAAATTATGTCCCTTATGACAGTTAAAATATCCATCTTCTTTCTTGCACAAAACAAACGATTGAACCATTACACATTATTCCACCTTACTTTGTATTTTTTTCCGCATAAATTTACCTTTTTTTTGAAAAAAATTGTCCAAAGCTATACCTTGGTAAAATTTTAATCTAAAATGTGGCCACCGTGTTTTGACTCCATAATCGTTTTTTGCTCATCATTTGACATAGGTAAGTAGAAACAGAATGTTTCCTGAATCTGTTGTGGAATCTCCAAACATTTACCGAATTGATTTGCTGCTTCCAGACATAGTTTCAACATGTGTTATGTAAGTGTATTTATCTTACAGCAATGATGAAAAGAAAAAGGAAAATCAGAAAAAATAAAAAAGGTTATGAACCAAGTTGTTCAATGACATTTCGATATAGTATCCACAATCGTCTTCAACTGTGAATCGAAGACGTTTAGTGTGAAATCTTTCTGCTTTTTTTTCAGACACGAAATGGAAGAAAAATGTCCTACCGAAACACGTTTCGGTAGGACACGTTTTTTTCACAAATGAACGTTCTTATATATTTTTGTTTTTTAATTTCATTCTCACTGCTGACTAATTTTCCCCATTTTTTTTCTGTTATAAGTAACTCATTTGAATATTTCAGCCCGATAATTTTTGGTACTGTCAATAATTTTAATAACTCAAATGAAGTCCAAACTTATAAAATTATAGATTATCAAAATAGTTTCAATTTCGATATATTGAAGAGAGAATCTATTGGAGTTAGCACAGAATATCTGAGACACAACTACGTATTGATAATTTTCGAAAGATTTCAAATACAAGACGCTAAAAATATCAATCTAAAAGTAAGAATGGTGGGATTTTTACGTTTTTGAAAAGCTGAAAAATGTATAGGGGAGTACATCTGAAAAATATCTGCAAGGCGACAATCTAGTCTGATTTTGAGTTATTAATCTCCTTCTTAAATTTGCCGTCGATTAAGAAAAAGTCTGTATTTTATAAGTTCACCAAGTTTGACGAGTTGCTACTGTCTTCTCGCAGGACAAATCACGAAACAAAAGCACACAGTCATCGGGGTACTACAACAAAAGACGATCGAGCTGCTTGAAAAGGCCGTGTGAAGCTGTTCGATAGACAGCATTTTTCACGGCCGTGTAAGAAGGATCAACAGTTTAAAGACTTCCGTTGGACGATGACTTACGAAATACGTTGAATAGAAGAAATTTAATAAGTCGTTACAGGGGATTTATATAAAACCATGTGCGTCTGTCAGAACTGACAATAGTGTGAGGAATACCCGAAAAGTTTTCGAAAGGGCTTTGTAAAATTTGAAAGTAATGATTCCTTTATGAAGGGTAGCGCACAGCCTTTTTTAGCATTCTTATTGTTTTTCATGAATCCAACAAAACCAAATTTGTTGAGTATTTAAGAAAAACTTTTTTGTGAATTTTAGTGAACAGTTAACAAACTAATGTCGGGACTGGTGATAGGTGAATTATTAATCAGTCGAACACAGTGTTTACAAATAATAAAATTTATTAATAACGACAACAACACGACAAAGAGAAAATAACAGTGTAATCCCGTGGCGATGAGTCAGAATTAGGATTATTGGATACCTTTTGTCTGGCAAAGGCACGCAACCCCTTCCGGAGAAGGTCTCCGCAATCCAGGAGTACCCCAGGCCCGAAACGGTGAAAGACCTCCGGCAGTTCCTAGGTATGATTAACTTTTATAGACGTTTCATGCGTACAGGACTGCTAGGACCCAGGCGCCACTCAACGACCTCCTCAAGGGAATTCTGTTCTGAGATTTCGGCCGAGAACTACTTCTTGTTCAGGGATTTCCGCCGAGAACTGAACCCGCTCTACAGTCTCTTCGCTGATCAAGAAAAGACTTAGCGTTAGTTCCTCGAAGTTACCCTGTAATTTTCTTTCTCGTGTTTTGTTTGCCATTGTGTTTTGTGTTGATAAACTTTATCGCTGAGTACGCTGAATAATAATTCACGTATCACCAGTCCCGACAACGACAACTTGTATTTTCAGGCGTATCTTTCTCCTTGTGGCGTCTAAAGGCAAAAAGTTGTCATGTATTTGCCTATATTTTATTCACAGATTTACAAGATATAAAAATAGTTAACCAACATTTCCGCCAAAGCAACTGAATAGTATTTTTATAGTACTAAAGGTTTTCCAACAGATTTTTGACGTAATTCTTTGAAATAACATAGTTTTATTCAACGAAAGTCATTTTTGTGGAGGAAAAAAAAATCAGTTTTTTATCGACCTTTTTTTGGGTAATTGTTACCTTCCACAATCCGAAAAAATATAAAAATTATAATGGAGAACTTTATACAAGTGTAGAAAGGCAAACTTTTTAGTTCACCCCGATAAGTTACTGCGTAAAAATCAAAGTATTTTTCACAAAGAAAAATCTTCTATTCATCAGTAACTTGTCGTATTTAACAATTTTGCCTATCAAAAAAATTATTAAGAAATAATACTTATCTTTTACGTTTCGGAGGCTAAAATCTGCCTCCGTCTTCAGAAATGGATAAAAAATTCGAATATATACGCAGTTATTCCTTTTTTGATAGCTCATTTCTTTACTTCTTCGACAGATGTCAAAGAAGTTTTGAAACATGAAATTATGTCAATGTTGTTGATTGACAACTGAAACATTCGATGTAATACAAGGTACTCTCCGATATCAGTTTGTTGCCATTTCGCCACTATCCAGTTTTCTTCAAGATGGGTAGCCAAGTACGGTCTATTTCTAAGGAGCTATTCGAGATACAATTCTCTCCAGACATGAGAATATACGCTGATTCTTCAACTTACGTCTCTTAGAATGAGGCTCATTGGTAATCTTTCTTGTCCTATTCCATTCCACCCGATGTTCACCGTCTGATTTTAAAATGTGTTCTGATAATTTTGATCCTGTCAATTGTCTATTTTTTATAAAATCTCGATGTTCATTCTCACGCACTTTCAATGGTCACACATACAAAACCCAACAACACTAAAGAAAAAACAAAAAATTGTATTTATAAAATACCTTGTTCTTGTGGTAAAAGTTACATTGGTGAAACCTCAAGACCATTGAAAGTGCGTGAGAATGAACATCGAGATTATATAAAAAATAGACAATTGACAGGATCAAAATTATCAGAACACATTTTAAAATCAGACGGTGAACATCGGGTGGAATGGAATAGGACAAGAAAGATTACCAATGAGCCTCATTCTAAGAGACGTAAGCTAAAAGAATCAGCGTATATTCTCATGTCTGGAGAGAATTGTATCTCGAATAGCTCCTTAGAAATAGACCGTACTTGGCTACCCATCTTAAAAAAACTTTGGATAGTGGCGAAATGGCAACATACTGATATCGGAGAGTACCTTGTATTACATCGAATGTTTCAGTTGTCAATCAACAACATTGACATAATTTCATGTTTCAAAACTTCTTTGACATCTGTCAAAGAAGTGAATAAATAAGCTATCAAAAAAGGAATAACTGCGTATATATTCGAATTTTTTATCCATTTCTGAAGACGGAGGCAGATTTTGGCCTCCGAAACGTAAAAGATAAGTATTATTTCTTAATAATTTTTTTGATAGGCAAAATTGTTAAATACGACACGTTACTGATAAATAGAAGATTTTTCTTTGTGAAAAATACTTTGATTTTTACGCAGTAACTTATCGGGGTAAACTAAAAAGGTTGCCTTTCTACACTTATATAAAGTTCTCCATTATAATTTTTATTTTTTTCAGATTGTGGAAGGTAACAATTACCCAAAAAAGGTCGATAAAAAACATAGTTTTCTTATTCATGAGCCGATTGAAACACTAAATGTAAAATGGTGCTCACCGCAACACATTATTTTAAAAAGTGTGTGTGTGTACTTATGTACGCACATAAGAAGTTATACTTCGTTGTCTTCGATATCTTTTACTCTGTTGGCAACTTTTTTGAAAAAGTAAAATGTTGACTAGCTAACAACCGTCCTCAATAATGGCACGTGGATGTCGTGGTCGAAGTGGAATCCAAAAAAGTGTTTTTTGAAAAATGTCAAATTCGAAATTGACACGACACGAAATTGAAGTGAAAGACATTTTGTGAGGACTGGCGGCCCCCTACGCCATTAACCAAACTGGATGTCGACGAATTCGACGACATCCAGTCTGGATGTCGTCCCGATGTGCGCGCGCTTCGTGAAAATTTACTCTCCTCATTTTTTCCTAACGAGCCAGAAGGAGTATACACTTTCAAAATTCATCTAAAAAGGTTAAGCAGTTTTAGAGAATAGCACGAACAATTATTGTTTTGGGTTTCATTGCACATTTTTACAGTTTTTCTGAACCTAACAAAACTTCAATATAAAAATAATTCAAGAACATCGTTTGAAAATTAAACGAATTGGGCGTCGAAGATCTGCCTCACCCACCATACTCCCCATACTAACCTCTAGCCAACCGACTACCATATTTTCAATCACTTCGATAACTTTTTCACCGGTAGAATATTCGCCAATCAGAACCAGGCCAAGTCAATCCCAAGCACACAATTTTTATGCTGACAAAACTATTCGAGTAGTGCTATACGTTGGCAAAAGTGCACTGACTCAAATGGCTGACTCATTTTGATCAAATTGAATGAGTATTCACTGAGACATTACAGTTTGAACTAGACTCATAATAATAATAGTTCAAAAAACTAAAAAAACACGCTTTAATAGCAACACAAACTAAAAAATTATTCGAAAGTATATAATGTGAGATTGTGTCCAAATAATAATAATAATAATAATGAGTTTATTCACCATAATGATAACAACAAAAATATTATAAAATAGGGGTGAACAAACAAAGGCATCACAAAAGAAACATTTTCGAAAAAAATGTTTCTTGTGCGTGATATCGCCTAGTATAACATGAATAAATGAATGAATAAATATACAATACATAGATAAATACACGAGTATCGTAAAAACATGAATAAATACACAATACATAAATAAATCCACAATATATATATATATATATATATATATATATATATATATATATATATATATATATATATATATATATACACTTATATACATATACACATATATATATATATATATATATATATATATATATATATATATATATATGTACACATATATATATATACATATATATATATATATACATATATATATATATATATATATATATATATACATATACACATATATACGATATACGATAATAAGTCCTACGGATCGATGTAACTAATGACTTCTATTGAGTATGAAATCAGAATAAAACTATTTACAAAAAAATTGATTTTGTTGTGGAAGAGCATGGGATGTCTAAAATTATATTTTTATTATGGCTCCAATCTTGAAAACAGCTCCTAACCAAGTATTTATAACAATGGATATTTAGCACCTCACGCTTTTTCACAACAAAATTAATTTTTTTGTAAATAGTTAAATTCTTATTTTATAGTCATTAAAAGGCATAAGTTAGATCAAGGCATAGGACGATGTTGAACACAATCTTACATTAGTTTCGAATAATTTTTCATTTTTTAGTTTGTGTTGCTATCAAAGCATTTTTTTTTAGTTTTTTCAAACTATTATTTATTTTTCAATTTTTAGTTTGGCTTGTTATTTCAAGCCCATTTGTTTAATATAAAATATATACGCATGCGCAGACAGTGTGGTTGTCTAACTTGCTCTGACACAGACTGTGTGAGGAATTTATTTAATCCTGGCGATTTTGGTCAGGATAATGAGATAAACTTATTTTTGTATTGTCACCAATTCTTCATGAGTGTACAAAGTTTTTAAAAAATCTGTCGGATTAAAGTTAGTCAAAATCGAGTCCAAAAGAGTCAGTTACAAACAAACATACAAGTGAAGCTAATAAAAGCGTGTTAAAAACGGACAAAACCTTTCAAAAAACCTAATAGATATCATCAAAATATGCATCAAGGTCTACTTAAATATAAAACCATATTTATTAAATCAAGAATAGTATCCTTCGGAATCGACAATGCGCACCAATAAACATACATCCAATAAACATACCAGGAACAACGAAATTGATATGCAGAGATGACCTAAGGTGCGTCGCAACCTGGAGTATTCCGACAATTTCATATAATGGAAATCGATATATACAGTCCATTCCAGAGACGACAGTAGTTCAACAAGAATTCCTAATAACGACGTTAGTTTCCACATTAAGTAATCATGATCTATACGGTTGCCGAACAAATTAACAAAAGGGCGCAATAAGCCCAAGTCTAGTCGCAGATATCAGACCTTGTTAATTATTCACTCGACTGTTCTGGGAGCAACAGGATACGTTTGATATGTAAGACAAAGTGGATGATATGAGAACAAAATACTCTTCAGCGGTATACACACACCTGTATAATTGGGGTTAGTAGGTCTTGAGTTTGAATTCGATTGAAGCAGATATCAGTGGGAATTGTATGACAGATGTTGAGTATTGCAAATGTATAGTTCAATGAGAATAAAGGATTTACATTATCAGTGCAACGTTTGTAGGCGGATAATCATCAATTCAAAAGAGACACACATATATATACTACAAATAGAGGGTTTTGTACCTTCATATTCAACGAAATCAACTTATAGTCTATAAGATCCCAGAGCGCCAGTTCTACGGCATTTCAGTAAAACTAATATTGGGACCAAGTACCCGGCCCAACAAAGAAAACAGTAATTTTGAAAAAAAAAATTTTTGGCTACTTGCAGCTCTGTACACTTTTTCCAGCGACGTTCAATAATTTCGATACCGGTTGTATAATAAGAACTGTCTTGTTCCTCAAAATAGCCATTGACTGCCAAAATCACTTCTTCATCGTTGGAAAATCTTTGACCACTGAGACATTTTTTCAAGTTTGGGAACAGAAAATAATCCGACGGGGCTGAATCTGGCGAATAGAGTGCATGAGGTAGCAATTCAAACTTCAACTCGTTAATTGTGGTCTCTGCGATAAGGGATTTGTGAATTGGTGCATTGTCTTGATGAAACAACACTTTTTTAGTCAAATGCGGCCATTTTTGCTTGATTTCTTCACTCAAACGTTGCATTAAGTTCGCATAATACTCGCCGTTGATAGCTTTACCATTTTTGAGACAGTCAATGAAAATTATCCCACGCGCATCCCAAAAAACCGATTCCATGACCTTGCCTGCAGATGAAGCGATCTTCGCCTTCTTTGGGGTCGGTTCTTCCTTTTGAGTCCACTGTTTTGGTTGTTCCTTTGTCTCGGATGTAAAGTGATAGACCCAAGTTTCATCCATGGTTATGAAACGACGCAAGGATTCTGATTTGTTGCTGTGAAACTTCGCCAAACACTCAATTGAAACATTTTCACACTGTTTCCGCTCGAGTGTGAGCAAACGCACACAGCACACATCTTGCACACAGCTTTCTCATATCCAAATTTTCTGATAATATAAGATGTACTTTCAGTTTATTTCGGTTTGAAAAAAAAAGAATATACATTTTTAATAGTTGGATCATTTCAGCCGTTCGAAGAAAAATGGTTCGCAAACTAAGCGCTTATGGCTTGTGTTGTGCTTTCCATTTTCCTTTTCACGGAATACTTTCAATAATAAGTCATCAACTGCTAATTTAAAAGAAGGAAAAAACGATAGACAAATGAAAAGCAGAGAAAGTTGGTTAAATAAATTGTTGTGTTCTGAATATTAGGTTATTTTATTAATTACTAGTACAATGTTGCTGTATTGCTGCTGTTCCTATGTTTTGACAGAATCAGAATCAACGAACTTAGGCATGCTCAACGTTATAGAACAGTGTTCTACAGCGCCATCTAGTGGCGAGTTACAGAAAAATTGATAGCCTAGAAACCTTCACTATGAAAAATTACTTATGCATGTCAAGTTTTATCACGATCGGTTGAGCGATGTAGAAGTTTATCACTTATCAACCAACCAACAAACATCCATTTTTATATATTAGATTAACATGGATACGTAATGCGATCAGACAAATATAGTAGGATGATAGAACCAAGGTGCATAGTTACTTAGTAACTTGCAGTTATTAGATATCTCATAAAAATTAGTTTAAAGAATTATACCTACCATTTCTTATAGTGATGCGTTTTTCAGTAGACTCATAATGAATGTATCATTTGTAGTGATACATTTTTTTATATTTGCTTTAAAAATTTTGAAGTTTGAAATTTCCCTTGTTTCTTTTGGCAGTATATTATACAATTTCGGTGCAAAATAATATATTGTTCTTTGTGTATGGCATTTCTTGAATCGGGATAGTGATAAATTTTATGCGTATCTAGAATCTTTTGATTTTGCCAGGCAATAGTTTGCTTTATTAGAAAATATCCAAACGAGACAATGGTATGCATACAGACTTTTAAGGTCAAGTAATTTGCTTTCGGTATACAACTGTTTCGTATCGAAACGTCTAGATTTTTTAAAAATGATTTTAATCAAAGAATTTTGAATGATTTCAATATTATGCAATACATTCTCGATATTGATTGTTGCCAAACAAATACTAAACCACGCAGCGTCTTCAAACTTGAAACGTATGCTTTATGATTGTGTACTCTCTAATACCGTGATGGTTTTCAAACAACTACCGCCATCTCTAGGTCAGGCCGGGTAATTCAGGGACCACCCTGATATTTCAATAAAAAATAGAATATATTATTCAGTCGATTATATTACAAAAAATTTGAAACAAACAATATTTTCAACAATTCAAATTTTTTTCCAGTTAATTCGGAAATGAACCTAAGCAAACAATTTTGAATGAAATCCTCTATTTTTTTTTTAATTCGTTTGATAGAATATGAAATTTTCTGTTCAATGATATAACACGAGGGCCATATCTATTCAAAATGGGGATGTGGGAACCATTTTCACCAAAATCAGTATGGTGAAACTGTCACATCATCTATTTGAATATCGTGAAACAGATTGGTGTAGGTAGAGACAGATAACAAAGTTCGCTCAGTTTTTGAGAAGGAATTTGAAAACTGAATTTTTTCACCAATTCTCGTACAATTGATTTTTTCTTTTGAAATGCCATTTTTACCTTATCTATCTCCAAAATCACAATAGGAAATGATATTTTTAAAACGTCACCATTGTTAAGATGTTCATTTGTGCCAGTGAAAAAGTTAAAGTGTCAAAGCTAACTTATCTCATTGTGACTTAACAACGACTTACTCAGTTTTTCACTGTTACAGAAAAATGAACCACATAGTATTTTGACATGGTTCATACTAACAAACGTATAATTTTGAATTGAAGTATGGAAAATACCATTTTCCATTGAGATTTTCGTGTTGAATGAGGTAAAATTGACATAAAAACTTAGTTTTCTGTTTCTCAGCACATCAAGTTGATTGGTCATATTTCTATTAGTCCCAAAAATGTTATATTTGAAAAAAAACAGCAGGTTTCTGAAAATGGTAGTAAAAATTGAGTCGATAGAAAATTATTGTGCGTCTCACATTCTATGCCAGAATTTCCACTCCTACTATCTACAACTTAATTTTATTCAAATGATTTTTTTATATAATACATCAAGCTCTCTCAAGCTGACTCATAGACCCAAAGACTGAAAGCCCAACAATTCAAATATTTATGAATATTCAATGAACTCCTCACGGATCGATACACTTAAATCAAGATAACATTTCGAAATTAATATATAACCTACGTTTTCTCCATTCGTGAAGACCACACACAAAGGAATATAATGATATGGAAAACGTCTTTCAAATATACAATCAATATTTCATGCATCGAACAGGAATTATTTCTTTATGCGTTTTTCTGTGTACGAAGTCGTTTATTGTTTACAATAAAAAAAATGTTCGGACATGTTGTACGAAAAGTTATGGACGTTTAGTTGCTACTTTATAACAGTAGT
The DNA here is from genome assembly GCF_025532065.1 of Leptinotarsa decemlineata. Taxonomy (NCBI): domain Eukaryota; kingdom Metazoa; phylum Arthropoda; class Insecta; order Coleoptera; family Chrysomelidae; genus Leptinotarsa; species Leptinotarsa decemlineata. The sequence goes on from NW_027412544.1 coordinate 1,390,624, forward strand.
TTTTTCGATATCTACGAGTAGATTATCATTCAAATGACAAAATTGTAATGCTGAAGTTATTCTGGAAAATAAATGTGCATAAATGTTTTGCTTTTCGAAAAAATATCTGGCAATAGTATTGGCTGTTTCAGCTTCTAGTTTTTGTATTTTTTCGGGCCTTCCACAATCGGTAAGTTAGTTATGAACAAAATATTCACACGAGATCATATGTATGCAATTGTGTGACTTTTCTCTGATTATAACAGTACGCTTATCCAGAATATTAGTTAGGTATTTAATTTTGAATATTTTCTTTGTTATAATTTGAACAATTTACTTCCGAGAAGCTGAAATTAATAAAACCCCTCAACAACTACGCCTCTGGTAGCCCAACAGGGTAGGGAGTATGCGGTTTTGATAATTGGTCATTGGTCAGTGGTTTCATTGTTACTTCCTTTACCACTATGAGATACATTTTTTTGATGGGTTATTATTGAGGTAGTAAATTAGAAAAAACTTTGTGAGCATGAAACAGGATGTCTAAATTCCCGGTGAAAAAACTAATAATTGTTTAATTTTTAGATTGAAACTACCTAATGAGATGAATATTCGATTCCAAAGATAAAACATATATGTGGTCGTAGCATAAATATTTCACTTTATCAGATCAATTAATAACGATGCTTCTGTTCATAAGGTGGAGGATGATGAACAAGATGACGTCCCACTGAACCTTCTGCTTTTTATTATTTATTTTTTATCTATTTCGCATCACATTCATGTGTATCTGTATCTGTAGAGTAGAGAGAGTGAGTGTAGACCTACAGCTACATGTGATCCATTGTACATCCTCCCAAGGAGTTGTCCTCCTAGGTCATCCTCCATCCTGTCCTTTCCAGGAAGGTTGATAGTTCAATGGGAGGCATCTCCTTTATATCGGCAGGTGTAGGCCAAGACTCGCCGAATACACACTCTCTTTTTGACGATAACTCCGGAAATTCGCAAAGGTCATGCCTGATAGTCCACCCGCCTCCTTGGCTAAAAAATCGGCAATGCGATTACCTTTACTCCTGTCATGTCCTTTAATCCATCTCAGGATAATATTATTATGTACCGAGGCAGGTGTAAGGTGTAGGAAAAGTTTGTGGAGGCAAGAATCTTGGAAGTTTAGAACATTATAGAGAGTGTTAAATGAATATAGTGATAAAACTACTGAGAAAAATGGATACATTGTGCTTGCTCAAATATAGCAAAACCATATAGCTAACAGGAAATGATGCATATTGAGAATTGTTTTCCCGATGAATTCGTTGCTTAGGTCCATTGATAAATATTCCGACAACAAAAAATACTCTACATCAATACCTCAACACTGTACACACATTTTGTAAAATAATAATCTTGTAATCCTGTTAATGACCCAAAACTCTCATCACCCCTTCCGTTCCAGTGTTGTTCTTTTCTCGTTTCAACAGCTTTCTGCCACCACAACTCTAGCTCGCGGGGCACTTGAAAAGAACTCGTTCCCTCTTTAAACCTCCGGTTTATTTTCTTTATTCAAATTATCTCAATTTAGCGGACCATAAATCTCGACGCTTCAAAGAAGGCCGTACGGTACGCCATTACCAGCAGAGCTTTCTTAATTTCAAGGAAATTAACACTGAAAAAGTTCTGCCATTTGCAGATATTGCAAGCACTCATGAGTGTTTGAGATCAATATTGTTCTCCGAAAGGATAGACAGTTACTTTTCAAAAGGTAATAACTAGTACTGTATAGGTAAATGATATTGAAATATATATATATATATATATATATATATATATATATATATATATATATATATATATATTTCACTCATGTGTTCAATTAGATAGCATAGTCTAAACTCAAGTACATTAAAAATATCGTTGTTGAAAAGCAACAATGTTTCAAAATAATTAAACTTTAGAAACGATTAAGAGAGACCAATTGAATATTTATCAACTGAATGAAAGACAAAAACGTAAAGGTGGCCAAAATTGATTCTTCTTCACTTCTGAGACATAATCAGGTGTTGAATCAATTCAGATTGGTGGCCTTATTGTTGTAATGGTGAATCGATAGATAACATCCTACTAGTAGTATCAGTGACTATGACTATTCAGTTATTATTCAACAACTTCCATTAGTCAAAATCAATTGGAGGGGTTTTTGTATTTATTCCATTATTTCGTCCATTTATTAGTTTAGTTCGTGCTGATTAAAGCTATACCCCAGTTTCTACCATATTTAACTGTCAATCTTGATATTGGAATTTTGAATTTATTCGTACGTCAAAATTTTAGACTATTGTAGTACTCTTTCCCAAATTTTTTGCTATTCATTTAACTGTGTCTTAACTTGTGTCTCACAAGTTAAGACAGCAGAAACCAACCGAAGATAAAAGAGTTTATCAAACTGGCTACGATAACATTTCAGGATACCTTGTGTTGGTTTTTTTAAAACGATAAATCCTACTGAACTGTAATAGGGCATAGTGTAAGTGCTATGCAAATCTGAGGAAGGTAACAATAGAATTTGAAATGAAAAAGAATACTACAAGGTATCCGAAATCGAATATCTAGAGTATCTTTCGTCGTTTTTACTGTACTGCGGTTATTAAATTGAAATATTTTTTCTTATTAGTCAGTTGGCTATGCTGACTAATAGGAAAGTTTCTCTTCCTTATTTAGAGGAATCGGGGAAATTTCGAATATGCAGTTGGTTAGTACTTCGTCCACTAGATGGAGTGACATTTTGTTGTTCGCTCCAACTTAGGAAGAGGAATGAAATACTCTGAAAAAATTTCGATTTTCAATTATGGAATATCATTGACTTTAGGTCGATGATGGCCACTATCTTGCACTGATGAGTGGCTAATGAGCCCTAAACCGGTCTGAAAGTAGGCCCGTTCAAAAATTGAGGGTCGACTTTTTCAGTTGTATTGCCAATTGCATATGCAGGACATTTTATGTGAAGATTCCTGCACTGACGTCTGTCAGATATAATTCAACGCCGTTCTTGGTATTAGCCAGGGGGGTAGTTGTTTTCTGATAGCCGTCAGTCCATTAAACCTACCGTGTAGGTATATCCGAGACTAGCTTGAACATTTAAAGTTCATTTCTTTAATACATTAGATAGACCACTCGGTAACTTGTATGCGAAAAAAAAAATTCGAGCAGTTCTTCTTATCAGTTTTTTGTTAAATAAAATCCCTTTTTTAAAATTATTACTCACTCCTCTTCTTCCAGTTTTCATTGATACATCGTTCGATTGTTTTGTTTAAACGGGTCGTGTATTGTTATTTGTTTAAAAATGCCTCACACCACTGCTGAAAGGGTTTCAGTTATTGCTTTATTTTTTGGCAACGACCAAAATGCTAATAGAACATCAATTTTATTTAACGAGCAAAACTCTGGTAAACACCTAAGCAGAAATCACGTTCTGGATTTGGTCACAAAATTCAGGGAGACAGGTTTGGTTTTAAATGAGAAAAGAAATGTTGAGAGAAGGGTAGTGAATGACGATAATGCGATTGGAATGATTGGTCAAGTCATCGCCAATCCCAGGTTAAGTACCAGAGGTTAATCAGCAATGGCCGAAATAAGCCATATGAGCGCATGGAAAATCCTTAAAAACCACAAATTCCATCCTTACAAAATTAAATTTGTTAATGAACTCAATGAGGATGATTTTCACCGAAGTAAGGAGTTTTGTGAGGGCATGAGTGAGAGATTAATGCAAAATCCCGAGCTGCTTTATAACATCTGTTTTTCGGACGAAAGCTCATTTTATTTAAATGGTTGCGTGAACCGTCACTATTGCCGTTATTGGTCGGATGAAAACCCAAAACAAAATGCAGAAATACATACCCAACATTCCCAAAAGTTGAATGTCAGGGCCGAAATATTAGGCAATCATATTATAGGTCCATTTTTCATTGATGGAAATTTAACCGGTGATTCTTATTTACAACTTCTTGAAGAGGCAATACAACCTCATATAGTTGAAATAATTGAACAGGATCCAAGATGTCAAGATGAATTTATCCATTTTCAACAAGACGGTGCACCATCCCATTATGCCCAGCAGGTTGGAATTTTTTTGAATAATCATTTTGAAGGACAATGGATTGGCAGAAGAGGTCCAATTGAATGGCCAGCACGGTCACCATATTTAACACCACTGGACTACTTTTTGTGGGGATCTTTAAAGTATAAAGTTTATGCTACACAGCCAGCCAATTTGGATGAATTACGTCGTAGAATTATTGAAGAATGCCGAGCTATAACTCCTGAGATATTGAATAATGTAAGAGCAAAATTCGAACAAAATCTTTATTGTTGCATGGAGCAAAATGGCGCACATTTTGAACCTTTACTCTAAATTTCCTGTGTGAGTTACCCTTATTAGGTGTTCCTTTTTTTGTGTGTGCTTTAAAAACAATTATTGGGATTTATCAACCCTAAAACAGTTTTTTAAACTTTTCTGTGTCATCAGCATTCAAGGAAATCAGCAGGTTGTATTCGTTGTGTAGGTGAGTTTTTAGTATGATTCACTTTTTTATCATAAGCATAAAATATCCACGTCAAAAGGCAACCTTCATAAGGAGGTGCCACTCAATTTACCTAAAATGTAAGGGTGGTAACCAACCCCATCCCCCGAGAAAATCTCCTCGTAATAAACAAATAATTCTTACTTTTTACGAAATCAAATGGACACGTATTAGCAGGTTGTCATAAAAAGCAAAAATTATTTTTTTTATGAAAGTTCTGAACGTGAATTGTACCTTAAAACAATTTGATTTATTTTAAAAAGAGTTGAACTCAATAAAAATACCTTTAAATCTTCAAATTATCTCGAAAACTAATCGTTACAAAAAAAAATTTTAACAGAGATGTAAAGGTATTCGAAAGACCTTTATAACAAGGTGCCACCTTTAAACAAAACAATCGAACGATGTATCAATGAAAACTGGAAGAAGAGGAGTGGGTATTAATTTTAAAAAAGGGATTTTATTTAACAAAAAACTGATAAGAAGAACTGCTCGAAATTTTTTTTTTGCATACAAGTTACCGAGTGGTCTATCTAATGTATTATTGACATGGCAATTTCAACTTCAAATTATCTCGAAAACTAATCGCTACAAAAATTTTCTTTCAACAGAGTTGTAAAGGTATTCGAAAGACCTTTGAAATAAGGTGCCACTTGACCTACTTTCCCTATCTAAATAAGGGTCGTCGGACGCACCCCTTCGAGGGGGTGCGTACTACAAAAAATCTGATCAGTCTGAAAGGTGTCTCCCTTTAATTAGAAATCGACGTGTCCGAGCTTTTTTTAAAAATCTTACATTTCATATTTAAAAACGGCTCTGTTAAGTTTTCGTTGTTACACACTGTATTATATCAACATTCAGTTTTGTAGCTAAATGAAGTAAAACAAGTTTCAATAAGGCATAATTTGATAGTATTCCTAAAACAAGGTCGTGGCAAAAAATGCTTCATCAATAACTAACGTAAACAAAAACATTCAACACATTTGTTCATCGATAAACATCACTCGTTTGATATCCCGAAAACGGTGAAAAATCGAAAAATGGGAGAGACCTCGAAACTACCTTATTCGATAGATGTTTCCACTCGATGTATGTACAGTAACTGCGTTTTGAAAATGTCACCTCTTCACAATACCTTACATATGCTTCTACATGGTCATTTGTAATTGAAAACGAAACATTATATAAGTAGTTTAATGTCATATATATGGCAAATATACCTCTAAATGGAATATTTCATTGTAAATTAAATAAGGTGAAGATTATACAGAATACGACAAAAAATAAAAAATGAGTCCGTGCTTTTTTGTTAATTCGAAGGCTTCTGACTCCATTTCTTTCAAGTCTGCGGGAAACACTGCTGCCTAAAGCGGCGTTCCCACGAGGCGTTAATCACGACAGTTAACCACGCTAGTCAACTTTCGTTCGTGACACTCACGAAAGTGTGAATTTATAAAACGTTCACACGGTTGGGGGGTTCGTGCCGTTCACGCCTCGCGTTTCGACTAGTCACCATCGAAACATCGATCATGAATGATCTAGTTGTTGAAAGTTGTGCTGTTCTAAGTTCGTTTTTTGCTACTATCTTAGCAAAAAAGATGGAGTGTTTACAGGACATAATTACAAGAAAACGAAAAAAAAGACGTTTTTGGGTTAGAGAATGGATACATCGCTAACATCTATCACGGTATTCCTCCAAACTTGGATCATATAACACCTTTTCCATCGAATATAACTCCAAAAAACGTGTAGTTTCACTGTCGTTAAACTTATAATGCCATGTTGCTGTGACGACATCTTGGCTTCACGAACGGTATATCACGACTGAAAATCAAACAGGTTTGATCTATCCACGCTTGAGTCGTGCGCCGTTCCTCACGAAAGCAAGTTTAACGACTATGCGTTCACACAGAAGTGTATTTCACGAAAGCGTGGTTCACTGTCGTGATTAACGCCTCGTGGGAACGCCGCTTAATGGTCTCACTGATTTGTCTCAACATGTTTTTTCATTAATGTCACCCACATGGAGTTCCATGGGAGTGACATGAATGTTGCAAAAACACACAACTAATATCAAAAGAACACCTTAGACAAAATTTTCGATATTTGTTATGTTATGTTATGTTATGTTATGATTTTTCAAAGATATTTTCAGATATAATTTTTGTTGCGTTATGGCGTTTAATCCCAGCTAATCGCCTTTCAACGCCGACATAAGGTCACTCCTATCGAAGGTAAGGAATCATCGATGCGAGTTCCTCGTTTTTACGATACTTCAGTAATAACCATAATGATAATAATAAGGCATTGTTTCATGGAAGATTACAAAGTTCAAGTATGATTGCTTTGGGCTAGTATTCCGACTGGCCGGTCGAGTCACAACATGAACGAATCTTATAGGAATATCAATTGGAATCATGATCGGACAATAATTGACTCCCTTGCGCTTTCCCACAGACATCAGATATTTATTTATGAACTCGATGCCTATAGAACAATTCTCAGAGTGCTGCTAATTTCGTACAAAATTTAAAAAATCACAAAGTTTAAGTTTGAATTGCGTAGAAAAAAAATCTTGGGGAATATTTGTTTGACAATATTATGAGATGGCTTACATGTTCAGTGCCAATCCACAAACCCAAGTTTTTACTTATAGAAAGAAGCCAAAGGCAAGTCATCTTCATTTACATAAATCTTAATGAGGTCGGACAAGTTCATTTTCGATTCAGGTCCAAATAACATGTTATACAGGGATTTTGATCTTTATTTATGAGTTCTTGAGCTTCCAAGTAGCCACTTAAGCTCAACATAAATCTAAATTTCCATCTCTTCACAGACATTTTTCTAGATTTCAGATATCACCAAAAGTTTCTGAAATATTTACACAAACCAATAATTTTTTCGCTTTGCAATTTTTACCGACCCTTTTTCATGAGTTCCAAGATTATGGATTCCATTCCGTATTGAATCACACCTTGATATTATAAAGGTGTCGATCGGAGGTCATTTGTGGAATAGACGACATATATGCACACGCCGAGCTTACGTTTTATTAAAAAAAAAACGTGAGAGAGTCTCCTTTTAAAGCTCTGGCTAAGAGGTACGTGTTTCTAAGCCGACAGATCTGATAACCCAAAGGTTATTGAAGGAGACAACACCTCTAAATGTAAACCAAATTTGATAAGCCAATAATTATGCTCGAGCTCAATTAACTCTGGCTGGCATTGAGCTCGTCGTTTCTCGCCTAATCTGACGTCTCGATATGGATACTTTATACGGGGATGATGGTAGCTTGTTTTTTATAAGTTTCCTCTAATTTATAATGGATGAGAATTTTAAGCTTTGAGATAATTTAGTGACAAAAAGCATTGAACGAAGGGGAGTAATTAAAAATAGAACAACTGAATATTCAAGAAAATACAATGAAATGGAAATTGCTAATATATAGAAGATTCTTCTTGATGACTGTTCTATACGGATATTAATATGAATATTCAAATAGAATATAAATAATGAACAGCACTAATTTGAATGTGTGAATAACGTTGAACATTAATGGTGTATGAGTCGACCGTCGTGGATCGGGAATCGAGGTACAAACATATAAAAAAGTGGTTTTTATACCAAAATATGAATTCACGATACGAGGTGATACAAATACACATATATAACAATGACAGACTTACATTAGTTTGGACTTTGCCATGAAATGAACACACATCAATCACAAACTTTGTCCTTGTCATTAACTCGCTGTGAGAATCGACATTTTTTTCGGAAAATGCAGCATTTTTTTGCCAAATTTCATCAAGCTAACAAATGATACGTGCATTTCAAAACAAAATAAGTTCCAATTTACTCCTTCTCCTTCTTATGCTGTCACTATTCACTTTTTGGAACGCCATTTGGATAGAAATCAAATTCAAGCATGAGCGTTGCAAAGTTAACACCTTTTTTTGATTTTTTTTAATAACGAAAGCTCAAGTTTTTCTATAATGAATACAACGGAAAAGGTATCATCATAAAATTACACAAGAAACAAATATGTCAAACGACTCTTTCTCAAATACAATCCACGGTTTTTATCGAAAATATTGTCAATTTTAATAAAAAATGAAAGAAACTGACCGATACTTGAAAATCAATATTACTTCCTAAATCATTTGACTGTAAATTTCACAGTACCTACCAGCTGTACCAGAAAACTTAAGTTTTTATGGATGAAGAATAACGTTTGTAGTGAGTGGTTATACTGTTATTGGACTGATTCGAAGCAATAACCAATGTCAAATTTCATGAGAGTCTAAAAAAATCCTATATTTCAGATTTCAATTGCGACATTCCTTGAAATAGTAAAAATTATTCTATCACAAGATTATATACTTATTCTGGTGAAAAAATTACCATTATGTCTTGAAACTCTTTACTTTGTGCAAGATGAAATGTAATAACAACTGCCTAACTAGCCTTGGGGTACAATTTCGCCTATTCAATTCAAATTTACTAATTTGAAATGCGAAACAAATTTAATTTATTATATGTACATAGAAGAAATGAAGATGTAACGAGGCAAAAAAAACTTCTTTTTTCAATCACCGGTTAAGTGGAATTGCTGCATGGTGTTATGACTATTCTAAACGTTAGACATCGATTTTCACTATAATATTCTATGTTTCTTCTTTCACCTGTAAAAATGATGAAGAGCAGGTGAACAAGGCTTAGTGGAAAGGATACCTAGTGATAAGATACACCCTCACCACCCCATCGTAGAGGTAAGTAGGCCCTCACGAGTAAGTAGATCCCTATACGAGTACATGACGGTACATAAAAATCAGCCATGCAAAGCTTTTTCACTTCTGGTTTAGGTGAGTCATCGTTTGAGCTTGAGATATTGCTGACCTCCACAGGGGTAGTTGGTATCCATTTCTGATGCAGATTCTGTTTCTGCTACTCAAGAATTTGTTGCAGATTCATAAGGTATTCTGCTATTGAGGAGACGATGATTTGCTTCTTGGTTACATCACCTCTTAGAGATGTGAACAGGATCAAAAAATGCTGGTTTATTTTTTTAGCGCTAGGCTGAGCAAACGCATCATCTGTTTTATCTAAAATGCGGATTCTTCATGAATTCGCACGAGTATTTTGCAGACTTTTCAACCTGTCTTACAAAAAGAGTTTTTTCCATCTTGTTGGGAGATCGCTCTATTTCCAAAAAGTGCAAAAAAAAACTTCCAAACAGCTATTGACCAGTCGCTTTGCTATCAGTGAAATCAAAAATAATGAAGAAAGCCGTAAACCACCATATACCTAAATATTTGGAAGGCTTTAACATCTTGAAAGATTATCAATACGGCTTTCGGTAACAAAGATCGTAATTCACTCATATTTGGAGTAACGCAATCGAGAAACATGGAAAGTCGAGAACTGTTGCACTTGATATTTCTAAGGCCTTCAAACGTCTGTGGCATGAGGGTTTGCTGGAACTGGAAATTGTTTACTACAGACGTATCTATAGAAATGCTTCATCCAAAAATAAACATCGTGTATCCATCACAATCTTCAACAGATGGTCACCATTGGCCAAATTCGACAATTAACCCAATCATTACCTCCTGAACATCCTGTATTTCACTCCCAAAGGAACGTATTACAAAACAAATTTGTGTGCATATATCCGCATTCGACTGAATTCCCCAGCGATATTGTCCACTAGGCTATTTTGTATCAAAATCGAATTGTTGATTGACCTCCCTCATGTCATCTGAATTTGGCAGAGGATTGTTTGTGACATGTCGATGATTATTAATTAGGAACAAAAATAATTAATTTTTCTCTTTATACATCGGAGCAGGAGTTCTGACCACTAGTGTGTTCAGATTTGTACGATTCAAACACTACAACAGTTTGAATACTCGTACTGTGAAACAAATCATAATTTTACGTTGAAATATTGGTCATGATTCATGATTTTTTTTATTGGATACATTGATGAAAATAATTTTACTGTTCTCAATATTCATTAGAGTAACCCACAGATTCCAAAGCCTTGCGCTGAATGCAAATTTGATATTTTGAAATTTTTGGTGCAGATTTCATGATGTTTGGTTAAACTCCTTTTTGGCTAAAAACAAAAAAAGTTGTCGCCATTTTTGTTAACTAATAACAATCATAGAAGAGCTCTCAAATTATTCTATGAACGAAGAGACTATTGAAACTCAATTTTCGCGGAGAATGAACATGAACATGATTAATTCCCAATTTACTTCAGAAGTAATGAAAATATTGAATTTCAATATTTCGATAGTTGATCAAACTAACACATAACCATAAGTGTAAAATAAAACGAATTGTTAAATTAAAACAAAAAAAATATGGGTTTTCTCAATTTTATTTTTATTATCTATTTTGAATTAATAGTTATCAGAATATTATATAAAATATATTTCACGTGGATCCACTACACCAAAAAATCTAGCTGAAAGCTCATGTTTTGGAAGAATTGAAAAATCTTCTATTACCTTTTTTGACATAAAAATTCAAATGGAATAAACAACTTATAAATATTAGTTATGGTTATCATCGGCATTAATCAAATGTTTATACTTTTCCAGTATAGTAGTTGCTGCACATTCAATTTTACAGGCATATCTTTGTATTTATTGAATTAAAAGGGTTAATAGTTTCTCCACATTTCTTTTATAAAGTGCTTTGATGCCAAATTCAATGAAAATTCTCAGTCATACAGTATGTTCCATATAAACATGACAGATAGAGTTTTAATATACTCCATCTGATATAATCTGGCAACGCTAGAATTTCGGAAGTAATCGATGATTTAATGTCATTTTTATGTAAAATCCCAGTATGTTATGCATAGATAAAGAAACTAGGATTTAGATTTAAAATAATAAACAAACGTCAAGCAGTTATGGAAAGCAGAAGAATAGTGGAATTGCGTAACAAAGACTCAGAACAAATAACTAAATATAGACAAGAACAACGACCAATTTTCTATTTGGATGAAACTTGGTGTGATACTCACGACACAGTTACGAAAGGGTGGACTGATGGTTCGAGAATGTGTACGCCTAACATGCCTGCAAACCAAGGATCGCGACTAATCATTGTGCATTGCGCAGGAAGTAAAAGATGGGTTCCGAATTTTTTGAAATTATATGGAAAAAACTTGAGGACTGCAATGTTGACTATCATAAGAACATGGAAGCTGATATTTTCAAGGAATAGTTTGAAAACACATTGATCCCAAATTTGGATGCGAATAGTGTAATATAGTTCTTGACAAAGTTTTTAATGAATAACAATTTGTATTTTGAAGATTACTATAACAAAAACTAACTAGTTGAAGTTTTACAGAAAAAAAAAATTTAAAAAGTGTATACCCTTGAGAGTATTGCTGTAAAGTATGGACACACCACACTGAGACTTCCCTCCTATTTTTGTTTATCAATCCCATCGAGTTCATTTGGGGAAAATTGAAACAAAGCTTCAGGCGTAAAAATAATTTTCCAAAATTTGATAAGACTGACAGAAAAGGATTGAAAAAGTAATTTCAGTTGAAAAAGACTAGGAAGATGGAGATTGGTGGAAATATTGGTGGAAATAAATTCATTATTGATTCAAATGACGACAGTGATAGGGATACAGAGAATATGGAAAAGGAATTATAGTTATTGTAATTCTTATATGATCAGAAATGATTATTGAATAACGAAATTAGTTAGCTCCCTAACTATATTAGTAAAGGGGCGCTGTTGGAAGGTAGGTTGCACTATATCGTTTACTTGAACTAAACAAGTTGGTTATTAGAGTTTTGAGTAAGTATATGATTTAGATAACTTTACGGTGAACCAATTTTCAAATTTTTCCAAACACTTTTTAACAGATAACCCTCTCACCCTTATTTCTGGTTTGAAGACAGGAATCAAAAGTATTCCACAGCTGTGATCTATTTCCATTTCACAACAAAAGTACATTAATTGAACAAGTGAGAATTAATTGAACAAAAACAGCTATCCGAAATAGCATGGTCTGATAACGCCAAACTAAAGCATTGAAAAATAACTGCAGTTGTGGTGTATGAAAGCAAATTTTGTTCGATTCATTCGACGACATATTCTGTTTTATATGAATTTTCTGCAATAATTTTTCATAATTGTGCTAACCAAACACTCGATAAACACCATAAAGTGAATTTTCAATTGATTCGATGTACCTTTTTGCAGATATGTTTGAAAGACATATCACGTTTCAGCCAATAGATGTGACCGCCTTGTCAAGGATAGGCAGATTTAGAGGATACTGCCATTACGAGGATATACGAAGCAGGCATTCCAATTTTACGCCAACTTGCCATGCCATAACAAATTAAAACAAACTTTTAACTAGTTTTCAGTTTTCGATGTAAACACAGAAATTAAAGCCGTATGTTAATGCTTACGATACGACTTCCTATTAACTTTTTGAGTGCCACACTTGGATTGCGTTTCCAATTTACGATTTTTTGCGGTTGCTGAAATCACTGTCCTGTGTAATAAAAAGTTGTTTGAAAAATAAAACAGTCTGTGAAAATTTCATATATTTGTTTGTATATCATGTTTCAAATATATCTCAAAAGAAATATATGCTCCTTCATTTAGGGAAAGAAGTATATGTCATAGAGAGGTTTAACCGTTTTCAAGATGGGTCACCTTCAAACGACGAAAACGGATGAAAATTATAAGAATTAGCAACCACATTACAAAAGGTAGGAGTAAACGCATTACAAATCTTTCTATGAATTATTTTTATTTGTTACTTCAACTTTTTATTCAGAAAAAACATATCCTAGGTTGTATTCTAATTATTGAATGGTCGCATAATTATCTTAGATAAAGATTCGAACAATTCAGCTGAAAACAATTCTAATGAGAGAAAACTAGCTTTTTTAGCCAAATACTTGAATAAGCCCCAAAAAATATTGTAAAATACCTAAAAATGGAAGGAGTTGGAATTATCAACCTTATTAAACTTTCATTGAGAATTTTAAATATACACACAGTTAATCAAAGAAGTGATGAAAATTATAATAGAAACTGTACCTGTAAAAATCCCGTTGAGCCTTAGTTGGTAAACAGTAAAACAGATTTCTTCAACTAGGTGAATAACATTTCAGGTAAATTAATTTTATTCAGTGATATTTTTCCTGTAGTAATATAGCAATTAAAGTATTCAATCAAATAGCTCTCTGCTTTTTCAATCCTTTGTTCCCTTGGGTATACTGTTGAAAAGCGAAAAGAAAAAAGCACAAAGAGGAAAAGAAGGAAAACACAAAAATTGCAATTAAGGAAGTTATGAAAGAAAGAAAAAACTGTAGTAATTTTGTATAAGACCTGATGAAAATCGGAGAAAAAATGCATGAGCAAATATGCAGAATAATGAAACATATTATATGACTGCAAAGCAAAACACCTAGAGTATGGAACACCTCAATCGTACCTACACAAAAAAGGAGACCAAAAACTCGTGAAAACTAAAGAGCAATCACTCTTCTAAATTGGATATGCAAAATAATGGAAAACACAGTAAACAAAAAAATGTGCAAAAAAGAGTAGCTGTTCAGACTAATAAGATCGAGATATGTTAAAATATGTTTGTTCTGTTAACCAGCTATCGCACCCCTACGAACGACAACCCTCAGAAGTCGAAACTTGTACGAGCTAAGTACTAACGAGTTCTTACCTTTTAACGTGTGAATCCTAACATGGGTTGGACGATAGCAAGTGAAAACCGAGCGTTCAGCCTGCGGCTTGAACCATCGACTCACACATCGGCCGATTAACTGAGTGACCAAAGCACCGCCCGGCTACCGACCGACCGAATTAGTATACATGCGTTAAAAGAAAAGGAAAACACGTGATATTCTTAGATATCAAAAGTACCTTTGAAACTATGAGCCAAAACGAGAATTTCCTGAAGAAACTGAGATAAATGACGTAAATGACATTGGAAGAAAAAACAAAATTTAAATTCAACACGAATCGATGAATAGGGAATGGAAACCCCATTTTCTCAACACTATTTCAACCAACTACTAGCATAGATACCGAGAAAAACAAATATGAACGAAAAACACAGGCTTCTCAAGACAGTCGGTGGCCTGAGCAGGGACACCATGACACCATGCATAAAATATCAAAGATAGATTCATCCTTTGTCGTAGGTATTGTAGGTATTGGACCATTATTAGTTTGTTTTTGGGGTCTGGTTTATACATAAGGTAGTTTCACAGTTGAAGCTGCAGTGGAAGACAAAGGACCCATCCCATTCGGAGGTCGATGTCTAAGTTTGGCTTTGCAACTGATCTTCATCCTTGCTATTCAAGGATTGAGTATACTGTCGATCTCATAGATGGTGTCTTCGTAAGGGAAAATTTCATCGCCGTGTACTACTCAGGTTCATCCTTTAAGGATAGTTGAGTCCACCATTGCATTGGTGGTTAGGCCAAGACCTTGTTGGGACGAAACAACGCTTCCTGCATCACTGATGCTTTGTTTTTGATCTCTGGTTGTTTCCTCAAACAGAAACATATTCCTTCCTAACATCTAAATAATTTCGTATGCAGCCAAACTACTGACACCCCATCTTTTCTTTGGAATAAAGTTGATTCATTATTATTATTATTACTATTATATATACTATTATATATGTATATGTATATATATATATATATATATATATATATATATATATATATATATATATATATATATATATATATATATATATATATATATATGAAATCTAGAAAGGTTAATGCAGTCAAGCTGCTGGAAAATAATTCCATGAAAATCAAAAAATAAATAAATAAGTACTCTTTGATCATTCCCATATTGACTTCAATTTAAGAGCCACCGGTATACAGCTGTTTCAGCCTATTGGGCATCGTCAGTACCGGGCAGGCGGTCCTCGATTGAAGACAAAATGAGAAAAAACCAAGAAAGTACTTGATAAAAATAGCTGCGTAAATGCAAGCGAAACATAAGTGGAACCACCTATTGGTGTGACACCCAAGTCACATAAGTGGTTCCACTTATGTTTCGCTTGCATTTACGCAGCTATTTTTATCAAGTACTTTCTTGGTTTTTTCTCATTTTGTCTTCAATCGAGGACCGCCTGCCCGGTACTGACGATGCCCAATAGGCTGAAACAGCTGTATACCGGTGGCTCTTAAATTGAAGTCAATATGGGAATGATCAAAGAGTACTTATTTATTTATTTTTTGATTTTCATGGAATTATTTTCCAGCAGCTTGACTGCATTAACCTTTCTAGATTTCATATCATTTCTAGAAACATGTGGATTCGTTTTCCGATGGCATTTCAGGTTAGCTTCCCAAATTTCTGCTACCGCAGTTGTCGGTTGATTGGTCAAACCACCAACACTGACATAAAAACTTGGTATGTTGACTTGGGTGTCACACCAATAGGTGGTTCCACTTATGTTTCGCTTGCATTTACGCAGCTATTTTTATCAAGTACTTTCTTGGTTTTTTCTCATTTTGTTTTCAATCGAGGACCGCCTGCCCGGTACTGACGATGCCCAATAGGCTGAAACAGCTGTATACCGGTGGATCTTAAATTGAAGTCAATATGGGAATGATCAAAGAGTACTTATTTATTTATTTTATATATATATATATATATATATATATATATATATTTATATATTATTATACAGGGAAACCAAAAACCAGAGTAATTAACAAACTAGAAAATGAAACAGAGAAATATGGATAACATATAAAAAAAATACATGGAAATAAGGAACACCAAGCGAGATGGACACCATGGACACCAATCCAACGAAAAATTAGAGAGACTGAAAACACGATGGTGAGACGACATAGAGAACGATATAAAATCATTAAAAATAAAACAATGAAAAGAGAAATGCAGAATGAGAAAAATATAATATGGAAATCAGTCGGGATGCAAAATGGTAAGTAATAATATGAATAAAGGGCTAATTCACCTCGGAATAGGACATCAAATACGCAAAACTACAAGCTGAAAGTTTTGAATGACGATGCAAAACTGTTTCTGACAACAAACAAGCAAAAATTGTCTTAGAGTATTTTGGGAACAGAGGGGGGTGTAGATTGAAGAAAATATCTCAAAATGATATATTTCACAGCTTTAGACTCCTTAATTCACAGTATACTCTTCAAATATACAAATAAAAAGAAGGAAGCAATAAAACATAGCTATGCAGACTCGTAGGTCTACGAACTATTGAAACACAGACTAGACCCCAATTCACATGTACTCACTGATGAAGACGTCTCGAAAATAAAAGCCTTCGAGAACCATAAAAGACACCGGGAACCAACCTGTTGACTAAACGACGCCTGTCTAGAGTATGCGCAAGAGTTATCTCAATACTTCGATGCAAAATAGCCCTCTTTTAATACCTGATATCACAGCAGATACGGTTATATACAGAGTACCGTCTATAATTATACACATCCAGACAAAAATATTTATCGAAACAACCTGAAAGGCTCCAGGCGATACTCTGTTAGCATTTCAGAAGTAATTAGTCGAACCCTTCGGGCGCCGAACAACCTCGTTTACCTATAAAACTATGAAGACGTTAACCGTCAAGCTCAGCATCACATTTGGCAGCCATTTAGTTTATTCTCAGAACAATTAAATATGATTTACATCCGGTCGAGAAGTTGAAAGCACGCTTCATTTATGAAGCTCGTAAATAGTCTACAATATATTTTCTTTCGATACTTTTTTAGGAGAACCGAACACAGGCTCTGCAAATTTTCATGATAATTTGAGCCTCCATAAGACACGAGAAATTTGCAGATGAAAGTAAAACGCAATTCTTTGGTACAGATTGAGTAGAGTATTTTGATGGCTTAGAAGAAAATTGTGTATGAGCATCTTTCATCTGGTTTTAACTGAGAGAGCTGTATTTTTAGGAGAAATTAGTTTTTGGGAAAGGAAGGTTTTGGCTGTTTGCTTCTCTATCTTCATACAAAAATGTTGAAAACCCTAAAAAACGCAAATTATGCTTCGATATGTGACAATGAATGAAACATGGCTCCATCATTTCACACCAGAATCAAAACGATCGTCATCTGAGTGGACTGTACGTGGAGAACCGACTTCAAAGCATGCTAAGACGCAACAGTCGGCTTGCAAGGTTATGGAGTGTTTGAAAAACAGAATCGCGGTAACACGGCCCCATTTGAAAAAAAAGTGCTGTTACATCAAGACAATGCATGAATTCGGCTTAGAATTGCTTCGGCATCCACCGTATTCTCCAGATCTGACCCCCA
This sequence comes from Leptinotarsa decemlineata, assembly GCF_025532065.1. Taxonomy (NCBI): domain Eukaryota; kingdom Metazoa; phylum Arthropoda; class Insecta; order Coleoptera; family Chrysomelidae; genus Leptinotarsa; species Leptinotarsa decemlineata. The sequence goes on from NW_027412544.1 coordinate 1,408,528, forward strand.
GCGATTTTTTCTGTTCTCAGATCTCAAGAGAATTGAGCTTCGATAACTTCGCTTCGAAACTGAGGTCTAATTTGAGACTTGTATTGTATAACCTCTATAATAGGTATATCACCTTCGAATTATACTGTATAACAAAATCAAATTTTATAAAAAAAAAAGTTCTATGTTGGCCTATGAACTTTTCAGCACAGCTGTTTAGTAACGAAAACTTTTGTTATATTCTGCTTCTAGCAAGCATACAAATTTAGCAGAGAAACTCTGTTGGTCATCCTCATACTTTACCGAATCTTCTAGAAAATCAATAAGTGTCAAAGTTTATATAAAAGTAAATTTACTATAATATAATTCCAAAATAGTAGGCACTAAATTATCGAAATGACACGTTTTCACCTTAATCTGTCTCTTGCAGTGGCGTACGGAAATTATACTAATTAAGATGAAATATATAGAATCATAACTTGACAACAATGTTTTCGTTTTAATGCAATAATTCTGAGAATTTATTTTCTACAATTATGGAATTTTAGTATACTGTTATGACTATTCTCTCTATTTTTCAGACATTAAAAACTGGTGATAGGTTTATCCATTCAGAATTCCGTCAAATAAATGAACACCCAAAATTCTATCTTTGTAAATTCCTGCCCACACCTTAATACTAAATCGCACTTGAGGTCGAATTTCTTGGAACTGTTTGAAGTTGTTTATGCTCCAAATGTGCTCGTTACTTCGATTGAATATCCCACAATTCGTAAAAGTGCTTTCATCTGCCCAAATTACATTTTCCAGAAAAACAGGAAAATCAGGTCTTCTCATTAGCCAATTACAAAGTTGTAATCGCCTTTCAGGATCACCGGGATGCAATTTTTGAGATATGTGTATTTTGTAACATTTCAAACCGCTTTTTTTGAGATGTCTCCAAGAACTTGTATGAAAAATATTCATTTCAAAGGAAATTTAACGTGTAGATTTCCCCAGGTTCATGTTTATCTGCAAATTATTATTTTTTATTGAAAAAGACACAATGTCTAACTTACCTCATACATACATCATTTATTAAATTTTCTTTAGTTTCCTGGTCTGTATTTTTTCTCCGAATTTTTCCTCGGCTTTTCAAATAAACCAAACTTAGTGAGATTTTGATCCAATAACTTGAACATAGTACGATGTGGTTGTCGTCTTCCGGGATACAAGTTTGAATACATTTCCGATGTCCTAACACTGTTTCTATGGTATTTGTAATAAATGTGTATCATATCTCTTTTTTCTTCATTCGTGAAAGCCATTTTTCGCCAAAAATTCAATGACTTAACAAAATGTCTCTGAGAGTAACAAATTGAAAGTCAAATTTAGAAACATCGAATTCAAAGCCTACTATGATAAGAATTATTTTTTTTCAATACCTCCAATTTTTCGAAAAGAATGATAACTTATGATACATCATTGAAAAGATAAAATCTGTTTCTATTCAAAACAGAAAGATTCCAATGTAGCGCCCATAAGAAAAAATAAAGTTAATGATGGTGGCCGGAAGACGAAACGTCGGATAGCAAATCTGAAAACACCATTATGTAGCAGGGAAAAAGTGGCTATGTAGAAGTGCAATTTATTTTCGAATCCTTCGAAAAATAAAGCCAGAAAAAAATAAAAACCATTTTCCGAAATGTCTTTTTTTCGGATATCTCCTGATATACTCGGAATTTCAGAACTTTCTCAACTTCGCCCAAATTTAACCATCTTTGTATCTTTCATAGTTTCTGAGGTCCCAATGATGAGAATCGAATTTGAAACACCCTGTATAATAATACAATCAATGTATCGCAAATAGCAAGTGTATCTAATGACTGCTATTTGCCAGAGTTTAGGCAAGACTAAATATTTACCGAAACGGACATCCTTATGTTTATTCGACACAAACATTTTATAATTAATACAGTGACCGCATCGTCTCATCGTTATTTAGAAGACTCAACTATGAGTACATTGACACTTTATCAATTTTTCCAATAGTGGATTGAAATGCCCTACTACAGATTACATATCTTTTTCATGGCATCGGTAACAACGTCTTAATTAAACCACTGACAAGTCTAGATTAAAAACAATATGTATATCAACTATTAGGAATATATGTCTAAGTAATTATGATGATAATAGAATACATTTATCAATCAATATCCCTTGTATTATGGAAAAGTCACTATAATATATCGTTTGCAGCAGGCTACTTTATCTATATTCCACGACACGTCCCAATGAATGGCGCTAATTAATTACATTTCTGAAGAAATATCAACATAATAATTCTCAGAGTGATAATTAACCTTTTGAAAATACCCTTTTTTCCCCTTTCGTCGAGCTTTGTAATCTTGTAATTATGAAATGGTTCGTGAACTCGATGAATGGAACTCAATTTTAATTTGTGGAATGGAATAAGGTTGAATCAAGTTTATTTTCCCTTTGAAATATGAAAAAAACGGAATTGTATAAAAATATATACAACATGTAAATTACCTATGTAAAATTATGAAATCACAATTTCCTCCAACATTATTCTCGAATCAATTTTTTTTTAGACAAATGAGTGTAGACTCATTGACTCATCAACTCTTGAAACGAGATTTGACTAAGATACTTTATTCTTTTCCTCTACATTGTCAAACACATAAACACATTATTTTATTAACGAAAAACAGATCTTTCTGAGAATACAACAGTTTATATAGCTATCTCATTATTGATGTTAACGTAAACACGCACCTACAAACGTTCAGGTTTGATGAACCAATTATGAACGTTTGCAAACAAAAAAAAATTAAAAACCCACAGTTAACACACGCCCTGTTACGTCTAAAAAATCAATTCCATTTGGGGCATCTACCTCTATCGACGGTAAATTATTTACTTATCACAAATGATAATGTCATTTTTTTAAAACAAATTGTAAATCCACTTTATAAAAAAAAGAAACTCCAAGATGGTTCACGATGTGTTCAAAATTTTCAAAATTCAAATAAACGAAACGGGACCAAAAAGGTATATTTTTCATTTACAAGAATTTTTGTAAAATTCTACATTGGTTGATAATGTTCAATAATATATTAATAATTGATTTGACGCAAAACAACGAAAACTATGTAGCTACTTACCTCTACATCGTGTAAAATCTCAAAAATGTTCAATTTCAATTAAAGTCGGGAAATTATAATGTGTTTTTGTTTGACAAAATGTAAACAAGAACCGATAACGAAGCATGGGTACATGAAATTCAAAAAACGTTCCTCAAAAATTTCCAGAAATACTACTAAAAACTGATTACAAAGTTGAAAAAATGTTCTTTCCTTCATCTAGGATAAAATAATTTTATTCAAATGTTAATTATTATTTGTCAGAAATAAGTTTACAATTTTCAAAGTTATGTCTGGCAACATCAACACCAACTAATTTTTTTCTTCAAAGGAAATTCATTTCCAAAATTATAAAAATCCTTTGGATAAGCATATAGAATTTAAATTAACCTCAAGAAACTGATCATTCAAGTTTTTTTGGTATGACATGACAAAACAAAGAAAGAATGAAAAAATCACCTTAATCAAATACAACTATTTAGAGGTTGAGTAAACTATTACAATTGAAGAATTTTAACAATTTGTATTGGGTAAAACCTTTTATTTGAATAATAATATTTTTCAGCAAGTACATGAAAAATTAAAAAGTGAGGAGATATGCCTTCTTATTAAAATTAAGAATAGAGATCCTAGTTAAATTTCGAACAGTTGCTGTATCAGATTACTAAGGCAGATTAATTTAATCAATATATACCTCTTTGCACAACATATTACATGCTGTGCCACCTACGAACGTACTAACTTTCATATGAACATTGAATTACACGAAAATTACTTTTCCCATTCAGTTTGTACTACAAATATTTATTATGGAATTGAAATAGAAGATATCATTCATAGAAAGGCAAAATACAATATGTGATATTGGTATGAAATAGTTTGATATCAAATCTCAGTTACAAGAAACGCTATCATCATAAATAGTGTTCTTCGAAGTTTCGGAACAAGACACTTGTCTCATCACCTCATCAACGCCGTTTTGGATAACATTACAAGTCGTAGCAAACAAATTTGCCCTTGTCACGATAACAGTACGTTTACCCATTCATGCGGTTAGTTAATCCCAAACATGGAATTTCATTAAAGTTGAAAACGAAATATTTTAGGAGGGATTAGATTTTTAGATGAATAGAGAGCCAAAAAGCGTTTCTCCAAAACACTTATCTCTCCTAAAATATTCCTTTTTCAATCTGAATGTATGTTCATGTATTTACATTGCAGAAAAATTGTACAAGCTATGAGATTTTTGTTGGAAAATGGATGTTTTAGTTAACTAGCTGTCGCCCCCCTCACGAACGACAACCTTTGGAGTCTAAAAATTTCCGAGGTATACTTTTTCAACATGCAATTTCTAGCGCGTGTCAGACGATACACAGTGAACATCCACTATCCCAGAGTTGGGATCAAACCAACATTCATAGTAGCAGCGAATTCATTAGTGGAACTCACTAATTAGCCATCATTTAATCTTTATAGAGCTCCAAGAATGGAACATCGATAAATATGAAACACTATTTGGGTAACCAACCCCTTAAGAAACTGAACATCTGTAGAACGAACACTGTTACATTGTAGAACTAGGAAGACTTTTGCTTCGCTGGACATAATTACGTTGAAATATCAATTAATTATTCAAGGCCGACGCACATTCAATTCATTAACGAGGTAGGAATGAAAGGCCGAAACATTATGTTCCAAGATATAAATCATATTCATGGAGTGCCAGTGAAATTTCCTTTGGATCGTAAATCAAACTATTAATTAGTAGACGCGTAAAGGTTTAATAAACCCTGATAAATCGCTCTTCGGACATGTTCTGCGACGAATTTATTTTGGATATTCGAACAGCGTTAAGTTTATACGGTGAGCTTCATAGCAATTGGGAAAGCTATTTTTTTCGCTTGTGATAAATCCATTTAATGAACACCAATTTAAAATTTCCGTAACGAGTTTGTTGGAGCATGTTGTGAAAAAAATGAAGTGAAATAGACAAAATAATACAGATTTTGTGACTTTCTCACCGGTAGAACCTTCGCTAATCAGGTCCAGGCAAAAACGGCCTTCGTCGACTTCATCTAATCCTGAGCACACATAAAAACGGACAAAATTTTTGAAACAACCTAATACTACCAAACATACGGTTTGGGTAGTTCTCCTACACTGGAAATTCACTCGAAAGTGATAAGTGTATGGTCGAATGATCCCTCTGGAGATTTTCAGGTTTAGTCGCAATGAATCACAATGTTGATTTAACTGATTAATTTTTACCTCCGTGTGATCACGAATGCATTGTTTTTTCAGTATAATCCCATTACGGAAACGGTATTCCTGCACAATTTGGATCACAAGGCTAGCTGAAATACATTTTGATCTGAAACAGAAACGTTGGTTTGATTGAAGAATGTTTATGAGAGATAAACTGGTTACTAATGAAAATTGTGAAACCCGCTTGTGAAAAATTACTAAAAACACTGAGTTCCAACAGAATGAAGATGACAAAAATGCAAACAACAAATCCTAAATGGACTGCTTGATAAGAATTAATACTCTCACGAAAACTAAATAACTAACCATTCTCTCGAAACAATTGAAACAGACGCACCAATCAACAATACCATCCTAAAGTCAGCTGCTTCGCAATTAATCCAATAATAAGCGGAGATCATTAAAATTATGACATGTCATCTTGTAGACAATGGCGTCGAACCGCCATATCCACCGCGCAAGGATCACGAAAGGCATTCCTATCACTGTTTACGTTTGTCATTGTTGGATCGAGAGTACAATTAAATTATGAGAGAGCCCGGGACGAGCAAACAATAGGACAACCGCGAACGATGCATGTGTGTAATCGTCGAGATAAACTCTTGATAATCTGGTGAACCTCAGGTTAACTCGGCTGACTTACTGAATGGTGCAATTCGAGGGGACTGAAATACGCGAACAGCGACGTAACGCAAAAGGATGTATTGAAAAATGTTTAGCTTACTGTAAAAATAAACAAAATCTAGCAGTCAAAGTATTTCATCATTCAACGTACTCTCCTGCAACCAGTCTAGACCTTTAAAAAAATTAATCTTGTTCTACAAACCTTGCAAACCAGGCCCCAACAACTTCTATCGTGGAGCAGAGTCGAACCTCTTCTGTTGACCAGTACCTGCTGCTGCTGACGAAATTTTCGATACAATCCGTCGATTTTCTTACAATAAGACTCTGCTGTGATGGTTTGACCCGGTTGCAGAAAGTTATAGTGAATCACACCAGACGTTGACCACCATACAGTAACCATTTTTTTATGATTTTTCGACTTTGAGAAGTGCCTGTGAGGCTCATCGGTGTTCAACCACTGTCCTGAATGTCTCCTATTGTCGTAGAGGATCCACTTTTCATCACACGTGACGATCCGATACAAAAAAAGATCGTTTTGGTTGCGCAAAAGCAAAAAAGAACAGATCTCGAAACGTGACAATTTCTGTCGATCGTTCGAATGAGGCACCCACTTTTCGAGCATTTTGACATTTCCAACACGTTTTAAACCATCAAAAACTTGAAGAGCGCGCAAATGAACTCGCACCAGTATTTTGCAGACTTTTCAACCTGTCTTACAAGAAAGGGGTTTTTCCTTCTTGTTGAAAGATTGCTAGCGTTCAGTCTATTCTTAAAAGGGGCATGAAACATCTTCCAAATCACTATAGACCAGTCGCTTTGCTCTCAGTGATATCAAAAATCATAGAGAAAGTCGTAAACCACCATACCCTCAAATATTTAGAAGGCTTCAACATCTTAAGCGATCATCAATTTGGCTTTCAAAAACAAAGATCGACAGGAGACCTTCTATCGTATGTAACCTATATTTGGTAACGCAATCGAGAAACATGGAGAATCAAGAGCTGTTGCGCTTGATATTTCTAAGGCCTTTGACCGTGTGTGGTATGAGAGTTTGCTGACCAAATTTCGATGCTATGGCTTGTCGGATCATTTTTGTTTGCAGCTCTTCAGCTTCCTGAAAGAACGTATCCTGCAAGTGGCCATCGATGGGTATTTCCCGAATACTTTCACCATCAACGCTGGTGTTTCCCAGGGATTCATATTGTCTCCAACCCTCTTTTTATTGTATATCAACGACGTATTGGAAAAACCAAGAAGCCAATAGGAATATTGCTTTGCTGACGACAGCACACTTGACTTATCATTTCATTCGGATTCCAGGACATCGGCTACGGAGGCACATCTTCACCGGCAGCAGAAAGTTGCACATCTTAATGAAGATCTAGAAGTGATTTTGAATTGGGTGAAAAGTAACCAGGTTCAATTCCACAAAAACCCAGGGGTTTTCTCCACGAAGATAAATGTCTCCGAACCGGATATAATAATGTCAGGTCAGACAATTCCGCTTTCTGCTTCGATAAGTTTGTTGGGGGTTAAAATGGATACCAATATGTTTTGGCACAATCATGTCGCTTGAATTGCAAAGGCTGCTTCTCAAAGGCTTGAAACACTGTTCTGAACCAGAAAACTGTACACACCTCAGCAACTCTTGATGCTTTATAAAGCTTTGGAGTATTGTTCTCCACTCCCAAGCATGCCCTGAAGCTGCTGGATTCCTTCTAGAAAAGAGCCATTCACCTGATTCGAAAAGCGAACATCACTTGCTACCTTGATCTGTTTCTGTTTTAAAATCTGTTTTTCCGTTAATCAGCTGATAGTCTGGAACATCGAAGAAAAGTTGGAGATTTGTCTCTCTTCTATAGATACGGAAAGTGTTCAAGTGACTTGGCACATTTGATTTCACCAAGAGTAGTACATATCACAGATACGCGACGGACTGTGAATGCTCATCGTTTTGAGTACACTACGAACTTCACTGTTCAAGGACTTTCATTTGGAGAACTGAGTTTATGTGGAATGAACAGGCACCACTCTTAGAGCACCTTAAGGATTTTCCTGTAGTGATTGTGTTTTGTCCTTTAAAATCCTTGAGATCGGTGCCTGTGCGAAAGTAGAGATTCACGTGGAATTTGAATCGCTGCAGATTAAATCAATTTGGAAAAACGTTCTCAGAAAGTTATTCCATATAGAAGCAGTTCTCCCAATGAAATACTTGTCAAACAGTGAAGTTCGAGCTGTGTTGAGTTGAACCTCAAAACCATGAGCAGCCACAGCCCGTCGCGTATTTCTGATATGTACTGCTCTTGGTAGAATCAAATGTGGCAAGTCACTTGAACACTTTCCGTGAAAGTATCTGTAGAAGAGAGACAAATCTCCAACCTTTCTTCGATGTTCCAGACTATCATGGTTGCAAGTGAAGTTCGCAACTTTAACCAGGCGGATGACTCTTTTCTGAATGAAATCCAGCAGCTTCAGGTAATGCTAAGGGGCGGATTACCATACGAAAAATACTCCAAAGAAGGTCTGGACTGAGCTTTATAAAGCATCAAAGTTGCTAAGGTGTGTACAGTTTGCTGGTTCGGAACAGTGTTCCAAGCTTTTGAGAAGCACTCTTTGCAATTTCAACGACATAATGGTGCCGATTTGTCCATTTCAACCCCCAATAAACTTATCGAAGCAAGAAGCGGAATTGTCAGTCCTGACATTATTATTTCCGGTTCGGAGACATTTATCCTTTTGTGGCATTGAATAGAACCTGGTTACTTTCACCCCAATTCGAAATCACTTCTTGATGCTCATTAAGATATGCAACATCCTGCTTCCGGTGAAGATATGCATCCGCAGCCAATTTCCTGGAACCCAAATGGAATTACAAGGCAAGTGTGCTGTCGCCAGCAAAGCAATATAGTGGATTCTTGGTTTTTTCCAATAAGTCGTTGATATACAATAAAAAAAGGTTTGGAGACAAAATGGATCCCTGGGGAACACCAGCGAAGTATTCGAGAGATATCCATCGACGACCACTTGAAGGGAACTCGCCATATTCATGATAGCTCAAGATGTTGAAGGCTTCCAAATATTTGAGGATATGGTGGTTTACGGCTTTCTCTATGATTTATCACTGAAATCAAAGTAACTGGTCTATAGTTATTTGGAAGATTGTTCTTGCCTTTTTGGCATTCTTCCAACAAAAAGGAAAAACCCCTTCTTTGTAAGACGGGTTGAAAAGTCTGCAAAATACTGCAAAATACGATAACGGGCAAAACGACCAATACGTTTGCTTTGTATTTTAGTAATTATAACATCTGAATTTTCCATTGAAGTAATAACTTGACGTACTTTTCTGAATTGACAAAAAACAAGTTTCACAAATTATAGATCCGTCACCACTTTTACCGTTTCTTTGAATTAATGAGAGTGAAGACCACTTGGATAAATAGCAAAACCTTCTAGTAAACGTGGGACAATAAAAAATGTCATAAATATGGTGCACCTCGCTAATTTTCATGTATAGTAGTTTCAAATTGTATGATATATTCTAGAATTTTCAGACTCTCTCTTAAGATACTGAAAAGACAATATTGATCAGTTTCATATAAGATTCATTCTATAATCTTTGATAAAGAATTCCTCCCAAGTACTTTTTCATGAATGAGATTAGTGAGTTTTCTATTGAGCAAGATTGGGTCATTTTTGTCTTTAGCCAGAAAAATCTAGTATCTGTATTTTCTAGATTATAAACCACTCCCTTGTTCATCAGAATACCCATTTTCAAAATACTCACAACTTTATTCTCCTGTTTATATGCTTAAAAGGACACTGTCTAGTTTGTAAAAACAAATAGGCATTAAATTGAAGTAATAACCTTCGAGACAACTTTAGTTTAACGATGTCATCAATAAATCACGAGTAAGTCTGCAGAGTCTGAATGTCGCATTCAAGTGTTCAATGAATAATTAGGTTGCTGATTGGACACAAACGTATCGATGAAACCTCCTGCAGACATAACGAAGTGTCCTTTCATGAAATATGCATCGACTGTGCAGAGCTGGTAATGAATACGCAGGTGTGTACAAGATATGTTTTTGAATGATTTGTCATTACGGTTCTATGAAAACGTTGAAGTGAGGTTGACAAAAATTCGAGAAAAAATTGATCTTTTACTTTCAAAGTCGAACATTCAAAGAAAGAGTCAAATTCTCGGACGAATTGAACTCATGTATAGTATGTTTGAAAGTGATTGACAATGTTTCATGATGAATTTCATTGGTTCGGACTTGCATTGTCTGATATTATATAAACTGATTTTAAATCCCTGAAAGAACTAATAAAAAAGATGAATTAAAAAAAATTATCATCAGTCATCACCCGAACAATGGAAACGTCGTGAAGTAACTTGGCTTCGAATCTCTCAACTTTTTATTTTTATTTTTAATTTTTGTTCAACTGTTGTATTTTTACTTGTATTTTATTTCACTGTTATTTCATTTCAGGTTTTCTTTTGCTTAATATAATTGTTATTTTCAGCTAATAAATTAAATTTATTTTCTATTATTTTAATAATAATAATTTTTTATTATTTCCTTGTTAAAAAGTACATTGTTATACGTACAGTGACAAGGAAAACGTCTGAGGGTAGGACACGTTACAGAGTATAATGTTTGTAGTAATCAATAATCTAAAAATATGATACATATAGGTATATACATATAATTATTTGTTTGGCTTAGATTATGTAAAAAAATAACTATAAATAAATGAAAGTCAATTTTATCACATAGTTGTGATATTTTGTCATTAAAATATAAAAAACAGTTTAAAATTCGTCAAGTGTGTAGCAATTTTTTTCAATAAGTGCCTTTTTCAGTCTTGATTTGAAAATGTTAAGATTTGGTGATATTTTAATTGATTCTTCTAATTTATTAAATATTTTTGGTCCAAGATAAAGAAAACTTTTCTGATAAAGAGTTGTTCTATGAATATTGGGCATTAGTTTGCCTCTAGAACGAGTTGGATAATTATGTTGCTGGAAAGGTGTATTATGCTTGTTTCTATAAACGTATATACACAATTCATAAATATAGAGACCAGCAACAGTTAGTATCTTGAAATTTTTAAAAGCATTTCTACATGATTCTCTCCAACCAATACCGGCAATGATTCTTACTGCATATTTTTGCAAAATAAATATTCTTTCAGCAGCAGATCCGGTACCCCAATTCAAAATTCCATATCTTAAGTGGCAGTTTATGGTCGCATAGTATAAGCTCAGTAAAATCTCTTTACTACAAAAATTAGCCATGAATCTCAGAGCATAGCAGTTTTTTCTCAATTTAATACAGAGGGTCTCAATATGAGGAGTCCATGTGTCCATTATATAGCTAATCGATTTGGTTAAAAAAATTGATGAAGATAACTTCGAAGTACAAACTATGCACAATAATAAGAGTGTACTCTTTCAGGCACATCGAGGTTAAAATCTTCATCTGGAACAACATCAAATCCCAGAAAACTTTAATGAAACTGAAATAACCATTCGCTTGTTATTTTTGGCTCGTCTCAGCATACCACGAAGAAAACATAAATCTAAACATTAACTGACGTTTATTGTGTTGTCATCTATAATAGAGATTCCATCTCTGGTAACTTCATTATTCTGGTATCCGCCAAATCTTCCACTCACAATTACAGACCAATTAAAATGTAATTGTACGTTTGCCAACGGAAGACTAAATTAATTGACTGACTACGAAGACGAGGTTTTGCGTCAGATGTTGCTATCGAGGCTAATAATACTAGAAATTATCCGGGGAATTATCTGCGATTATTTTGAGAACAAATGAGATAAAAAGCTTCAGCAGAACACTTGTGTGAATGCTGGAATAACGGTTTTTACTTACAACATTACTACGTAAAAACTATATCATTATATTCCGTCTTTCACAATTTACACATTCTAGGCTGACAAGCAATCTTGATCAATGAAGATGCAGAACTAACATAGAAATCCGAATAAATCTTAGAAGGAATTTTTTCTGTATTTTTCCAAGCGATTCTTTCTAATTATTATATTCGGATTTCTAATGTGATGCATCATGAACATCTTGTTTAGTTGAGGAGACTGATTATTTTCATTAAAACGCTATATTTCCACAAGAATGAAGTTGGTTATTAAAAGAATATTTCATTGCAAAACCTATTTTATACATAATTTTCATCAAACAATAATTCGTTATATTCAGAAGTTTGATTCATTCTCTAGCCCGCAGGTATATACTTGGTAATATTTCTTTAAAATTAATTAGATGTAATATAAATGTAGCCAAGTTGATCGTTATTGAAGTGAAGTTCCTCAACACTCCCTGTAGACCACACCTTGCATGATGTTAAACTAAAAGTAGTCACATATGATGCATAATATCAATATTTCGTGATGAATTTTATCGTTAATGGTTTTCTACACGAGAGAATTTGATACCTATAATTAATTCAAGGAAGAGGTTCAATAAAAATGAATTGCGATGGGTTGATGAAAATGGGACCATAATTTGAAACCTAATATTTGAAAGCACGTGGGTGCTTTGTTCACTCAGTCAATCGGCCGATGTGTGATTCGATGGTCCAAGCCCCAGGCTGAACGCCCGATTTTCACTCGCTATCGTCCAACCCGTGTTAGGAATCACACGTTAAAAGGTAAGGCCTCGTTAGTCCTTAGCTTGCACAAGTTTCGACTTCTGAATGAAAAAACATATTTTAAAAAACACAAATATTTTTTCAGGGCGGTAAATGAAAAAATTATAACTATATATCATTTGAAAAGTGATTTTTTCAAGTAGATATAATTCCAGGAGGCGGTACCTGCAATGCCAATGAACCGTACTCTTCTTAATGGTAGTTCATTCATCCCTACTAAATTTCAATGAATATTGTTAGATAATAAAATTAGCCAAAACTAAACAAAAAATCACTTTCAACGACTGAAGTGATCAAATTAATCACTTAGAATTCTGGTTGATAATCTGCTGGCAAAAAATATTCAAGTCTACAGAAAGTCTTTAACTACTGATTTGCTGTGAGGATGCGGCAAAAATATATCGGTCAGAGTAAACGAGCTATTAAAACTCGTTCCATGGAACATGTAGGACATATCCAGTTTCAGATGCCGAGATCCAGATTTCTTGCAGAATTTTTCATTTCTGTAGTTAACCAATGATTTTTCTTTGTGACTTTAATTTTCTGAACGGGGAATCCAACATTGAAATTTTCTACAAGTACCTTTAAAAATTTTCAATTTTCTAGGAAAACTATTTGAAAGTATTTCCAGTTTGAGAAGGAAAGTTTTGAGATCTGAAATGACATTTTTGCAGCTATGAGATAATTCAAATACATTATCCAACAAAAGATTGACATATTTTGAAATATGTACGAATAATAGAGAACTGATCTTTTATCAGGATTTTATCGGACATATATTTTCGCCTAAATTTGGAAAATGTTGTATAGTTTGTTGGAGAAAATGTTTCATCTTCTCTCAGCCAGTGTTCAGTCAGTAAAATAATATAGTTCATCTGATTTATTTCTGACAGATGGAATATCAAACAGCATTAAGGAGAATTTTCTGTTGTTTCCCTAAAGAAGTATTTTCTTCGGTTACACCTATGTATGTGTCAACTTTGAAATGGTTTCATCACTAAATTATGAGTGTAGTTTACTAGTTCATATTATGACAAAGTCTTGTTCAATCAAGTCTGCAGAATTATCAATGCCCATTTTAACGAAAATGTTATCTATCTATTGATGACAAAGTGAATTTCAGCTACTTGTGCATGAACTTGGAGATATTTTTCCCTATTATCCAGTTTTCAGCAAAATTTTCGGATTATCAGAACATAGGAATGCGTCATTTGTTGGTGTATTGTTCTTGGGTACGGTCTTTCCAATGTAAGAATCAGTGTCTATAAGATCTGCAAGTAGACCCTTTATCTCAGTTTCAGGTCACACTTGAATTCCTATCTGTTTTCTGTCAGCTTCGGTAGTTTTGGTTGCTGTTGAAACTTTTGTTTTATTATTCATTTCAGCTACAGCTTTTTTTACTTCTTTAGTTCTTTGTTGCGATATTCAGAGAATATTTTTGGTACAAAAGAGTGGATTTGTGGTATGCTGAAACGACAAAATGTGGCTCTTACTTTTCATGACACAGGTTTACGATAAAATTCAAAGCAATGAATACATGTGTAGTAGGAAAGAACAGATTTTGTTTGGCAGCATTTGAATTCGCTCAGATTTGAAACCAAGAAAATTGATAATCCACCGGATGTTTCTAATCAGCAACTTTTTGTAGCAGTTTTCAATATGACTTTTATTTTCTGCATGACTGATTTCTCATCACTCAGTCAAAAACGATTTACATGACTGATATTCACAGGTTACTAACAGAATGAATATTATTGGAGCTATATAAACCTATACATTTTGGTGTTAAAATATCACCTTGGAAAAGTTCTTCCTCAGACACCTTCTCATATAAATTTCTTGAGTAGAATGATGAAAATTCCTCAATTAAAACCACAGAAACAAAATACTTGTTGCAAAGCAGTTCTCATTCTCCTCAACCATAATAAGAGTTTCCCGTTAATAATTATATGAATAAAATATTTTCAAGTCGAACTGTTGGCGCAGTCATAGGGTTGCCTTTTATATTTCGGGATTAGAAAACAAAAACAAATACTAATCATCGAAAATCACTTTATTGTTTTTCCCCATGAATATCTATTCACTTTTGCATTCGTTTGAACCAATTGTTGAAGCACTTTTGCCACTCTATACGGCGGATGACTCATCAAATCGATGTTTTGGGTGCTCAAAAATGCAGTTGTTTGAGCCGATGTGTGAGAGCTCGCATTGTCGTGTTGAAGAGTGATCCGTCTTCGGCGGTTGGTTTTCCTGATTTCTTAGAAAACAACTGACAAACAAATGGTTGTGTACCACTCAGAATTGACTGTTCTGCGTTGTTATAGTGGTACGGTTGCGACATGTCCAGTTTTTCCGAAAAAACAGGCGACCATTTTCTTGGAAGTGCTTCATGCGCGAACAACTTTTGTTAGATTTGGCTCATCTTGAAACATCCATACAGTCGACTGCTGTTTACTTTCGGGCTCATACGCGTAAATCCACGATTAATTGCCTGTTACGATGTCATAGACGTGTTTCGAAGCACCGCGATCGTATTTTTTGAGCATTTCCTTCGACCAATCGACACGAGCCTTTTTTTGACCGATTGACAAATTGTGTAGGATCCAACGCGAACAAATTTTTTTGACAGTCAAATATTTATGCAATATTGAATGTATGCTGGTCCCACTAATGCCTAAGGTTGTCTCAATCTCACGATAGGTCATATGACGATCTTGCAATATCAGTTCGCGTACAGCATCAATGGTTTTCGGAACAACTGATTTTGGACGACCTTCTCAAAATTCGTCTTGGATTGAACTACGACAACGATTGAATTCACCATACCATCGATAAACACTGGTCCTTGATGGAGCTTCATCGCCAAAAATTGAATTAAGTTCATCCATGCACTGTTGCTGAGTTAATCCACGTCGAAAGTTGTGAAAAATATTCACACGAATATGTTCACGATTTAATTCCATTTTTGGGCCGAGTTGAATCATTTGAGTTACTGTAAACAACACAAATAGCGCGTGTATGTCAAAACGTTTTGAGTACGTATAAGCTCAAAAATGTTCAACTTTACGATAGAGCTGTCAGTTGCCAGATTGCAGGGTGGCCAAATCCCGATATCGTGTCTCCACGGGCGTGGAGATATGAATATCTTCGTGTACCAACCCAATTTCTAAAACCCCGTATTAAAGGATCAGCGTTGAACAAATTGAAAATACTAATCCCCGTACATTATGGCGGAAACAAACGCTCTCTGCACGGGAACGTCATAAATCTTCCGACTTTTTTTCGTTTTTTGTCCAATTAAACAACTAAAAATAGTAGTCGGATTCTGTTTCCATACAATTTGTTAGCGGTTTAGAAATATGACAGAAACGTTTGTTATATGTCTGTTGCAAAAATTGTTTTGACACGGATTGATATGCACCGGCCAGGTGCATATGCCGAGAAATGCTCCGGTCGGCTGTTCTCGTCTGGAAATGTTATCATTATTCATCTGTGGATTTGTACTAATATTTCTATAACCGGAAACAACGGGAACGGGCGTACGGAGGAAAATTACATGCCCGTAGTTGATTTAGAGGATTGTGAATCACTTTAATATAATTGAAAATTTTTGTTCTCGTGCGAAACAAAGGGTCAATTCAATTCGAATAAACTTTTCCTTGTAGTCTGGTCACCACCATCATTTCAATTTTTCAGACAAATTATAAAACAATATTAAGAAAGATTCGTGGGTTAAAGGATCAAATTATCTCAGAATAACAATTGTTTTTTTGCCAAAGTTTCGAATTTAATTAAATTCTTCTTCGGGGTTCGAAAAGGAGTTTTCCGTGTTAAAACTAAATTTAAAAATCATCGGACGTTTTAGACATATATGAGGAATAAAAAACATTGTAGCAAAGAAAATATTTAAAACCAACACAACATAATGGCATGAAGCATGTCATTGTGTTGTGTACACATGTCATTGTTTTGTGTTGCTTTTAAATATTTGATTGCTATAGTGTTTTTTATTTCTCATATATGTCTAACAGGTCCGATGATTTTCGAATTCAGTCATAGTTTCAACAAGGAAAAACTCCTTTCCGAGCCCTGAAGAAGAATTTATTCAATTTCGAAACGTTAGCAAAAAATAATTGTTTTTCTGAAATAAATTTGACCTTGTTACACAACAAACCTTTCTGAAACGTGTTTTTGATGGAAGCACACCCTTCTCACGCGGTGTTAATTTTGAAAACATGCAAGAAGTCGTTATTATGACGATTTGTAGATATGACAACACTACATTATTGAAGACGCTTTTACATTTTGTTACAGCTGTAGCCACTGTTGTGTGTCAAAAATTGACAATAAACCTAAATTCGCAGAACCTTCAATAAAAAGCTAGGTGTTTTTCAGTGAGAATAACTTAGAATTTGGTTTGTCTGTAGTTGAATCGGCTTATTTCTCCCTCATTGATTCTCATTAGAAATTACACTTCTTTCTGGGGAGTATAATGCAAAACTCAATTTCATAATTCAGAAAAGGGCTGTAAGATTAATGTGCAATGCCAAAAGTTAAGACTCCTGCAAACCCTTGTTTGAACTTCATACAATTTTGAAATTTAGAAATTTAGAAACAGTATGTTTGATCAACAAACATGAACTGATATTTAGCGGCTACTCCAATACTCGTAATTATGCCCTTCGTCAAGCTAAAGACCCATACCAGCCTCTACTCTAGTCAAAGACTCCGTATAATATAATGGTCTTGAGATGTTTAATCGTTTACCTGGACATATTGAAATTTCAGATGATAACTGTGAATTTCGGAAATCAGTAAAAGATGTATTGTGTGGTAGATCCTATTATAGTTTAGAAGAGTTCTACGAGGGCAGTTTTTTTTTAATTTATTCAATCTTCTTTTTTTAATATATAGACAAAGTATACTACACTGCATTATTAATATTTGAAACTTTTCTAGTATTGTTTCTTTAGTGTATAATATCTCTCTTTGTGTGTGTTTGGATATAATTATTTAATGTATGTCTATATTTGTGCAGATATATATTTACTTCGTATTCAACCTATTTTAATACAATAAAGCATATTATTAATATTATGACTGATGAAGAAGTACAAAACCAAACCGAGTTTTTGCCAGACTAGGTATGTCTGGGATTCCGTCCTTACAGATTCAACGTATGTTTTGTATGTGTTTGGATAAAATTGTTTAATGCATGTCTATATTTGTGCAGATATATCTTAACTTCATATTTGAGCTACCTTAATACATGAAAGCATATTATTATTATGACTGATGGAGAAGTACAAAACAAAAACGAGTGTTTGCCAGACAACGTATGTCTGGGATTCTGTCCTTACAGGTTCATCCTCGGTTGACAAAAAAGTAAATTCCTTCAACCATAGAAGTACATATAATGAGATACTCACAGTCTTTCAGTATCCAAAGGAATGTTCCTCGGCACCGCAGTCAGACCCCTCCTGGAGCAATCTACCGTCGTCCCCACACAAGAACACGCCCTGGGACATCTCGATCCGGAGAAGGAGAGATGCGCCACATCTCCGGCCGCCGCCAGAACGACCGCCGCCAACAACACCCAACTGAACCCCATCACGAACGGCAATGAAGTCGCCCGCATGGTGTCAAAGTGCTGTGCCGTGTGTTTATTTTTTTAAAGGTTCAGTTCCGGCACTTCGTCTTAATTGAAACTTTCACGAGGTTTTATTCTACGGGGATTGAAAGGCTCGCCAAATCCGGTGGAAATCTGTAAGAAAAAAAAAGTGAATAATTAGAAGACGACCGAAATGAGTGCTGAAAGTGTTTTCGTTGGAGGAGTTTGTTACATTGGAAGTTTAATTTTATGTTCGGAGAGCGTTTGTTAGGCGAGATTTGAATTCATTACTTCACGTTGATGGTGTTTTTAATTGGGATGAACTATTCAGTAAAAAGGGGAATTGGTAATCAGCTTGAGTCTTGATTTCATTTTGTATTCTTCACAACACTTCCAATTTGCTACATTGTCTTCGAGTTATATCAACTTTCCGATAAATTGCAACTAACTAAGTACTATTGCAACCTTCTTTGTTCTCAGAGGAAAAAGTTGAGGAACTTTGGGAAATAAAAATTGCAAACGGGCAGCTGTTATTAGGAAGGCAAGAACTCCATTGATATTTTATGAAAGTTCTCAGTAGTTTTGAAAAAAGTGATGAGAACAACTCTTATTTAATCATTTTGGACGAAATCTACACAAAGAAATATTTCACATATGTGAAGTTTTTCATTTTTGGTAACCAGTTGTTGTCCATCTTTGCAATTGGCTGCACCGCGCTGATGAGGCCAATAGCCAGAAACACGTGTCCGCGGTTTGCCTCCATTTTTTGAGTGTTCGGTCCACAAATTTTCCCTAACCTAACCCTAACCCTTTCATATTTTCAATTTGTATTGTTGGATAATATTTATATGTTAATATTCTGTTTTTCATCAACCTTTTCGGTTATTTTCACCTGTCATAATCTGAAAAAAAGATTATAATGGAGAAGTTTAAACAGATATAGAAAAGGCAATCTTCTTATCCATCCCGATAAGTTACTGCGTAAATTCTGAATATTTTTACTGATGAAGAGAATATTTATCGGGGTTTAGTAAAAGTTTGAACTTTCCACACCTGTATAAAGTCCTCCATTGCAATTTTAATTTTTTTCAGATTTTGGAAGGTGAAAATACTCAAAAAAGTTTACGAAAAACGTTGCTTTCCTTCCTATAAAATGACTTTTGTTGAATATTAATTTTTTATTGATATTTGGTCATTCCTTATTCTTGAACACTCTGCTTTCAGCACGATATAGGTCTTTCTACAGAAATCGGTTTTATAATAGATTTGTGAAATATTTCTTTTTGTAGATTTCGTCCAAAATGATTAAATAAGAGCTGTTCTCATCACTTTTTTCGAAACTACTGAGAACTTTCATAAAATATCAATTGAGTTCTTGCCTTCCTAGTAACAGCTGGAGGTTTGCCTCCATTTTTTGAGTGTTCTGTCCACAAATTTTCCCTTTTGATTTATATCATACACAGTCTTCAGGAGATGAAGACTCCGATCGAACCCGCGTCACAAAAAGTATTGTAGTTCTGGTTTTTGAGAAAAGTGCCTGAATAAAGTCCCTGAAGGTGTCCTTCATGATGAAATTAGGGTCTAGTGAAAAATTCAGCTGGCTGCAATTCAATCAGCAAATAAACCATTTAAGTCTTTGATTACAAATGTTCTTTACAATAAGTTCATATTTATTTGAAATGACATCAATTTTGATATAATTCTATTCGTTGTATTGCTCAGCTCATGAACATTATTAACTGCTATTAAAAAATTTCAATATGTTTTCTCTCTCTCTCTCTCAATGACATCAATTTTGATATACTTCTGTTCTTTGTATTTCTCAGCTCTTAAACATTATTAACTGCTATTGAATATATTTTCTTTCTGCAAGATGAGCAAAAACAGGAAGTGGGCGAGTCATTAAAACAAATGACCGAACTATTAGTATTTGTCTGAGTGGGTAATTTGAAATGACTGTTTGAAATGATGCATATCAATAAAAAAATGTTAATGAGGAAAGTCCGATTTTACAATATTCATCTGGCAACTGTGAGATCGCAACTCCTTAGTAAGTGGCATTTGAATGGAGCAATTTATAACGAATATTTTCCACGAAGTATTGTTTATTGCATTTACATGTAATTATGCACGTTCCGTAACGTCACTTTGGATATATTATTATTGCAGTGTACAAGAATGTCAAAGGCTTCCGTCAAGTTATGCCAATTAAGAAAAGCACAACGCACATTTCCTGTCTAATTTTTAGAGAAATTATTAACTGAAATTTTCAATTTCCAGAGAGCGGCATCTTTTTGATTACCATTCACTTTCTTGGTAAGTGATGTATTAATTAAAAAAAATTCAGAAAAACATTAATATCGTTCGCATGAATAATATTGGTGAAGGTAAACCAGTTTCTTGGAAAAAAAAGGGAAATAATCTTCGGAGAGTGAAAGTTAAAAATGTTAATAAAAATGATTCATGGATCATATATTATGGTAGTAAATGCACAAGATTTTATAATCTTTATTGCGTTATAAAATGATTCACAGAATTTCCCCTTAAAAACCAGAACATCTCAAGCCAAACAATTATAGTACCTAGCTCCTTAATTAGCGAGCCAGTATCATCAGGAGATCATTAAAAGTAAACTTTATTTTTATTTTAGTAATCGGAAAAAATCGATCTAATTCGCATATATACGTGTGGCATATTAATATTTGTGAATATCCTTTTCACACCAATCATATGTCATAAGTATCATTTTCAATATTTTTTTCCTTTCACGTTAGACAATTCTAATATTTTAAAATACCGAATAATTTAGTAGACAAAGACTGTCTTAGCTCGTTAGTAGTTAAAGTTGTCGTTCGTAGGGGTGCCACAGCTGGTTAACGGAAAAACAGATTTTAACAAAAGTGTTTTCAGGATGTGAAATGTTTTTAAGCGTGATTCAACAATCAAACCGTGGAAGTGAGCTTACTCATTTTAAAAAAATCAATACAATCGGACTTTTACGTTAAAAGTTATGACGATGTAAACTGGAGTCAAATTTCGGTTGCGTCAACAACTTTTTTAGAATGTATCTATATTCGTGGAGGGTGAGATTAAAGTAACAGGCCTGCCTTTCACAAATATATAGATTTTTGCGAATATTCAATTTCATAAGATACACTAAAAATGTAATCAAACGTAAAGCGTGCTTCATGTAATAGGTATTTATGCATAAATAATCAAAAAAATAACGTTGCAAGCATTTTAAATATAAATTCAAACGACCACTATAGGAATATTTTCCAACAAATTATTTTTGCCATATATACCTAGTCTGAAATTTAATTTGTCGAGATGCTTACTTAATACATAATGATTGAAAATAAAGATTATATTCATTCTCACACATTCCGAAACATTTTTGGAGTGATTCGAGGGCCCGTGTCGACAATTCGTCGTAATTATTCTTGAGGCGTTGGTTCTATTCGGAAAATTTCACTTTCAAGGTATCCTCACAAAAAGAAATCATGGGGCTACAAATCCGTTGATCTTAAAGATCAATCTCATGTTTCTGTTCTCAATCCTGTGCATTAAAATCTTATGAAACCGCTTTTTTATTATGTATATTTCATTTTCAAAATATGCCATCAGACTCTAGAGGTGACATAGACGACCGTAGAAACGGTACCTCAAAAATGTTTTGGAACGTATCTAATCTTTCTAATAAATACTACTCAGTCGATTAAAAATATAAACTATTAAGCGGAATCCACAAATTGAGAAACAGCTACCAAGAGAATTTCAAAGGTTATAATAGGAACATACATTTTTCGGTAAAAATAAAAACAAAAATAAAAATTAATTGGCGCTCCGGGGCGACTTCATTGATTCCAATGACGCATTTGCTCTTTCAGCTGCAGGAAAACCCAGAAAAACCTGCAGCACCACATCGTCTGAAGATCTTGATCTGCCAATGTCCTCTCTCTCATAAAAGAAAATGTAGGGTGTCTCCAGATGCTCCAATAGATTCAATACATCGCCAGAACACTTCGTGACACGGGTATCGTCAAACTTAAACCAGTCCGTTTCGTCTTTGACCAAGGCGTAATAAAGACCAAATTCAACGCCAGAACCACAGTGAACAATGACTGCATGAATATTATAATAGTGTTCTGCTAGATTTAAATGTTCATCTATTTCGAACCTTCGAATGAGTTTCTTGCTTCCGTCAGAGGTTGAGTCTTGTTTGTAGATCATCAGTGTTATTATTAGATTGGCTGGTGCCTCAGCTATACTTGTTTCCTTATAACAGTCATGTTTGGCAGTACAGTCGTTCATCAACTGTTAAAAATTCCATGAAGTTTCAGAAATTCACACAAGTTTTTACTATCTCTTGAACATTTACTGCAAAGTAAACAAGTGAGGATTTTTCCAGCAAAAGATTTACAAACACAAGACGAGATGGACTGTACGGAATCATTCAATGCAGAGCGGTCAGGAGTATTGATTTTGGGTTATAAAACAACAAATTAGTCTAACCTGATTACAATATTTTGACAACGAGAAACCCGAAGAAAATACTTATTCCATTACACACTTTCCTAAAAAAAGATTGAAAATATTGTAAAGAGTTTTCATGGCTTCAGTAACAAAGACGTTTTTATCTAAACGTATTTGCTTGACGAAAGCCAACATACACGTATAGTCGGGTATACAAATATGCCGTTTGTGAATAAAACTCAAATAAAACAGTAGAGAGTCGAGCGCCGATAAAAGAAAATATCCGGTGCAATTTAAATACGAATTTCGTATGGATTCTTTATGTATATAACGGTGATGAGTGCGACCTGGGGCGTTTCTCAGATATTTAGATGATGGAGAATGGAAAGATGGACCCTATCTTCGAAGACTGTTATAACGAGCCTTGGGCTATATGCTCAACGTTTCTAAGGATGTAGCTGCTAAACTAGGAGATGGAAAATCTAGAAAACCAGCTCTCGTTTCCTCTCGTTTAAAATTATTTTTTGAAAAATGTTCAACGTTGGGTAGGATTCGCAATTTCTCTGAAGTTATACAATATACAGATATATTCGTCAGTGCTTATTACCAATCATTATAATCTATACCGGCTGTTTTTTTAAGCGGGCCAATATTAGGATCTCAAGAACCCTCATAGTTAGAAGGTCAATTGAATTTTGTTAAATTATAGGTAAAAAACATGTCTACAAGCTTTTATAAACATGCTCTAAAAAGAAGAAATTACATTTCAGAACGATTCAAACCCATCAATTAATTAGTATACAGAATTAATACAGTATTTACCTATTTCATAAAAAAAATCTTATAATTATTCATGTCGAGATCAAGATACATATTGTATTGAATATAACTGGAGTTTTTTCCCCAACACCAAATCGTTATTTTTAACACCTCGACACGTGCTTCAATCACCAAGTGATCATCTTCAAAGAGGAAGATTAAAACTGTATTCTTTATACGATATAAATTGTGTAATGTAATGAATGTATGGGTTTGAATTATTTTAAGAATAATTTTTCTTTTCAGGCCGTGTTAATATAGGCTTGTATTCAAAAATGTATTTCCACTATTGATTTATCACCAGAATAAAACTGCAGCAAATGATTTGGAGTGAGTAGTCTCTGCGATGCGAAATAGGTTTGAGTGAAATGAAAAATTGAAAAAATCTTACAAATTTCCTTTCGGGCATTAAAGAGTATTTCTTTGAGAATTCTCCTATCAACTCTGAAATTTTAGAGGAAAAGAACATTAATTTCGAATTCAATCATTATCCAGCTCTATTGTTTTATCTAAATTCATTACATGGGTGTATTTTGGTGGTTATTAATATTTTTCGACTTTCTGGATTTATATTTTTTTTCAAGGATAAAACACAAGCTCTTATTATTATGGTGCTCTTAGAGCGGTGCCTGTAAATTAATTCCACATAAACGCAGTTCTCAAATGAAAGAGTTCTTAAACAGTGAAGTTCGAAGTGTACCAAGTTGAACCTCAAAACGATGAGCAGCCACAGTCCATCGAGTATTTCTGATATGTACCGCTCTTGGTGGAATCAAACGAGCCAAGTCACTTGAACGCTTCCCATGGAAGTATCTATAGAAGAGAGACAATTCTCCAACCTTTCTCTGATTTTCTAGGCAATCAAGATTGCAATTGATGTTCGCGTCTCCAATCAGGCGGATGGCCCTTTTCTGAATGGAATCCAGCAGCTTCAAGGTATGCTTAGGGGTGAAGCTCCATACATGAGAACAATACTCCGAAGAAGGTCTGATCTGAGCTTCATAAAGCATCAAAAGTTGCTGAAGTGTGCACAGTTTTCTGGTTCGGAACAGAAGCATTTGAGAAGCAGTCTTTGCAATTCCAGCGACATGATTCTGCCAAGATATATTGGTGTCCATTTTAACCCCCAACAAACTTATCGAAACAGAAAGCGGAATTGTCTGTCCTGACATTATTTTACACGGTTCGGAAACATTTATCGTTTTGAAGATGCCTGGATTTTTGTGACATTGAATTAAACCTGGTTACTTTCACTCCAATTCAATATGCAACCTCCTACTGCCGGTGAAGATGTACATCTGCAGCTGATGTCCTGGAATTCAAATGGAATGACGAGACAAGTGTGCTATCGTCAGTAAAGCAATATATTGGATTCTTGTTTTTTTCCAATAAGTCTTTGATATAGAAGAAAAAGAGGGTTAGAGACAATACGGATCCCTGGGGAATACCAGCGTTGATGGTAAAAGTATTCGAGAGATATCCACTCACGGGCACTTGCAGGGAACGTTCTTTCGAGAAGCTGCAGAGCCATTCACAAAAATGATCCCCCTTTCTTGTAAGAAAGGTTTGCGCACTTTTGAAGTACATTGTCGGGCACTTCATCAGGACCAGACGCCTTATTGATATTGAACTGATTTAAATATCAGTATATCTGAGTAAGTATATCAGCATCTACCGACTGTAACCACTATATATTTCCCTTCAACAAATAATTGTTTCTAAGAACCCCCACGCCAACATAAGAATAAGATATTTGTTTGAATATAAAGGGAAAAAGAAGACACGTTGTCGTAGAGAAAAGTCAATATTATGCAGAGGATGTTGGCAAACAAAATTTCATTCTCCCCCTCGTTGGTACTTCACTGCTCGTAGAACGTTCGGGAATTTATATAAACATATAAAACAGCAATGTATTGAGCAGTCAATCGATTTCAATATACCTCCGGATCTCGGAGTTGGCTCCTTTAGAATCCTCGGGGACCGTCTTCGGGGAAAATGGATCAAGGGGTTTGTTTGACGACATTACAAACAGGAAAAAGACGCTACCTTGCGAAGTTATTACAAAAAGAAGGGTATATTTTTTGTTAACTGTAGACAAGCTGTCACATTCGCTTGTTTTTGGACTTAAGAACCAGACAGTCTTCAAGGAGAATAACTTATAGATCCAGGGTTGACAAAAATCATAATTTTAATATAAATGAAAAAAATCCGAATTTTGGAAGCACTTTGTAGGAAAAGGCGCAAAAAAAGTGGATACAGAGCAATTTGCAAAAAAATTAAAAAAATTCAAGGAATAGTTAGTATATTACGAACCCACCATGAGTTTCACAAGAGACTGCAACCAATTGAAAAAATAGATCTCGCAGCGGGTGATTATATTGTAATTTATATTGATTGAAAAGCATCTGCTGGCTATGATATACTTACACATAAATATATCAGTAAAAACTTAAACTGTTTAGTATCGAAGTGCGGTTTTTATATAAATATTTCAACAAAAATCAGTGCGACTAAAAACAGAAAATTGACATTTTAACTTTACACTGTTGAAAGTTTTTTTCATAAAAATTACCTTACTTTTTTCAAACTTTTAGTCTTGTTCTATATTAAAGTTTATCAGTTTATAATTCGGTCGGTCGGTAGCCAGGCGGTTCGACGTGGGTGCTTTATTCACTCACTTGAATTGACTGCCGTGTTGGTCGGTGGTTCAAGCCCTAGGTAATACCTCGTTAATCCTTAGCTCGCAAAAGTTTCGACTTCTGAGGGTTGTCGTTCGTAGGGGTGCGACAGCTGGTTAAGGGAAAAACATATTTTGAACAGATTTTTAAATTTTTAAATTTTTCATAACGAAGTCATAATGCTATTAGACTGCGGATTATTGTGAATCAATCCACTGCAGATGAAGAAGTTATATCACGTGTTCAGTGTTGCCAGGTCTACGGGTTTTGCATCAGCTCCATGAGAACAAGCACACGTTTCAAGTGAATGAAGGAAAATTTAACACAATTTAACACATTTATTAATTCTAAGGCGGTAACGACGTTCGCCGGGTCAGCTAGTAGTTTTATAAAATTTTCGAGAATTGCACTAAATGGCATCAAATGGATCAAAAGATCATAAACGAAACGAATCAGGAGAATTTGTAGTTAATATTATTAAAGAACAGTAATTAATGTCTCTCAGTTAGCAATGTGATTCTTTTTTTTATAAATTATTTCTTATTGCAATCGAAAAATTTTATTTTTCAAGACAATCGTTTTTTTATGAATAAAAAACAATAGTGCTAACTTGATAAAGAGTTAACACAACCACTCCGGTAAAAGTATTGATGAAATTGAATGTGGAAACTTTTGATATCGATATTTTGTCGATTACCTATCGTAACTCGCCGCGATCTAAATATTTGATTCGTTCAATAATTTTGTCGAAATATCGTGAACAAAAAAGGTATTTATCAATCGTCGAAAGGCCAGAATTATAATGTGTTTTATCAAGACGTTTATGAGACGATTGTGGTAACTTTATATTGAGTTAGCATATCCACCCATTTGAAAAAAATGATAGATGTCGAAAAAGATGAGTACAAATAATCAATACTGTGTTTATTGAAAAAAAATACATAAGCATCGGATAACATTGCAAACAGGAAAGAAATTCAAATTCTTCTTTTCTAATAAAGAATGTATCAAAGGAGATGGATACACGGAAAATCGATTCTGGTTTTTTTCGTTCACGATCTCTTGAAAAAATTGTTAAAAAATCAAATACATGCAACGTAGTGTTCCCATATAGTATAGTACAATAATTTTCAGAGAAATACGTTTTTGTGTTTTTTTTATCAAAATGAGTTACGATAATTATTAGAAAAATATTCATAACATATATTTCAGCATAACCCTGAAAAGGCATGAGCCTGTAGCAGGGCCCCCCTTATACCACCAATGTAACTTAAAACTAACTAATCCAAACCGTCTTTGAACTTGATTGGAATTTTATTAAGAATGTCACTATGGTAGTTAGCAGAGCTACATAAAAATAATACAACAAATCCTCGACAGTTATTCAAAAATAAAAGAAAATATTTCTATTAATTTACTAAAAGTGGCCTAGCTAAGTTTATAGAGGTTGTGATTTCGGCTCTTTACTATCGCTTTTCATAAATACGATATTATTGACAGAATAATGTATATGTACGTTAGCCCTTCATTTTAAGTACTCCTAATAATTTGTATCTATCATTCTAGAGGGCTCAATAAATCATTTTTATATACATGAAAAAAATCTGCAGTAAAACTGTTTTTTCTGTGAAATATTGCTGATATTGTTTGATAATTTGGACTTACTTGAAATCAATTTTGTAAAATTTTAATGGAAGTAATGAAAACTGCTTTTCGACGACACATAACATTCTCACAAATGTTTGAAGGTGATTGACAATGTTTCACGATGAATTTCACTAGTTTGGACTTCCATTGTCTACTATATAAAATGATTTGAAATCTATGAAAGAACTAATAAAAAGAAGAATCAAAAATGAATAGCTGAAAATAACAATTATATTAGGCAAAATGAACCTGAAATAAAATAATAGTGAAATAAAATACAAGTAAAATAGAATAATTGAACAAAAATAAATAAAAATGAAGAAATGAAAAAAGAAAATAAAAAGTTGAGAGATTCCAATTCACGTTAGTTCACGACGTTTCGATTGTATCTACAATCGTCTTCGGGTGATGACTGGACTGATTCCTCCGAGAGATGACTATTTACAGGTCGTTCGAGTACTTTCACTTATCCCCGCTTTCCATTTTCCGCTTCACTAGTTCCGTGGGAGATGACTAGTGAAATTCTCACAAATCATGGATTCACGCCAAGAACAATCGTGAATGAAGAATGTTGCTTATGCATTCCTTACTGTCTATGGAAAACTAGGATTTTGACAACTTCCAATTATTTGGCTTTCTCTACGAGGTCAATTAGCGAGTTTTTTACTTTTTTATGTTGTTACACTCATCTCGAACATATGTTCACAGTTTCGTTTCAGTTGTTTATCATTTGTAGTTTGTTGGTGAGAGGCATAAAAATAATTAGAAGTGTCGTCGTGTTTGACATTTTTCTGCTTTCGAGAAAAATTGACCGAAGAATTTGAATCAAATTTTGTGTAGGTACAAAATGGAATTGAGTGCTCAAAAACACTTGAAATGTTGACAGTGGCATACGGTAATTGTACTCTGAGTCAGAAAAATGTTTACAAGTGGTACAAACTTTCCACAGAAGGTCGAGAAGATGCTCGCCCTGGACGCCACAGCACATCAACAACCGATGAAAATGTTGTGAAAGTGAAAAAAATTGTAATCTTTCCAATGGAAGAGCCCAGGAGAGCAAGACCGAAGAAAAGCACAAAAAGTTCGCTTAATTGTCAAGGTTTTGCTCATTGTTTTCTTCGATTACCGAATCGCAGTGCATCAGGAGTTCTTGTCACATAGTCGTACGGTCAATAAGGAGTATTATCTTGGAGTTATGCGCCGTTTGCGAGAAACAATACGAAGAAAAAGGCCGGTATTGTGGAAAAACAATTCATTACTTTTGCATCACGATAATGCACCTGTTCACTCGTCTTTGCTTGTTCGTAATTTGTTTGCCAAAAACAACACCGTGATCATGCCTCAGCCACCATATTCACCAGATTTGGCACCCTGCGACTTTTTTTCCCTGTCCCCCAAATCAAAGAGACCCTTGAGAATACGGCGTTTTATGACGATTGAGGAGATAAAACCGAATCGCTAAGACAGCTCAAGGACATACAAAAAGTGTATATCAGAACTGCTTCGAGGATTGGATGAAACGCTGGCACAAGTGTATCATACCTAGGGGGACTACCTTGAAGAGGACAAAATATAAATTGATGAATAAATTAATATTTTTTGAGGAAACTTTTCGAACAGACCTCGTATATCAAAAGCCTATTGTCTTCATCATTGTTGTCAAAAATTTTGTGATTAATGTGTGATGTCCTTTCCTGGTTCGAAGACCGTCGATTCAACCTAAATTCCACAAATAACATCCCAGCAGATACTCTGATTATTATTCTTGCGATCCACTTGTGGACGGCATCGATAGATTGCTGCTAGAGAAAATAAATATCCGTGGGAATCAGTTTACTTTCACTGCGTCGACAGTTTAATTCTTATAGAAACAAATGAATCCGCATTCGTATCAATATTTCCGCAATAAAATTGCATGCGGCCTATTCGGACAAATTGAATGTGGGTTAGTAAAGCACTGTGGTAGAAATAGAACCGTACAAAACATTCCGCATTCCCGTGTGTAGAATCTGCTTGTTCGTTAATCTTTTAGAGAGCAATCAATATTTTTGAAATAAGAAATCTCGTCTTTACTTTAGTTCATGTTGGAGCCGTAATGAAGGATAAGAGCGGTCATACAAGCGAAGCGGAGAAAAAACATTGTTTCTCTGTTTACATTGGAGCGATGCTTTGAACCTTCAGTAGTATATGAGTGTTGATAAGAACGTCGATAATTTACAATTATTTAGTTTTGTCAGCTTTTATCGAGGTTGAACATAGAAAATTTAATTGGTGAAATTCTTGCCAGGCATTTACTGATGAATTCCGTGGCAGAAAAATTGAAAACAACATTGTTGTATTTTATGAAATTGAGAAAACTGTAGTAAAGTTGTCATCTGAAATTCTTATGAAAAATCACTACAAGGAAAAAGACTGAATTTCTCTATAACTCACATTTGAACTATTTACTTCTATAGAGGTAATATGATAAAAAATACCACCAGAAATATCTGGTGATTACAAATCTGAATAGAAAAATGTTTTGTGACCACCTCATCATACTAGAAGTAATTTAAATTTATATGAGAGTTTTGCAATAACATTTCTTCGTGCAGATGATAATACTGAAATACTTCCAGCTTATAAGGATAATGCCATAGTATAATAATGGATAGGTTCTATCGATTAGAAAATAAATTATCTCAGTTGATTTTCGAGTTCAACATGCCAAACAGATAATAGAACAAAAAACGTTCACGAACCAACAAAATCAATTGAACATAATATTTATAGAACGTTTGCTAAATATAAAAATATTCTGACCAAACAGAACACATTCAACTGATTTTTTATCTTAGAAAACCATCTCAATCTTATGGGTTACCAAAATACATAAGCCTAATGTTCACTGAGGATTCACTATAAAAACACACTTTTCCACGATAGTTAAATATTTGTTGACTAGTTTTGGTTATTACACCATTTTCAAAACTAACTGGATTACCTAATGATCCTTTAAGATCTATTGTAAGTTCAATTGGATCTCATGGTCAAAAACTATCAAGATATCTTTTATAAATTTTGAAACCGATATCAAGAAAACTGCGTTAGCAAAAAGCTTCTAAAAATAAAAAATGTTTGTGACAACTGTAAGTAAAATAGTCAAAAACAAACCTTATGGACGCAAGACGCGATGTAATACAGGATTACCAAAACCTTTAGATGTTCATCTAATAAAATCATTGAAAAAACAATATACGACTGTTACAAAAGCAATGAGATTCCTACAACTGAAATCATAAGGAAGAAATTGAATAACTTCCGGTCATAACTTGAGCTGCTGTGACAAAACTCTTCAGAATTGGAAAAAGAAACTAGGATTTAGATTTAAAATAATAAGCAAACGTCAATCAGTTATGGAAAACAGAAGAATGGTGGAATTGCGTAACAAATACTTAAAACAAACAACTAAATATAGACAAGAACAACGGCAAATTTTCTATTCGGACGAAACTTGGTATGACACTCACGACACAGTTACGAAAGGGTGGACTGATGGTTCGAGAATGTGTACGCCTAACATGCCTGCAAACAAAGGATCGCGACTAATCATTGTGCATTGCGGAGGAAGTAAAGGATGGCTTTCGAATTCTTGGAAATTATGTGGAAAAAAACTTCAGGACTGCAATGTTGACTATCATGAGAACATGGAAGCTAATTTTTTCAAAGAATGATTTGTACACATTGATCCCAACTACTTGAAGTTTTGCAGACAAAAACATTTGAAAAAGTACATGCCCTTGAGAGTATTGCTGAAAAGTATGAACACACCATACTGAGACTTCCCCCCAATTTTTGTGTTTTCAACCCATCGAGTTGATTTGGGGGATTTGGCGTAAAAATAATTTTCCAAAATTTGATAAGAAGGTAATAGAGCTAATTAAAGAAGAAGTATCTGATATTACCGAAGAAGACTGGCAGAAAAGGATTAA
The DNA here is from genome assembly GCF_025532065.1 of Leptinotarsa decemlineata. NCBI lineage: Eukaryota > Metazoa > Arthropoda > Insecta > Coleoptera > Chrysomelidae > Leptinotarsa > Leptinotarsa decemlineata. The sequence continues at coordinate 1,440,440 of NW_027412544.1, forward strand.
AAAACTAATTTTACTTGAAAAGAATAAATATTTATAAAGATATGAAACTACGAAAACACATGACATTAAAACACAAAACTTTTGAAACAACCTAATACTCGTATTACTCGTATTACTCGAAAAATACACTATAGTGAAATATCCCTCTTTCTTATATAAAGAAACACTAAAGGAAACGGACAATATATTCAATCATCGATATTTTCCGAAAGATGGAAAACACTTGGCGAACCCCAGTCGTTTTTTTGTACGGGCATTTTATTCACACTTCGCAAAAACGTTGACATACACAAATTCAGCAGGAACGCCTTGGGAATCGTGAGAGACCACGAGGTCTTTTTGAATAGTCAGCAAGGGAATTTGAAATTGTAATAAAATTCGAAAAGTGGATCGGTTATAAAAACAAATATGACTATATTTGCCAGTTTATAGGGAATTGGCAGATATGGAGAGACGCTACGAGAAGTAACTCGTCTAGAAAAATTGTGATATAATCAAGAAATTATTGGAAAAGAAAATAAAGAGAATTTGTAAATTAGCCAATTTTTGACAACTAAATTTTAAGAAAATGAGTGGATCAATGACACAATTACTCTAGTATAACACTATAAACGTGATAGAAATTTTTCAACCAAAGTCCCTTCCATAGAAAATCAAAAGGTCGTTAACTTTTGACAATTTTATTACACGATAAATACATATACTATTATACCTACTTGAGGGACAAAAACAATAATTTTTGACAATCGAAAGTTTTAAATGAAAAATAAAGGCCATACAATTGGTTGGATATATGTTGGGTTCAGTTTGTGTTAAGTTTGGTTCTCTTATTCCTCATGACGCTGTTACAATTTTTTTGGACGAAAAATGAAGAAAACCCAATTTGAGTTAATTTTCAATATGTTGATTCTTATATGAAAATTATGCCTTTCACAGTACCTTTTTCGTGTAAATGATGGTTAAAAAAAAAACAATTTTTACTCAAGATCAATTTTTTTATTATATCGCTACATTCAAATATTATTATTATAGTGATATCAAACCTTACGAATTTATAACTTTTCCTGAAATAATTTTTCAAGTGTTATATCCCAAATGCATCAAGTTTAGTCAGTTAAAATATGTTATCCACCAATAATGCCACTCGCATGGGAAAATAAAAAAAACTGTGGGAGATACAGGGTCGGTTGAATTTAAAAAAAGTTGCCTATTTCAGAGTATATTTAAATAATATTTTGAAATTCAGAATATTCCAATTAGTTCTGGAGACATTCGATATTCACCAATTTCAGTTTAGGTTTTTTGACGTAATATAAGAACGCTTTCTCATTACCACATTTCAGGATGTATTGTTAGGAATCACACGTTAAAAGGTAAGACCTCGTAAGTCCTTAGCTCGCACAAGTTTCGACTTTTGAGAATTGTCGTTCCTAGGGGGGTTACAGTGCGGTACGCGAAGTGATCTAGTAAGGCGATAGACATTAAGTTGAAGTGTTTGTTGTATTTAAAGTGAAATAAAGTTGAGATTTTAAACAGATTTAAACATGTTGGCCATTAACCAAGATTTTGAACTCCATCCCAAATGTTGTTTGTCATTCATCTGAGATATCATGGGTTCGGCCAGTTCAGTAATAAAAATGAGATTAAATTGCTATGATTCAAGTCCATTTGAAGCTTCTTTCTTACACCATTGAATACTTTTCCATTTCGAACTCCTTTCATAACTTCTTTCGTAGATAATAGTTGAGAATTGAAGAGTTCGGTACATTTAGATTGAAAACTCAAGTTGTGCTACATTGAAATATGTTTTTGGTGTGTTTAGTTCTACAAGATGACATTAGGTACGTCGAAATTTTCCAATTATTTATATATAAACTTTCCAGTTTAAAAAAACAATGTGCACCATGAAGGTTAAGCTATATCAAGTACCTATCTTATTAGAATTCAAATATAAAAATGTACTTTTCAAGAATATCAACTACTTAGATGAGTAAGTATACTTATTTTTGAATCAAATATTCACAAATGATCCAGAAGATTATCTGAGAAAATTATCTACTATTAAATTCAGATTTTGAAAAAATATGAAACAAAACGATATTTCAGAAATTTCTTTATGTTCAAATTTTTCACGCATGATAAAAACAAATTATTTCATCTCATATGTTTTGTAGCTGAGGTAACAATCCATATGACCGTCAAAAAATTGATCAGTGAAGTAATAAAAGCGCCTGAAATGAAGAATTTTGATTTTGTTCTAACAACAATGTCAGTGGGCGTTTATTACAATACGTCGTGATTTACCACCCACTAAAGCTAAAGTAGATTCCTAGATAGAAACCCACATAATGTGAAATGCTGAAATTTCTAAATGCATTTTCAGGTCATCATTAAATAAAAGACGATTGTGATTCTGAAAATATTTCACATCAACAGATCAAATCGCCATTAGAAAAAGAGATTCTCAAATTAATTTTTACATTTTATTAAGAATGCGATGAATGGAAAATTACTTATAAATAATCATGTTCAGCAGTAAATTTTGTGCCAAAAACAATAGATTGCAACAAAAAAAAATATTTTATAGGTGCATACTATATACATTGTGATTTCCACTGTATAATAATTATTATAGAAAGCAAACTGAATCATTGGTACATTTCAACTCTTCAAACAGTAGAAAAAGTAGCTCGAAAGCAAAAACAGAAAATCCCCTGCAAAAACAGTAGATCTAACAACACTGAGCACGACGCTCCTCTTGTGCGATTTCTTCTTCACGCACATGGCATGGTAATAACACTGCCACATGATAATTCATGTGGAATGATCATGTGGAAGAATAGCAGAATTTAATAGAATAGCCACATGATCATCGATATTTGTTTAGAAATATTAAATGAGAAAATGTTTAATTTTATAAAAAAAATACTAGTTTTATAGAAAAATTGTAATACTGGTTTTTGCGCAAGAACAAGTGTCCTGAGAGCAAGGAAACCAGAATATTTATAACAAATACACAAAATTTTAGATCGTCAATCTGTTTAAATTTCAGACAAATGCAAGGTGGGTGATCCTTCCTACTTTTTATGCCATGAGAAATGTTCATACCGCATTAAATGAAATCGCCCAGGATGGTAATAATATAGCCATATTATCTATTTTCAATTGTGCAACAAATAGGTAGGTAGGACTGCATTATAGTTGAATTAAGAGGCAGAAAATATCAATAGGCGGTACTTCTATTGTATACAATAAATAAGTTGTTGGTATGAATAGCAATACCTCCAATAAAGTCAGAGTGAATGGAAAAATGATACTGTGTGTTTCATTATTGTTCTCTAAGTAAACCTCACAAAGTACACGTTAATTTATTCAAAGGAGATTCAAGAATATATTCCGTAGATTTGAATGAAAATTTACGTAATTATTGAATTCTCTTATAGGTATTCACTGATTTTTATTAGATTTCCAAAATAAACTTTTTGTAAAACTAAATAAGAATGATGAGGAAAAAAGGAAACTGAAATCTAATAAGTAGGTAATATACATTTTTACTTCCATTTGAACTTTAAAATATGGTAGCTACCTAAGTGCATAAGTAAGTTTCTATGGACCGGTGTTTTCCAAAATGTTTTTACAAAAATTTTCTATTGCTCCAAAGCACTATTAGATTCAAAATGTATCCTTGAAACTTATTTCATCAACATGGAGTAGACTATTTTATTATTATTCTCTTTATAGAAGAAAAATCTTCAAAAAATATTCAGAAATCGTATTGTAGCTTATCAAATATTCATGTAGGTAAAAGTACATCTAAAACAAGCGACATAGAAAAAGCAGATGGGATTTTCAGCTCATATAATTGCATATCAATGACTTTGAAAGTGCAATTAGAACATATTTTAAAATTTTGTCACTTTCGTGTGGCACCTAGTGAGTCCCCTTAAAAACCAGTAATGTTTATCGTAGAATTCAGGTGTATTTTTCATGAGCGAAAAAAGTTAATAAAACACTTGAAAATGTTGTCAGCATAAATTTTTCATTGATTTATCATTTCCATGTGCCTCATCTTTCTGCCAATATTATTGACTTGAATTGAAACTAGTAAATTAATTCAATAAACTACCTAGTCTTAGATATTAACTAATTCATTATTATTTCAGGAATACGAATAAGGTTCGATGTTCAGATTTACCAGAAAATAGTTCCTAAACAGTAAAGTTTCTAGTGCAAATTCAGTTACTTTTTTTCATTTGTCTTTTGAACAAATACTGATGTGTTCTTATTAAGTGTTTCATTTACATAGGTACGTCTTCATTTGAAGAGTACGTAAATAAATCAGATTCAGAAGCCTTCATAATGCGTGTACCAATGAAACTATAAAAAATATTATTCTTTCGACGTATTATCATTCTTATACCCAAATTTCAAAGAAAACAACCTTATAAATGCTAAATGCTGTAATAACTTCCAACTGAAGACAACAACAATATTGACATTAGCAACACTAACCTTAGGTATTATTGAACCCCATCGTTACTTTCAATCGTCAAATGAAACATTTCACACGAGGAAAGTCACTAGAAGCATTAAAACCAAAATTTCTTTTTTCACTGATTGTATTGTCAACGAGCCTCACTAAACTTCATAAAACATCCTCCACAACTCACAAAACTCCGCCAAACGTCCGATGCTCAAAATTTTCGCGCGAACTCTGATGAAACCGAATGCCACAGCGTCATCCAGCACCCTCTAGATTGCGTCTTTGACTGAACGCGAGCTTGGAATCGAGTAAGCTCTGGTGTGGAGAACTTGTTTTGACGAAGGAAGGGTGGGAGCTCATCGCCAACTTGTCTGCGCGTCAAAAACGGGAATCACCTTAGGAAGTGCTGTGAAAAAAAACAAATAATGTGTTGTTTGTTTTATGGTTCGTTTGACCTTGTCGGTCTTGTTTGATGCTGATTTTTATGAGAAAAAAAGTCCGATTATGTTTGAGTATGGGATGGTGTTGACAAATTATGGGTTATTATGTGAAGGAAATATTTTATAAGTATATACTTGTTTGATTTTGTAACAATTTTGTCATTCATCATGTGTCAATGGAATTGGGAATTTCTTTGCAAATAATAATTGTTCTTTCTAGTAGGTGCAGTGTTACAGGTAAAAAAAACAGTGAAAAGTAGTCAAAAATTTGTAATTAGGTGTAAAGTTGCTGGGTGATATATGATTTTGGTCAGAAATATTTCTTTAAACAAAATTTTGACACGTTTCTTCGATCTTGACCGTTAAGTGAACGTTTTTTATCAACCCTAATGGAAAATGACAATGACAAATTGAACTAGTCAAGAAAATCAATGATATATTTTTATCGATTATTTCATTCAAACCAAATTACTTCTCATTTCTACCTTCTGACCCACAATAATAATGCGATGAAAATCTTCAGAAATATTCAAGTTTTGACAACTGTATAAAATTGGAACTGGGCAAAATAACGATCCATTTGCCTACCTACCACGGGAACATTTTTGGCAGATCTATAAAAACTACTCAATTTCCATTTTGTATTATGAAGAAATAAAAGTTTCATTTGTATTTCCAAGTAGTTTTCACCACTTAATTGAGGATTCCCTGTTAGAGAAATAGGTAGCCACAGAGTAGAACACGAAATGTCGAGCATAAAAACGGATTATAAATGCTCCTGAGAGGCTATAAGACTATAAATAAGATGTATGTCCTGGTTCTACGAAATTCAGGTTCTAGGACGTCAGGTCCTAGAACGTCAGGTCCATGCGCAGTTGATATAGAGCGTTCTGGTTTCTGGTTTCACCAAGTGTCTGAGGCTATTTCGGACTGTTTGAGATTTTGTACTTGTACCTACGCATCATGTCTTGTGCAGTCTCCAGTTTCGGATGTTAGAACCAGAACAAACCTATAGAAAGAAACATTCCAATTTCATGGACCCACAATGAAAACAACGTTTAGCAAAATGCTGTATCTGTATTACGAGGAAATTATTGCCACAAGATGGCAGTATGGAACTCTAGGAAAATAAAGAAGGGAGAAAAGACATTTTCTATTGAAATTAAAAAAAAAATGCCATTATCATTGGAACGTTGTTTGGAAGATAAAATTAGATCGATAGTTGAAGGCGAAGCAGTTTTCAAAGTTAAATTATATGATATTTTTATGTTAATGTAAAATTTGCCTACAAATTTCTTTATTACAATCCTCCCTTTACGACATCCCTAACAAATAAAGTGAATGAATTAGGTGTTTGCAACTGTAAATAACGTCAGTTTAGTTTATCGTTATGGCGATAGATATATACACATACATACATAGTATATGTACAAGTGAAAACACATTTTCTAATATATAAATAATCATCAATATCGTTTGGATTTAATAATTATAATGAAAAATGGTCTTTCTTATGTATGTAAAATAATATTGTAATAGATACCTAGATGTCACAACAAATATTTGAAAGTAATTTACAACTGGTTCTTATGGCAATAATCGATATTTTCTTCAATTCGACTTGCAGAGGAGATATCTGAGAAAAATTCGCCTTTGCAAACTGGTAATCATGGTTTTTGTATCTCTGGATTTTCATAACCCCATACCATATACTATATAAGTGCTCCGTAGAGCAGCATGTTTTTAATCACACCTTCCCACTACTTGGTGCTTTGATGTCTCGCTAGTGCGAGCACTAGCTTTTCTTATGGGTTGTCTTATTATTTATCTCTGTCCTATCTCAAAGTTGCTCCCCTCTCGGCACACTCCGTTCTGTGTATATCTTTATCTGGCAAGTGGTAATAGCATGGTATTTATGTTCTATGCCTTCTATATGGGAACAAACAAAACCTCGCAAAACGAACTTTAGGTTCCTAAAATAAGACAAAATCAAACATCTATCTCTTAGGCACTCAAATAGCAATTTAAATGTTAAACTCTCCTCTTGGTCTCTCGCCCACCACCCACCAGCGTCCTCTGGCGACCTTGCCAATGGTGGCCCCTATTGAATAGATTCAATGGGGAATGTTCTACCTGACGAAAATCAAGTAGTTTTCATAAAAGAGCTCTAAAACAACGCATTTTAAACTTATCATTTCAACCTTTTTGTTTGAAAAATTATTTAAATACTTAAAAAAGAAGAATGAAATAATGCATTCAACATTTAAAGGGGTTCGTTTCTATTTCACCATTCGGCAACATCGGTTATAACTAATAAAGGACAATGAATCTGTTACCTGTATGAGACAAACAAATATGACATATTTCAGAGGCATGCTGTTCTGTTTACTTATGTTCTGAGTTCCGAGACATTCTGTGACATATGACATTTTGTGCACCTAACCTATCTTCCTCTATATAAATAAATAACAAAACAACTATTGTTTATGGGGCTTGTAGAGGTGGTTTTGAACTATAATTTATATTTTACCTTAATTGTTGATTTATAAAGATAATTTTCTTTTTTAAAAGTAGAATATCTAGGTACGTATAAATTATTTCAACTTGATATAGGCGCTGTTGCCAATATGTGAATCAAAAACAAATCCCTTTAAAAATTAAAACCCATCATATGAAACATCAATTTGAATACTTTTTCGAAGTGAATTTGAAAAACTCATGAATAAAACTCAAATTTATTTTGTTCAAACTTGCATTAGCTGTAATAACTCAAATTGAAGAACATTCCACATTGAATATAACGCCTTGCACGTAAAGATCCTGAATTGGTAGGAATATGAGTAGAGGTTAGTAATATAGAAAATATTACAAAATTTTTTTGCTATCATCTTGCAAAACAAAAGTATTGTCCTCTATTATCTCAATAAACACTAAAACATCACTACTTCTACAGACTTTCTGCAACTAAAAGAAATAAAACAATAAATCGAAATGGTGAATTCAACAAACTACCATTATCAAATAAATTTCAAATCGTAGTTTATTATTCTATATAAACTTCACTTTTAATTGAAAAGTGACCTAATTTTTTTCGTGGTATAAACATAGGTAACAGTGACGTCATCTATCAACAATAAATATACTTTTCATTAACTGTGAAAAAGATCACGTATACAACACCAGAACAAAGAATGATCTTAGAAATGAGCAATGCAACTATACAGAGAAATGTCAAATATAGCGTTATAAACATGTACAATAAATTTCCACTCACTCTAAGAAATCCACCAATTTCAACAATGAAATGTCGTTTGAAGAACTACCTCCTAGAAAAACGTTATTATAGCTTGCAGGAATTCTTAAATGATACTATGTTAACTATACGAATGTTATTTATATATGCCTGATTTTATTTTATTTTTTTGTCTTAAAACTACGTGTGTGATAATGTTGATTATGTATGTGAAGCTTTTATTTGTTATTTATTACTGACATGTTCTACACTCCTCGGAGTTTATATGTGTACATTATATATGTAACCGGAGCAAATAAAGATTTATTTATCTATCTACATTCTTTTCAAAATTCTTATCCAATAAACGATTGTGCTTATAGAATTTTCATGTAAATCAGATGACCAATGTCGTCGTTGTTTGAAACTCAATTATCTATATAGTTATTGTCTTAATCTAGGTCGGATTTATATGGGAGATAATGGGGGTAATTACCCTCCCCCGACATGAACATTCAATACTGAACCTCTGGTGTAGATTAAATCCAGAACAAGCCCTGTTCCCAAACACCAGAACTCCAACATTCGTCTTGACATACGTTTCACCAACCAAGTTGGCGTCTACAAAAGATGGTGTACACTAATTCCTAACTGTAAAACTGGTCAACATTTAAATCTAACAGGGTACTCTTTTCACTTTCAGATACATTTCGATAATTTCCGTTAAAAATTTGCGAAAAATTTTCTCATAGTCTCCGCTGATTTTAATAAAACGATTCAACTGAGAATAAACAATGGACTCAAAAATGATCACTTGGTGATCGAAACACGTGTCGAGGTGTTAAAATAAAGGTTTGTTGTTGGAAAAAAAACTCCAGTAATATTATTTACTGTATTTAGTTCTCATGCCATACTTTGTTGTTTTCAGACTTCTCAAAACATTGAAAAATCTAGTGTCATGAACCGATCTCAACAATTTCAGACACTTTTCAAGGCGCTAGATTTTTCTGATCTTCGAAATCGGCACTAGTCAACAGAAGAGGTCAGATCCTGCTCTACGACAACACGCCCGTCCGAATTAAGCGCAGAAGTTCTGCCTCACCAATCTTACTTCCCAGACCTCCCGCCAACGGACTACCATCTTTTCGAACACTCCGTACTCCGATAACTTTCTCACCGGTAGAACCTTCGCCAATCAGGACTAGGCAAAATCGGCCTTTGGCGATTGCCTAAAACTATATTTGAACGCTACCCCTGCCACTTTGTGTTGTGAATAATCATGTGGAATATATCTAAAAGTACTGGTATTCTTTCTATGGCTATGGACATCAAATTCTAGACCCTGGTTACTTCTAATCACTAAGATATTCAAGAATGGTAACTCCTCGTTGTTTTTTTCATGTCATATGTAAACTTAATATTTGGAGGTCTGTTGTTAGATGTTGAAACAGAATCCTCTACCTTAGATCGTTAATCATCGAAAATATATCATCTGCATATCTTATTCAATTCCGTAGAAAGTAATCTAGCTCCTATTTATGTGAATCAACAAAACTCAGGTTATTATGAGATCGAGAGAGTTTCAAATTGTTAGGTTGTCCATTCAGCAATTTGTCACACCGAACCGAACCGACTTGTCAGATAGGTACGTGAATTTTTGGCAGACCGCATATTTTAGGAACGGTAGGACTAGAAGACTCCTGTTCAAAGTCTGTGCGACCGTTTTTAATTAAATCATCTCATAGTAATCTGATTTGTCCAATATCACAACCTTATTGCCTTTATCTGCTTTCCGATATAAAACATCTTTCTCTTCCAATTGATTGATAATCTTGCTTCAGTTTTCTACCAGAAATCATTGATGTGTGTCTGAAAGTCAAAGTGTACCCTGTTACTTATAAATTGAGACCAGTTTCAGTTACGAATTAATGTACCTCATCTCCTGAAAACGTCAAGTGTTGCAGTTCCGGTGTTTGGGAACAATGTTCGTTTTGAACATTCAACAAATTACCAACGAGTATGGTAACAAATACACGCACATATTTTCACATAGCAGAATGTCATCTTCAATTCTTTCAGGTTTGGAGATATTTTTTTTTTTCACATATATAAATTATTCCGTCTTTATAATACCCCCTCTCGACATTCAGAAATCTTCTTCCCCCCTCCGAAATTTAGACTAATATTAATATTATAGTCAGGTCACAGACATGGTGAAAATCATTTGATGTAATCCTGAGAGCCATCTATCAGATCTTCGTGGAACATAATACAAAATCTAACTGGAAAGTGACGCCACCCTTACCAGAGAACGATGGAATCTTTGTATAAGACAAAGATGGAATGATATATTCGTCTCAATTTATTTTTATCGAATTTTAATTTTTTTGTTACAACTTTTGCTAGGTGAATCATATTTATTGTAATGTGAGATTATTGTTATGAAGATACATTTCGTTTTTAGTATTTTGAATTCAAAATGTATTTTTTTGTATTATCGAGTGATGGATGCTTGTAAAGTATTGTTTAAAATAAAATATTGACTAAGGGCACCATCTTCCGGCGACTTCTGACGTAGACTCCGAATTAGTTTCCATCACCAGTAAAGGCATCTTATATTCGATATCGTTGTATGAAGAGATTTTCAAACAAAGTCGTTACTTTTTGACATCTTTTGGAGTTTGTATGAATACATAAAAAACATGAGCGCCCCCAAGCAGTACGCCTTTGTTTTGATGGTTGCCTAAACCAGACGTGAACCTTTATAGAAAATGAAAACATTAGAAACTAGATACTTTTTCGCCAGCTTTGGTATTTGACATTTCTATTATTGATTCTTGTATTTGAAATAAATAGTCATAGTATAGTTTGTGGATCCGCGATACTTTAAAACGGAAAATGGATAAATCTGAGGTTTTGGAAACATTGAAGGCCGCTAATTTATATCTGAATCATTTGAACTGCTTAGAAGGAGAACTGGAAAATGCTCTGGAGCAAATAGACACAACCTTCAGGAACACTGAAAAAAATATTAGTGAAACATTTTCTAACCTAAAGGACGAGTTAATGTACATTCTAAAGAAAAGAGAAAAGTTCTTACTAGATAAAGCCAAAAAGGTAATCTCGCCTATCCCAATAATTCTTCATTTCAGATCTTGAAACCTCCAATATTTTTTTTAGACTGAGAGTGAGAGTTTAGCTCCTTTACAAGAATGTCGTTGTATTATTTTAAACAAAATTGAATCCACAAACAAATTAATAAAAATAGGTAATTCAATTATAGATGGTGTTAACGAAAGTGTCGACACATTTGTGACAAATGCTAGCAAATTGGGAAGTCTGCCTGAAGTTCCCGATTTGAAAGAAGTGCCTTATCTCAGTTTTCACTATGAACAATCTTCAGAAGTCGAAGTCAAAGATATTTTGTCACAGTTTGGTTATGTTTGCAGAATAGCTCCTATACAGGTAATTTCACTTCTCTTGAAAAATAAACATTTTATTTGTTACAGCATACATTTGGTAACAACGGATGTTCTCATTTACTTTTCTTTGGAATTACTTCAAGCAGCTCTAAACTTAAACTATTTCAACATTTCCCAAAATTCAATGATGAATAAGGTTGAAGTGAATAAATACATCCAAAACAAACACTTTTTCCAATCACCATAAATGCAATACTCCTCTCACATGCCTTTCACCAATCAAGTTGGCGTTTTCAGGAGATAAAGAAAACTAATTTGTAACTGTAAAACACTCACTTTATATCTAATAGGACACAATTTCACTTTCCGATACACATCAATGATTATGTGTAGAAATTTGTAGGAAATTTTCCTTTGAAAGTTCCCGCAAATTTCAACAGCATGATTCATGAAAAGGAATATAGTGGGCTGTTTGGAATGGGACTTTTGTCAGTGTTCATAGTTCTCATGCTACACTTTGCCATTTCTAGAATCCATAAAACTAATATTATGCACCAATCCTAATTTTAGGCAGTTTTCATTTATTATAAGGCGTGTTGAGTGACACTAGATTTTCTGGACTTTGTAATCAGATATGTACATTAAAACAAGTTTTAATGCCTTACTTAGTTTTTGCCACAGTCCTCACAGCTCATTTCATATATCTCCAACTTTTCATTTTCCATCATCTTGTCTTTAGAGTTACCTAACAGTTGTTGAAGTGAGCAAGAAGTTTCGAGGGGTACTTTCACATTCAACTCTTTGAAAATACAATCTAATCCGTTACTGTTCCTTGGTTCATATGGAAAGAAAACAAACTTCGAAGTGCATAATTGAAAAACTTTCAAATCATGTGTAAGAATCTCATTTCAATTTTAAAAAATATTATTTTTGATGTCATCACTCACACAATGATAACATAATTAATAAAAAGAAAATCTGATAGGATACTCGTTTGAAATTGAAAATTGGCATTCAGGATTTTTTCCTTTACTCGCCATATATCTCAAACCAAACCATCTTTGAAATATTGTTCACAACAAACTTGAAGCATTCAGATACTGCAGAAATATATGTCACTCTTCTCAACGTCTTTCAAATGAATATGTTTTTTTTTTAATTTAAATTCAGTATTTAATCTTCATTTTTGTATAGGAAAAAACTTAAGAGTGCTTTAAAGACTGCAAAGCTCTTGTATCTGCCTTCATATGTTTTATTTCACATCTGCCATTATTGTTCACCATATTCTGTACTGTTGCAATCTTTCTGAACAAGGACATTTCCACTGACGTCACACACAAAACGTCTTAACTTAGTTTATTGTTTCAGTTTTTTTTGTCATACACAAGCTCTATGAGCTTCAGTGGCTTGTCATGTTTATGTCTGCATTTCTTCTTGTTTATATGTATTCAATCTTATGAAATAAACATTATTATTATTAAATTTTATATAAATATATCACATTTTTAGGTGACAGATTTGTCTGAAAAACCTGGTGCCTTACTTATTGAATGGAGAAATGTTGAAATTGAAGAAAGAATGACAGATATTCAGGAGTTCAGATTGCAGAGAGCTTTTGGTGATGTTGTTAAAGATAAGCATCTGGTGGCTAATTTTAAAGATTGCTATAAAGGTTGGTATATTGCTTAATTCTTAAGTATAAAAAAATGATGTTACTGTTGAATTTTCCAAACTGTTTTTAATTGTGTCATCTAGGTTTAGATACTCAGTTTCTGGTGAAAGATCTCCTAGCCAGACAACCATATTCATTCAGAGTATGCTGTAAATTCGAAGGAACATCAGAGTGGTCACCTTGGTCTTTGCCTCAAGTGTCTTCCACATCTCTCAAACACTTTTCATGGAAACCAAACGAGGATTATATTATTTCTAATGAGAACAGAATTGCAGCTCCTAAGAAAAGTGTCTCCAAGATATTAATTTCAGATGGCGCACAGTTCTCTGTAGGACATTCTGTGGAGTTCACGGTAAATGTTCCTTTTAAGTTTCACTCATTGTACCATATACTCTATTTCTAGTTAAAATTCCGTAAACAAACATAATTTATCAATTTAGCAACATTTTAACAACAAATGGTGCGGAACACTCATACCACGTGGCATACGAATTCATTGTACAAGGTGCCTTTCAGTTGTTGGAACCATTTCCGGTTAAACCGGAAGAGATATTTCATCAGTTCGGACTTCCATTGTCTAATATACTATAAATTGATTTGAAATCCCTGAAAAAAATTAAAAGGATTAACCGAAAATAACAATTTTATTGAACAAAAAACTGAAACTACAAAGAAATAACTTACAAGCAACAACCAAAATAATAAAATATTGAAATAATAATAAAAGCTGAAAGTTAAAAATTAAAAAATAATAACAAAAAATGAAAAATAAAAAGATTCCAAACCAAGTTACGTCACGACGTTTCGATTGTTAGATCCACAATCGTCTTCGGGTGATAACTGGACTTATTCCTCCAAGATCTGACTATTTATTGGTCATTCGAGTGCTTTCACCTATCCCCTCTTCCCTCTTTCTGCTTCATAGGTTTTAGCTGGAGATAATCGTTTGACGGGAGTTAGTCGTTTTTGACGTTGTTAGACAGCATATATGAGGCTTCTTTGAATTTTCTCCTAAACCAGTGTTCCTCTTTGTGGATGTTTTCAGCTGGAGACCACTTGATATTATGTTGATGAGTCCAAAAATGCTCTGCTATTCTAGATTTACTGGTTTCTCCTAGCTGTGTGTGTTTCTTGTGCTTAGCAATGCGAACTTTCGAAGGTCTCTTAGTTTCACCGATGTATGATTCTCCGCACTCGCAGGGTATCCGGTAAATGCAATTCTTGGAATCGCAGTCGGCGTTTGGTGGCCTGGTTTTTGTGAGGCTGCTACGGATAGTGTTCCCAGATCTGCAGCAGGTCCTGATGTTATACTTGGACCCAATCCTTCTTACCCTTTCCGATAATCCTCTGATGTAAGGAAGTACAAGTACTGGTTGTGACGGCTTCTCTTCCTTGTGGCGCTCTTGCTCTCTTCTAGCCAAAGCCTGTTCTACCATCACTCTGGAGTAACCATTCCGATGAAGGTCATTTTTGATGATGCCTAGTTCCTTTTCGAGACCTTCCTTTGTATTACAGAGCCCGAAAGCTCTGATGATTTCTCTCTTAGTCGATTGATGGTGGTTGGATTTCTGGTTCAAATACTGTCCTGTGTGAGTGGGATTTCGATATACAGATGTCAATATACCGACACTAAATGGGAAACATTGTGTCATAACAAGAAATATCGGTTCCTATGACCCAAACCTTTTTTGTGAATTTCAAATTTCTTATCTCAAAGACAACTGAATGACGTCGTGCACAATCGTTTTGTTGTCATCAGGTTTTGCTGTAAGAACATAATTGATGATGATGACTTAGTGCCTTCATATTGAATTCTGAGAAAATGGCTCCTACGCTACCATTTTGAATAGAATTGGTCACTTGTATCATAAACCATCAAATGATTTAGAATATACAGTTTTTTTTTTCATTATTAGAAATATCGCTTCCAATAACCATACTTCTGTTCCAAATTTCTTATATCACAAACTGAATGGTCTCATGTACAATCATTTTGTTGTCAATTTTTGTTTCACTGTGAGGACTTGTTTAATTCACTAATGAACTCAACTGCAAAAAAATTAACTTCCAATAGTAGGTACTGATGTATTTTTATGCAGGCATTAACTTTCATTAGTAATTTCATACATTTTGTTACATTCAAAATTTATTACATTTGAGTATAATTTGTGAATTTTTTCAGTTTCTAGAGGTGGACTCCTCTGAAGCATTAGTGGGATTGATATGGGACAATTTACAAAATGACATGGAAATCTCAAATTTGATGGCGGAAGGTTGTTTTGTGGTTAACAGTAATGGAAAGATATATGTGGATGGGAGTGAAAAATCCACTGTCTTGCCCAATTTTACCAAAGGACTAAAGGTATGCTTATTTGGACCCATTCACATAAATGATTCAAATTGAAAAGCATCTGAATTGAGGGTTTTTAACATTATTCAAATTGAAGTATTCTGCTTCTGAGACCTAAAACAGATATAAAATATGTTTTGAAAAAATTCTTATCACATTGCTGATCTTAGACTTAAAATATGCCTGAGTTTTTCAATACTTTTACAATTCTTGTTACAGGTCTGTTTTACATGTGACTTGGTCAATAACCAAAAAGTCAGAGTAAATATTGACTCCAATGAAAAGAGAGTTACTTATGACTGGCCTGTGAACCCGGATTCTAAGATGTTATTTGTTGCGCATTTTTGTTCGAACAAGTGGAAGATAATGGTGGAGTAATTTTTTTTGTTGTAAAGAAATTATAATTTTTATGTTAGCAGATCTCAAAAAATGGAGAATATGAAAACATATTTATACTCGGATATACCTAAAACTATTTATTAATGATACCATTTATACTGTTGAATTTTATTTGTTGTACTTTTTGAGGTATTTATAACATTGTTATTATACTTTATTTGTATAAAAAAACTATTCAATTGCTTTCTTTCTTGCAGTTTTGTATTCGAACTTTCAACTAATAAAATGTTTTTTCAATATAAGTCACAATTTTGTAAATTTATTTTCTCAACTTCGCCGCCTACAAAAGATATTGTAAAACTGAATGAACTATGAAATTGCTAACCATCACAACTACGTCCTGCAAAATATAAAAATCAGAAAAACTTCATTACTCCAGCATATATTGATAGGACGATATAATTAAAAAACAATAAGTTGAAATGGTTCCAATATGAATTGAAGGGGTTATATTTTTAGAAGTGATTAATTTTTGGGAAAGAAAGTTTATGGCTTTCTACTACTCCATCTTGATACAAAAAACAAGTATGAGGGAATCTTCCAATATGAATCAGTAAATAGTCAAACTGTGTGAAATCTCCACAAAATTGTATTTGTGTTACCAAATATACCGTTTTACAGAAAGAAAGCTCAAATTAAAATAACTTGATTGATGAACCACTCCACCCCGATCTTAACAAGGGGAATTACTATTCTTGGTGATTGAATTAAGCCTGTCTTGTTAAATATTAGCTTGAATACTCTCTTTGGCGAAAAAAATTGCGCGCACCCCGGCATCGGTTGTTGTTCCAATGATCGTGGAGTAAACAATTGAGAAGCGAGCCAGTCTGAAGTATTAGTGCCGAACTTTCAACCGCACCTCACATTTCTCTTCGCAGCCTCCTGCTTCTTCCGATTTCTGAACTAACTCCGAACTCAGATATTTGTCTATCCATCCCAAGAACACTTTGTGTCTGCACATGGATTATGTGGAACCTTGAGCATTTCTGCCATGTCATGTTGTTCTTCGTCTTCCTGAATACAGATCAATTAGAGCTTTGAGCTTTTTGAAATTATTTGCCCCTTTTCTTCTGTCCGACTCCACAAGTTAAGTGAAGCTTTCAAGAATTCTTGGTATCAACCCCTTTTTTCATTCTCTTTGTAAATGCCCGGTAAAATCGTTTGAGCGTTTTTTTAAATGGCACAGGACATCACTGCTTTGGGTAGATACAGTTTAGATGACTACTTCTAGTGATCAACAAAAGATCTCTGAATATGTCCAGTGTAAACTCTCGCCTTCCTAAGTAGCTGTTGTTGTACAAATTATGTAAGTGGTAAAAAAAATCATATAGTCTCACAGCAACAAATTTTTCAGTTATAGACTATGCTTTAGTCAAGTGAATACTCTAACTACATATATACCTACGTACATACATAATTTGCTCATAGCATCCTTCCAGAGCACATGATTCTCAGACCGAGTATTCTGATGGTGAGGAGAATGGTCTTTGGGTATTTGAAAAATATAACAATAACTCCATAAGAGTTTGTATTCCAAATCGTCTGTTTCTTAGTTATACATAACCGAATGGTACTAGGTGGAGATTGTACAGACATCCATTCAAACTTCTAAGATTATCCAAATCACTCTGATGAAATGCTTGTTTTAATTTTTGGAGTCCTTGGTAGGATGTTACCCTCCTTTCTCGAACTGGCTTGCCGCACTTAGGTACTCTTGGCTGATTGCATTTTCTTATTCCAAATAATTCTCAGATCCAATAATGGTCACTAACTTTTTGGATCATTCACCAAATGAAGTAATCAGCTTCATTGAGAAGCTGCATTTATTTAGTTGTTTCAATAACACTAACGGGTGTATGTAATTTCCGTTGATATTGAGTTTTGTGAAATAATATTTCTAAAATATTTCTAGTGAAAAAATACATTTGAGTGCTTTTGTGTACATTTACTGAACCACAGATTGGAATATAGTTTAGTTGCAAAACTTTAGCATATGACGAACAGGATGTAGTTGAAGCCAATGAGACTTGAATATTACTGGAGTTTTATCCAACACCAAGTGATCATCTTCAAGAGGAAGATCAACCCTCCTCTTGAAGAGGCACAGTGGCTGTAGATTGCAAGAGGCTGAATCTGGAAAATGTGGGCTTGCACACCCTTAAATATTCCATTCATATTGGAGGATCCATCAAAAGCTTGTTCTCAGCAATTAGCCAAATCAAGGCCTCGTGAAATTGTGTGAGCTGAGGTTTCACCACTGAGATCCACCACATACACAAACTTGATGGAATCTTCTTCAATCTTGTATTCTTTGGTGTTGAAATACCTTATGCAAACTGTAAGATGTTCTTCAACAGACAAATCTGTGGTCTTATCTGCCATTATTGTAATAAACTTGAGTAGTTGTTACTACTTTCTAATGGAAGTGGCAACATTTTAGTTGGGTAGAGAATGTCTGAATATGCTGAGCTCTCCAATAAATTTTGAAAGTGATCCGTTGTCTGGTTCACCAGAAACGTCTAACGTACCATCCACCTTGAATCAGCCTGTATAAATATATGTATCAACAATGAGCCTTTTTCCTGAGAATAGTACAGCGAACGTGTCACGAGAGGCAGCACTAGTAGTAGGGACAAACATAAATTATTCACATGTAATACAGTGTTATTTATGTATTAATTTATTATTTAAAAATATAAATCTGATATAAAAAAATATTTTGTGCTAGTATAATGCCAACAAAGCATTGCTGTTTTGCGAATTGTACGTCGGATAATCGATATCTGGAAGAAAACGTGTTTTTTATACTATTTATAAAACCTCATATTAATGAGGTTAGATGTAAGAAACGGATACATGCTTCGAGGAGAGTGGATTTAACAGTGCAAAAAATAAATAAATATTCATATGTATGCTCTAAACATGAAATGAATAGTAAATTTTTCATAGTTAATTACCATTGATTAGAATGAGATATAAACTCAATCGTTTAATAAATTATATTCATTTATTATATTTAATTACATTTATTTCATTACCATCTATATTTGATTCATATTTCACTCGGAAATAAATCTGAAATCCATAATCATTTTAAATTTCTTTTATTACAGTTTGAATCTACCGCTACTCTTTTACTAGAGTCTGTATACCAACCTGTCTATTAATTCACTTTTTTTTCAGTTATTTTTAAATCACGGCATGCAAGCCAACGTTTTAATGTTACAACATTGTTATCCTTTACAGTTTGTAAATTTTAGTTTTGCTCCAGGAACATTTTCTTCTGTTAAAAACATTCTTTTTTAATTGTACTTTACCATATGTTTATATGAGGATTAGGCAGTGTTTGTCCCTACCGAACTACTAGCGCTGCTAGTGAGTTATTTTTCGTACTTCAGGAAAAAGGTTCATCACAATTATTCAGGAAACAGTAACCATTAATGAAGTCAAACAACTGAAAGACAAAGGACTAAAGACAACTCAGAGAAACATGCAAGATGAAACAAATAATTTCAGTGTTTTGGTTCTTTACTTCTGTGAACTGTTAAAGAATTGTTCCGTAACTGCAACGGCGTCGATTCGCATCAGTTCCAGTTCGAAATATAGAACCATAACAAAGCTGTTGATTGTAAGAGTTTTTCTACGCCACAACCACAGAACTCTAACTTAGAGGCCACAATATGCGGTTAGAAGTCTGTGGCCAACTTCACATTAAT
This sequence comes from Leptinotarsa decemlineata, assembly GCF_025532065.1. Taxonomy (NCBI): domain Eukaryota; kingdom Metazoa; phylum Arthropoda; class Insecta; order Coleoptera; family Chrysomelidae; genus Leptinotarsa; species Leptinotarsa decemlineata. The sequence goes on from NW_027412544.1 coordinate 1,460,154, forward strand.
TCCATATACTCGATTATGTCAAGAACTATAGATATTGCAAGATATTGTTTTTTCTTTATAATAATAGATAGAAAACTGACCATTATGCAAGAGTACACATTTCAAATCCCGTTTTGATGGGTTATGAATAATGGCTAAACATCGGAGTAATAATTTTGAAAGCCTCAAGGAAAAAATTGTTTCCCCTACATGTATTTCTTTCACTTCAAGGTAAGTAGACGACTACTTTTTCTTTAAAATTCTTTGAAATAAAAGGATTCTCATCATGTGTTGACCGGTATAGTATCACAGAATATTGGATTTTAGACTGTGGCACGGTTACTGTGGTAATATTGTCTAGGCACAGAACATTGTGTCCCAGGATACTAACCTTGAGTATTTATACTCAATATTTTTTGTAACATAACTGTTCTTTGATGACATTGGCATTCTGTCATTATATGTGAAGTGTAAGTAACACTGGTCTATAATTAATATATTTTTCAATTTCTCTTTCAACTCCGTAACTCAAATGTTTTTATTTAATAGGTTGTTCCGAATTGATGATATCGTCAGTGAAAACCTCAAAATACCTTAAATTCAGATCTACCGCGCATTCGTCACTATTTCTTTCACATCAGCCATGAATTCCGTGACTGTGATAACACACTTATAAACTGATACGGTTATGAAATATTACTGATAATTTTTTTTTAATTCAAAATTCAATAATTTAAATGTTACCCAACTACACGTTCAATACAATACATTTTGAATACTCTGTGCATTTGGAATACTCTCTACATTTTCTGGTAGCTTCACCTCTTTCACTAAGGGCCGGTTGTATAGGTCTCGTTTATAGTTTAGTTTAACCTTGGGTTCAATCTTATATTTGAACTCAGGTTTAAACAGATAAAATGCTAAAATATCTTTTGTATATCTTCCAGTTAAAGACTCGTAGACACGACAACATTGACAAGTGACAAGTGAATTGAAATTGACCTGCTGTCGGACATTGACGTAAATGCCATATGCAATTTGTTGATAAGTTCATAATCTGACTTTGTAATAAAATGGAATGCGGGAGCCATACTAACAGGAGGTCATCCAATTTTTCCAAGCAGGAAGTAGAGGATATATCACGTCTGGTGAAAATCCATAAGGACATTCTGGAATCCAAGAAAAGTGAAGCCGTGACATGGGCTCGCTCACTCAAGGATAATGTATCATTATTATTAATTGTTTTAATGAAAAAAACTCACAAAAGTCACTGTGGCGTATTCCTATGCAAATTTAGGCCAATTTCTTGAATTAATACCCCTACAGATGCTTTCGACATCCTGAACCTACTGATAAATTCCTGGTCTATCCAAATGTCCATGGTGTCGATTCGCGGTAGAAAAAGTCGCGGTCTTCTTGAGTTTTCCACAATATTTATAACATCTATCTCATCTTCCTCTTCAAATATGTCCATTATGAAAACATGAAAAATCTGGACGCGTCAAATATTTATAGGTTATAATACATAAAGTAACTACAAATAGTTGACACATCAGTATTCAATCCGAACATATGTTTAACTGACGCATGTAATTTAACTGCCCGCCCATTCATCAGTTGACAGTTAAACTCCGAATAGCAGTCATAAACACCTATACAATGAACTTTATTCGTTAAACCAAAGTTTAACTAACACTTGTGGTTTAAACTCAACCTATACAAGTGGACCTTAATATTTATTTTGGTTTCTTTGATAACAAGGATGGAATATTTAAGAATTTATCTCTATTTCATTTTAAGGTTACTTTGTAAGAAGGCTAAAGGCTAAATCTTCTTAACGTGACCATAGTAGAATGCTAAAAGACCATCGCCTAGAGGCCACATCATTCTTGTATCATCCCTAATAGATCAATGGGCTCACGTGATTATCATGAGTAGATGATGACAGGCGGATTTACTAAAGGTACACAGTGCAAGCAATAAAATTCAATCTGTAACTCAATTAAGCCCACATTAAATGTAACAAAAACTGAAGATTCGAAATTGTTGCAAAGTCATCAAAAATACCATATCAGATGAGATTTTCATGAGTTCGTAAATGCGAACCCTGGTCATATTAATTATCCAGAATGTTCCGAGATATTTGACCTTTAACATTTGAAAAATGATCTAGTTTCAAATAAATATTAATTCAATCGAATTCCCAATTATATTTTAAAGACAGTATAGTAGTTTGTATTCCAAACATGGATCTTATCAATGAGAATGGTACTAGTTAAGTTCAGTGAATCTCTTTTTGTATAATTTCTTTTTTTTATTTTTATGAATAAAATATTGAGGTGGAACATGTTTCTTATTGAGAAATTATATATCTAATATATTAACGTTGAATTTGTATAGAAAAAAATGATTGAAAATTAGCTTTATCACTCAATAGCATTGCTAGTGGTGTAACTGAAAGTGCGTTTTATGTTTGGAGCAGTGAACATCAACAAACTTGGCTAACCTTTTGACGTGTATATACGTTACCTTTGTAGACTTGCGGAAATAAACTACTGCGCGTCTCCCTATTCTATTGTACGGCGCAGCACAGAAAAAATGTCAGACGTTTGAGTGTCGTAGTTGGGGTTTCGTTGTGGTAGATTTATTGAATAATCCATTGAAAATTTTTCGAATACTTGTGAACGTTCTCGCAGAATTCAGAAAATCGTTTTTAAGGGCGATTGTTGTATTTAGTTTTTGAAAAGTAAGTGAATCGTAGTGTTTAAGACGTGTTATGTGTATATTGATTTTGTCGATCTCGTTCTCCATTTCGTCGCGCCGTGGTCAGATCTTTGTTGAAGGCAATTTTCGAAATTGCAGTTTATTTTAGATTCGGTTCGTTTATTAAAATTCTCGTTGTGCAGTGGCAGTGTCCGTAATTCATTGGTACTTCAGTGACCCCCTGTGATTGTGTATATTTTGTGTCCTTATGGTGCGAACTATTTTTATTGATTTGGACATTACATTTTACTTTAGTGAGACTTTCTCTTTCTCGTGACCTATTGTATATTTAATATTGATTCGCGTCGGTTAATCGTGAGACGGTAAAGCGGTTACCTCCTTGTTCCCATATTAGAATCTTTTTTCATAAATTTAGATCCAGGTCATATTACTGGTAGTATTTATAGAGAGTGATTGTGTGCATGTTGAATGAATTGGTGAATGGTAACATTAGATTATTAAGTATTTACTAACCAGCATCAGTAATGTTTCGTTCGAGATTCGTTCTGAACCACATTGTCTTTGGTGTCGGTGTAGCAATGTGGTGGCTTATCCGATGTCTACTAACGCGTTTCGTGCTTTTAGCGCCGTTTGTTGATCTTCGCGAATTTCCAATCTGAAATGTGGCAAACATTGGAAAGAATTTGAAAAATTGAGCAGTACCATTTCTGAGCGACCATTTGAAAAGTTTTTCATGAATTGAAGTGAGTTTTACCATTGGTTATTATGGTTATATAGTTTTTAATTTGGGCACTGTCTATAACAACTGATTACAGTAATAGAATTATTCATCTGTCCTAGAGTAATGAAATGTTCAACTGGAACCTCTGGTATATAATAAAACAAAACACTTTTCCCAATCAGCAGAAATGCAATGCATGTTGCCCCAACCAAATTGGCGTCTTCAGGAGATAGTGTCTTCATCTCCTGAAGACGCCAACTTGGTTGATGAAACGTATGTCAATAAAGAGTATTGCATATTTGGTGATTGAGAAAAGTGCATGTTTTAGAATTGTCCTAGAGTAGTCGGCATATTTCTATCTTATGTAATAAATATCTCATGTTAAACTACCAAAACCATTTACAAATGAAAATCTCCTTTTTAGACATAAGTTTCCACCCATCGCCAGTTTTCTATGTATTGAATTTTTTGAATAAAATAGTGGGTCCTTCTACCCATTTCCAACCCTTCTTCTATATCAACCATCATTGATTAACAATGTAATTTACTAGTCTTATTAGTGTCATTATAATTGAAATGAAAGAAAATAGTTTCAATCCACAACATTTCAAGGAAATCAACGCTGTTGAACGAAATCAATGATACACATTTTACAATACATAGCAAATTGGCTGAAATAGGATCCAAGAATTATGGCTTAATTTGATTCGAAAAAAATATTTTTTTGTTTGGGTTTTGCTGGTTAATTGGTAATATATCAGAACTGACAATATTTCCAAATAAAAAGGAAAAAATTCCAGAATTAAGAACAAAATTATCTCAAAATTAGAACCTAAAAAGAAATGTTAAACTTCTAAGTGGTTCTGCTAGCTTAACATGAATAAACAGACGTGTTCAACAAACTTTAAATTTAAAATAATGCATCACAGTTTTAATTATTCGAGGAGTCAATTACCTACTTTGGCAGAAATGAAAGGAAATTGTATGATTCTGCTGTTAGTAACATTTCAATGTGTCTTGATGGTCCATTTTCAAATTAATTTTTTTCTTTATCCATAATTGGTAAAATTAGTACACGTCCAGTATAGGAACGTGTACTAGTATATGAGTAAAGAGAACATAGTAACTCTGAATGTGCACTGGTTTAACAATGGAAAAAGTTATAAGTCTTCCATGAACTTAATTTTATTAGACAAATTGGGTTATGTTTGTAGAACCAAACATTTAGAATATTCAAATATATTGATTTTGCTTTGTTTTGCAGCGGTTGGTGAACTGATTTATTACCAAAAATGTCAACTGTAAAATAATAACTTTATTCAGAACGTATACAAATTAGAGTACAATTAAAACAAAATATGTGATTAACTCAGATTAGTAAAGATATCTGAAACTGAATTTCTGTTCTGAATTTCTGTTCTTATTATGAAGGAGTTCAAAATTACAGATAACAAAGGAAAAAAACACAGATTTTTCGTAATAATAATTGCCTTTTAACTTTTCAATATAATTAACATGGCAATCCATTTTTTTTTATTTTCACTTCTCCAAATATACCTAATTCGCTAAAACATTTTCACTCATTCAGACAAATATACCTAATTCAGTAAAACATTTTCACTAATACAGACATTGATATTTTATTTTAAGAAAAATACAAGTCGATTGACAGAAACGGACATTTAATAGAATGTCTTCGAGAAGGAGAAGTCGAAGTAGAGATAAGAAAATTTTGCCTGCCAAACTTAGAATGGACACAAAACCTCAAGCAGTTCGAATTACAGGTATAATAATAATAATTTGACAGCCATATAGACAAATTTTCAATAGTAGACCTGTTTGATAAGCATTCATTTTGAGTTGTTTTGGTTTTCCACTGCAATTATAATTTCTTTAACGAATTACTAATTTCAAGGTATTCTCAGCATTATTTTTTCAGGTCGTTCCTAAGAAATTATTCATTTTTCCAAATTCTAACAATCGTTAGTGCTGAATATAACATTGTAACAATTGTGTATCAGATGTATCAAGTGAAATATTATTTTTCAATTGGATTCATTACTACCGTAGACAAAAATGTAACTGTTATTTACTATAGTACTTACTAGATTACTGAGGTTTATGTATTTCTATTCAATTTAATAAAAAAGTTTGCTGCTAATAAAATGGTTTGGTATTGCCAGATGAGTTTCTGTAGTGATAGACTTCAAAAAGAAATTATAATTGAAGTAGTATCATTCCACCAATTTGGAGAAGTGCAGTGCCTCATTTGAAGAACCAATGAATTAGCTTTGAATGGGGGATACAACAACCATGTAGGTATTGCTACATACAACATTAAAAGGGGAAGAAATCAGCTTGTAATTGAAAGAATATTGGAGAAAAATTTCACAAAGTAAATCTGATGCTTCGAAAAGCATGTTTGTATTCACATGCTCATGTTGTTGGTATAGAGGATTCTAAAGTATTGTTTGTAACTGTTTCCAAAAATGGAAGAGTTAGCAAAGCATCGCAAACATGCATTTGAACTATAATGAAATTAAATTTGTATAATTGGAGTTCTGAAAAGCTTTCAGTTACTAAATTTGATAAAAAACTCCAAAACAACAAAAATTATAATTTTATTCAATTTGATGTGTCGAGAGTATTCGAGTATAATTATAAGTTGGTATTGTCTATTCTGTTTCGCTTGAAATATATAAAAAAACGTAAAAACACAAAAAATGTTCACTTCAAAGTTTTAAGAGCTCCTAATTCCTCTATCTTGGTATCATCAGAACGTTAAAGTGGTCAATTTGGAAGGGTTATGTTTAGCACTTATTCTGTAATCTATTTTTTAGGATGTTCAGGATCTGCGACCCCTCACTTTATTTGAGCTGGACTAGGATGACTGAATTATCTGTATAGACTATTACTTTTATGCCCATTATGGTCTCCTATCTATACTGTCATTTGTTTGTTTACTAGAAGTTGTGTTATCTTGATTAGAGTTTATTTCAAAAGAGAGTGTTCCTGTTTTTTGTTCTTTCAGAATTGATTCATTCTAATATCCTATTGTGAAGTTCATCAGATATGGCAAGCTGTTGATATAAATTGAAAACAGAAGTGTCCCTAATGTAGACCTTGCGGCATTCTTCTTAATAACCTCCTTTTTTTTCAATTTGGTATCTTTCAGTGGATAACGTCATGTCCAGACACAAATTAATTTCCATTGGTTTCGGTATGAAGTTGACCTTAATCAGTCTCCGTGTTTTGGAGCTAAACTTGCTCTAAAATTTTTGAAGTTAAATTCCGCCTCTTTATGCAACATAATTGGAATCTAGGTTATACAAGAAAATTCTGAGGAGTCATAACTTGATGGAAGCGGAGAAATGCTCTTTAAATATAGAATGTGTATGAACGTTAATCAATTTTCAAGCTCATAAGAAATATGTAGATCACTTAAATACTCTGATACACTGATGGATCGTAGTTTGAATTTTCTTCCTTAGCCTTATTAATATGGTATATGCAGTAAATAGCACAAAATGGTGTACAATTGAAATAATGAATTAGGTATTTCTTTTTGATATCAACAATAAAAAATAAAATGATTATCTTTATGTCGACAACTTTTGTATTCTAGAAAAGTTCACTGAAACTCTTTTTGTCACATTTCATTTAGGGCTTTGAAAAAAAATATATATTTTTTATTCTATTTTGAGTGAATCAAAGCCTATGAGATAAATGTAGTCATTGAAATAATTCTGTCATATTCTTATATTGTTAAATTGAATTGAAAATCTGACCTACAAAATTGAAAACATAAAGGCTACACAAGTTTCATTTGACCACAGCTTACCAGTCCGGATTTTCTTTTCTCTAATTAACATGACAACTGACACTAATGTTAAATAAAGTTTCATACTTGGAAAAAATACAAGATCCAAATTTTGATATAATTAACTTGTAAATCAACAAGATTTGCATATTATTGACCAAGTCCAAGAAATACAATGTAGATATAGAAAAAGTTATAAAAAAGTATAAATGTAAATATAAAGAAAAGGTTCCAAAAATGTATAAATGTAAATACAAAAAAAAAGTTTTAAAAATGTATAGATAAAACACCACCATGTATAAAGTGATAGTACAAAAGCGAAATGAGTAAAAAAAACTATTAAAAAACTATTTTACATATATATTATGCCATGGTCTATCTGAACCAAGTGAAATATTTTAAATTTGAAAGAACTCATACTATTTTAGAGTGGCAACTTGTTTGGCACTTTCCTATCAAAAAACCATAATTAATTATTATTTATGTCTCTTCAGAGTAACATCAAAGCCTAAAATCAATCAATTAGGTATGTAATGATTAAATTTATTGGAAACAAAATTTCTCAAAATGAATGATATACTCATACATATGCTCCAAACTAAAATAAAAGGTATTTTTTTCAAATATCAATGTTTTCACAGAGAACTGTTTGTTTTCAGACCCTAGTTTACCTGCTGGCAGAAGAAGAGAAATTGATAATGTTATGAAAAAGGCTAGGGCTCAAAAATCACCAAATTCAGGCGTATTTTGGGATAAAAAACTTTTGGAAGTTGAAGCTAAAGATCCAAACAGGTGAATAATCTCTAAACATTTTCAATAGCTATGATTAAAAATTCGCCAGAATCATTTTTGAAGACCAATTTCATAAACTCATATTACATCAATTTTTTTTGGGGAAATAACATTTTGATTATTCAATAATTTATTTTTATTTTCCTCTGACTCAAACACATGGTCAACTGGAGTTGCTCAAAATAGCGATAATTTTTTAGTATTTAAAAAACGTCAATAATAAAGAAATGTAATTAAATCAAATACCCTAACAGTAAATACCATATTTATACATTCTAAGATACAACTTAACATTTTTTTAATTTAGAGTTTGTTAGAATGTATGTTCACCTAAAATTTTTGTTTTTAACATGAAATTAACATACTATTTGGCCTTTTTAATTATCTGAATTTCATACATAATCTACTATAAAAATGCCCAGGAAATAAAACATTTCGTAAATTATGTAGTAATACTGTGCATGAACATGCCTGTAAAAGTTATTGTATAAGCATATTGCAGTGTGAAGTCTTATAGTAAAATGTTACCTAAATACGTTATCATGGATTTTCATGAAGTACCGACTTATTCCACCACATAATTTCATAAAAAGGCTACTGTACCTTAAAAACTGCTTCTGCCTTTTTCCACATTTTGAATAGAGTTTTTGGGGGTATTTCAGATAGATTTTTATTAATGTCGATATGAACTAATAGTGCCGACACCCTGAGGGTAAAAGGGTTCAAGATTATATATATATATATATATATATATATATATATATATTATATATATATATATATATATATATATATATATATATATAAATCGATTTAATTCGTGAGGTTGCAGTCAATAGCTGGGCTGTTACAAAAAAACTCTTTGTTATATGTCAAGCTTTCGGTATATTTCACACCTTCGTCAGGACAACTACAATAATAAGATTATATATCTTGTAAAAAATATATAAATATGGAGAATTTACTAACCTGAGAATAAAATATAAAATGGTTCAAAAACAGATAGAAAAACATTAATAAATGACAGTTGATAAAAATTTTGGCTGACAATGTCAAGAGGGAAAATTCTGAATGATACTCGAATTACTAGATTTTTTATTTTCTTTATCATATTTCAGTAGGTACGTGTAAATTTTGCTAAGACTATCAATATCAGTTCGTTTATTCATTGAATGTTCTTCGTTATTAATATGTATCATTTCCAAAAATATTCTTTTTGTTGTATTGGTTTCTCTATCTAAAATATTTGGATTTTCAAAATTCATTTTATGATCCTCCGAATTAACATGTTCTGTTAATGCACAAGAATTAACATTTCGTTGAAATGTTAAATGTCGAACTGATATTGATAGTCTTAGCAAAATTTACACGTACCTACTGAAATATGATAAAGAAAATAAAAAATCTAGTAATTCGAGTATCATTCAGAATTTTCCCACTTGACATTGTCAGCCAAAATTTTTATCAACTGTCATTTATTAATGTTTTTCTATCTGTTTTTGAACCATTTTATATTTTATTCTCACGTTAGTAAGTTCTCCATATTTATATATTTTTTACAAGATATATAATCTTATTATTGTAGTTGTCCTGACGAAGGTGTGAAATATACCGAAAGCTTGACATATAACAAAGAGTTTTCTTTGTAACAGCCCAGCTATTGACTGCAACCTCACGAATTGAATCGATTTATAGTTAATCCAGTCACTAATTATTCTGTTATATATATATATATATATATATATATATATATATATATATATATATATATATATATATATATATATATATATATATATATATATATATATAATAGTATGACAAATTTTTAATAGTATTAGAAATTTACCTTGGATCCAAATATATTGTCTTCACTCTTAATAATTATATTTTATGGGATGCACTACCATTTGAAAAATATGCTTTCTTTTTTGAATTGACTAGTCTCTTCATAAATAACTTGAAGCAAACACTTCAACTTAATCAGAGATTGAAGCAGCTGCTAAAGGTAAATTTAGGGATGACTAGCGAAGATTAAAACTTATAACTAGACTTGTCTAAACTCAGCTCTAGGCAAATTTTTCTGCACCAGTCTATCAAGAGAGTCAAATCATTCTGAAGAGTAAAGCAATTTAGGGACAAACGAATTTCTCAACACAAATTGAAATCACCAACAAACAATAACCCCTTTGAGTTTGTTACTTATAAGATTGTGGATCAAAATGTTGAATGATAACAGACCACAGTGATTACCTTGGGGAACCTTGGAGAATACAATATTTATTGTACACAAGTTGTTGCCCATACTTCATTTGTGTGTTCTTCAGTTCTTTTGTTATTCCAGATTTTGTAACAGCAAAAAGTTCTCATCATGTATTTGCCTATCTTTAATTATTGAGAAATTCGTTTCACAAACTATGACTACACTTAATTAATTCAGTTAATTAATACCAATAAATTGTTTATAGGCAACCAATCAGGTTTTAGAGCTGGACACCCATGTGAAACGTCTCTACAATTTTTAATAACTGAATGGAGTGGAAAAAAAATACAATTGATAGAAATCAGTACATTGTTGCGACATTTCTCGACCTTAAAAGGGCATTTGAAACAATTAATCGAAATATTCTACTTGAAAAATTAAAAAATTATGGGATATCAGGGATTGTTTTCGATTGGATTCAAAGTTACTTATTCAACAGAAGATAAAAAACTAAATTTGGAAAAGAATTGTCAGATGAACTTATAATTGAGAGTGGCATACCCCAGGGTAGTGTGTTAGGTCCATTGCTTTTTATTATTTACCTAAATGATATAAATCACATATCTGGATCACACTGTATAAATCTTTTTGCAGATGATACATTGGTTTATTGTATACATGAAAATTTGGATCAGGCAATTGTTGAAATGAATAGGTCTTTAAATAGCATTGAAACATATTTATTTATTAATAAACTGAAACTAAATGTCAGTAAAACAAAACAAAAAGTATGATTTTGACATCATCTTATAAGTATGATCAAATAATAATGTTAGCATAGAAATTGTGGCTGAAATAAAATATTTGGGTTTTATAATTGATAAAAATTTAAAACTGAATAGTCATGCTGATTTTATTTGTAAAAAATATCTAAAAAACTTTTTTTTCTCTCTCGTATATGTAAAAAAGTGTCTATGTATGCTAGGTTGACTCTTTTCAAAAGCCTAATACAACCTCATTTTGATTATTGTACAACATTACTTTTTCTACTTGGTAAAAATTAAATAGCGCAATTGCAAAAGCTTCAAAATCGGGGCATGCGATTAATATTGGGATGTAGCCGTTACTCAGCAATTAAATCGATGTTACAGTGTCTAAACTGGTTTTCAGTTAAAGAACGTATATTATATATGACTATGATCTTGATATTTAAGCTGCATAAAGGATTGCTACCTAATTACTTTCAAAAATTCTTACTGAGAAATAATGAAGTTCATGATTACAATACGAGAAGAAATAACAATTTTTACATTAATAAAACTAACACTAAATTTGGAATGAATAGTATATTTCATAAAGGCCTAAACGAATTCAATAAACTACCACAATTTGTAAAAGAATCTAATTCAATAAACCAATTTAAGTCATCATTAAAGAAGTATATCAGTGACAGCTCATTATGATATTTGTAATTTTTTATTTTTTAATGTGAACTAACCTAACAATCTATAGATATGTATGTATATTTGGTTTTCCTTGAAAGGTACTTTTAAATGTTATTATATTTACATAGTTAATGTCGTGAGATATTTATGAATTTGTAATTTTTCTTTTTTTGTATATTAGGCTTACCTACTTAATAAAAAATAAAATAAAGCTTGAGTCAAATAATATAAAGGTCGTTTGGAAAGTATTTTTTCTTTTGTGTACTATGATGTTCATATGAAAGTAGTTGTTTCGAGAGGGCTTTTTCCTTCATTTTGTGTCTGAAAGTTGCATGATGAAATAACTTCATAGAGGTAACAGTTTAACACATTTACATGATAGCCAAAGTAAGGAGAAATCAATTGATTTGAAGAAGATTTATGTCGGTCAAATATTCATCTATAGAGTAGAAACAACGTCTCCGGAAATATTTTTTTAGACTTATAATAATAAGTGGCAAATTAAGGTTTTTATATTCTTGAGGTAGGTTATTATAAAGCATATAAACTAGATCAGTGTTTCTCAAAGTGTGGGTTGCAAGAGATCATGAAGAGTTGCAAAGCATCAGTAAAATCCATACTTTTATTGAGGAAATATTAATTAAAAGACATTTATTGTAGGCTAACACAAATTATCATAAATTTCAAAAAACCCATTTATGTTGATGTGAAGTAGGCAATCAAATGTTATGTCAGAAATGAAAGACCGTTTTAAAAGGAATTCTGAATCAAATAAATTTTGCATGTTATAAAAACACTAGATTTTGGTAATATAATAAAATACAGGCAGGGGGCAGCAGAGTGCATGGTGTTGCGAAATATTTTTACATACAGATCTGAACTACTTTTGGTGATTTTCTGAAACGAGAAAAATGAGAACAGAATTGCATTTATTTTGTATTTGTTCCAGGTGGCGCCACAGCGGTTATAAGTCGCTCTACATCGACGGCGGTGGTTCTTCCTCGCCTTCGTCCGGCGACAAACGCAGCCGATCGCGTTCCCCCACTTCCCCATACTTCGGCCGCCGCTCCCCCGATCGCCTCCGATGCGTCGCTCTTCTCCGTACGGCCGCGCGAGGTCGCCACGATCGCCAAGGTCGCCGCCGCCGCGTAGCAGCAGGTCGTCGTCGCCGCCTCCTCGAAGGCGCTCGCCTCCTGGCAGCTACAGATCGCCGGTAGTCGGAGGGGGCAGGAGATCGCCTCCCCCGTCGTCGGCGCGGTCGTCGAGACCGTTAATGAGACCTCGGTCACCTCGCGAGCCCCCTTCGTCGAGGCACAACGTGAAGCGACGCTCGATCTCAAATAGCTCTATCAGCAGTTGTTCGGACGATTCGTGTTCCGTGTGTTCGCCCAAGGCGCACAGGAACGCCAGATCCAGGTGAGTTATGTGTGTTTATATTCCATCAATTATAATAGAATAGATTCAATCGCCAAGTGAAACAAACAATGTAAAATATGTATATTCTGAAATATAACACCTACATTGACTATTATACTGCATTCCTGTTGAAACGAGCCTTCCTGAATAAATCATTTGATATTGAGACTGTGAAAAAGTCGTGAAATATTCAGCTTTAGTTTTGATCTCTTCGTAAAAATAAACTCCTTATCAGAAACCTCTTTCCCACAACCCTTTGTCAAAAATTTCTAATGTAAATAATAGTCGAGTGACACTTTATTTAAAAGGTCTCTATCAATTCTCTATAAAATTTTTATTCATTGTCAAACTAGAAGGTGAACACACAATTGCACTATTTTAAATATTCAAACTAAACACTATTAAATGGTAATGATGAAAATAACAGAAGAAAAAAACTCAAAGTGGGTAATTTCTTGTTTAAGTACACAATATGGTCATATATTTCATCATATAATGATTTCTGAAGTTGTAGATATTTATGTCTATTTCATTTATTATCTTTGGCTCAAAAAAATATAGTGTATACGCTTCAAGAGCTGATTTATATAACGAGTTTGTACTACAAACATGGAAATGTTGCAGCACAACGCAATATTTTCTCATTGCAACATTTCTCTCTGCATTAAAAACCACTTTGAATTGTCATATGTTGAAATGGCGTACAATTTTTTTTAATTAGATTGTTTTTTGTGTTTTTTCGCTGTATTCATGTTTAACTCATACTTTAGCCTTGGCTATGAATTGCATTAGCTATGAATTTTTCTCCCAGCCAACGGAAACTAACGTTTTTGTACTAAATAAACAATATACTCTCAATTAAACTGAATTATTTAAATATCAGATAACCGTGGAGGACAATCTTAGCTGGAATGAGCATATCACAACAACTATGAAAAAATTAAATACAAAAATATATCAAATTCGATGTATGCGGAATGTGGTTAATATCGGCAGTTTGAAAATTTTCTACTTTGCTGAATTCCAGTCTATTCTACTTTATGACATTTTACTATGGGAAAACTGCACAGCATCTATTTCTTATTCAGAAAAAAGCCATAAGAACTATAAAAAATTTATCACCCAGGAAGTCATGCAAACCATTGTTCCTCTGGCCTGTCTTTATATCATGGAAGTTGCCTGCTACATTCATAAAATGAAAAACACTCTTCCCAGGTATTCGGACATGCATGTGTACAAAACTAGAAACAATCAGCTAATCTATCCAAATCATAACAATCTCTAAAGAACATCAAATGGACCACTCTCAACAGGTGTACAGGTTTACAATCAATTATCCACTGGCATTAAAATTCAGCCACACATTTCAAATTTCGAAACTCCATAAAAACGCTTTTTGAAAGAAAATTCATTTTATAACATTGATGAATTTTTAATATAACTTCTTAATCAAATATTTTATATTGCTGTTCATTTTCGTTGTTTTGTAGTTATGTACGTAGTCTTTATTATATTTATATACATGTACTCAAACATTATATCCTGACATGTTCTATACCCTAATGGGTCCTTTGAATGAACAAACTGATTTGATTAAAGGTTTATTATTTTTACAACAAATCTCATGACTGAAATTGTTCTTATAACTTTTTTTTTTAGATCACGATCCTTGTCTCCGAAACGCGTGCGTAAGCCACCCGTCAAAGTTGCCCCTAACCCGCCCAAACCCCGAGCTCGACCACGTCCCCCATCTCCTTCCCCTCCGAGACGTATAGCAAAACCAACTACCCCACCCCCAGCTTCGAGAAGATTACCTAAACCAAGTCCGTCAGATAGACCAACAGATCCGAGAAGGCAACCCCCTCCACCAAGGCCAAGAGGCAGCACTGGAGAGATTATAAACGTGAGAGGAGTGAAACCGAATGCCAAATTCGGTGCTGTGAAGAAACCTGCTGACAAAAACACTTTACAACCGGTAAGAGAACTTTTTAAAATAAGGGGGATGCTGAGTAGTGTTGATAGACACAAAAATGGACAGTTGATACATGACGAAAGGTGTATGAAAATTTCCCAAATGTAAATTGATCAGATATGCAATTCAGAACCACATTGGTAATTTAATAGCCTTATTTTCATGTGTATCTGACCCAACTAAACTCCATAAACATCCTAACTTATCTTGTTCAATTGATGACCTATTTATTTTGTATAAATTCATAGTGAATATAGGATAAAAAGAATAACTTACGTTTGATTTCTACTAACTTTTTATATATTACGACCGGCTGCGGTTTAACAAACCGGTTTCTTAAACCGAAACCGTTCGTAACAAATAAAAAACTTAGTAGAAAACAAACAAAAGTTTTTTTTTTCTGATTGATTCGGCCGTTACTTGATGAAGATCATTAGTAATTTCATATTTGAATTATCAAATCACTTTTGATAAAGCTATTGTGTTAGCAAAACATGTCGTGATATATTTTTCAAATAAAATTTGTAGAGATCCAATTATAAGGTGTAGTTTATGAAAAAAGTTATTTTCTTCATCCCATATTCTAACTTATATCTGGTTTCCTCAATATATATTCGAGGCCAGGAAAACTGCAGTGACTTGAAATTTTTTTCCCCAATATAGTTTTTACCGCCCAAGTTGGTCAGCAACTCTCGAATTTTAGTTGATCTCATATTAGTCTTCAAAAAACGTCATCTAGTGGTATATTCCATTTTTTTTTTAAATTTTGACCCGTCAATTGAAATGGATAGGTTTTTTTTTAATTCTTCATAAAAGAGAACTACAATTACTTCTGGATAGTTTGTCATCCAGAAGTAGTTGTAGTTCCCTATCTTTAATTATACACATTGAAAGCATTTACAGGTAGTAAGTGTCACATTCAAAACGTTAATATTAATGACAATGAATGTTGAAATGAGAATGCATGTTTATAATACAAGTAATGAAGAATACAAATAATTCTTGGGGCAAATTTTTTCACAAATGTATAATAATAATATGACCTTTATTATTTCATAACCAAAACAAAAAACACAACATAACTTATATATTCAACTTACAACTGAAATAAAGGGCGAAGTTCATCGTCCATAATGAAATACATCACGGAAAATGTTCTGTATTTGTATGTTCAGTATTTTGTATACTGAAAACAAATCATTTGAGTTTTAAAACGCACCTAATTTGCATACACCACATATCATTTTTGAAACTTGATAAGCATTGTTCATTCAATGATTGAGTGACATTCTTCAAGTTTTATCATACTTTTGAAATTTCAATTGGCAATATTATGTCATATTTTGTAATAAAAATTCGTCTTTATAGGTTTGATAATGGTAACAGAAATTGTAACACTCACAAGGTTGATCAAATCAGAATTTCCTGCTTGCCTAAACAATACAAAAAGTATATCTGCCTTATTTCAATATAATTCAAAATGGAGGCGGTGGCATCCATTTCGAATTATATAACAAAATTTGTCAATTTTAGTTATTTATGAATATTTTAAAAACAGCAATTCATAGTCGCAATCTGAACAGTTATTTTTTATTGTTTTCCCACATAGATACCTCTTAATTCAACCAACCTTGTAAATCTTACCATTTTCAAGTTGGCAATGGTCTAAAAAACCTGTTTTTTTTTAACAAACCTGTACGGACTAATATTTGATGTTAAATATTTTATATGACTGCTATTTGAAATTTTATTTGTTAGCTTGAACGCTCAACCATCATATGTAAGTAGTTCATCAAGTTTTACAAATGATATTTTATTTCGTGAAAGCAAATCATTTGTGTGTTTCTTTTGAGTTAAACAAAATGTTATTTTTGCAATTGAATAGTTTCATACTCATTTATACAAATAATTATTATTTCTGAAAAAAACCTGGGTACCCAGAATTCTTTCTTCAACCTCACTGGAGTTAACGAGGACTTACCTTTTAACGTGCGATTCCTAGCATAGGTCCGATTATATGCAGAGAAAATCCAAAATTCTACGGTTAGATTGGAACCAACCTTCACACAGATGTTGATTGAAAGAGCAGAAAGAACCACTCACTCTAACTAACTTGATACTGACCAAAACTGCAAATATCATTGCCCGAGGATAGCAGCAACTGCACTTATTATATTTCATTGTGGTTTTTGCATAAAAAGTGACAGAGATCATTATATTATTCATTCTCCCGAGTTATGTGTCTGATTGTAAAGCTTTCCATTCATTTTACTTACAATATGAAAGTTAATTTTATTTCTGCACTATTAAAATTTCAATATTTTCCAGATGTTATTAAAGAGAGTAAAGAAAGAACGTACTGCAAAGAGACCTGGATCCCCCGGCGTGGAATCTTCAGGTTCTGAGGATAGTGCATCCCAAATACCCGCACCTATAGTTGCCACAACCAGTCTTACCTTGTCGGAGAGATTTGGTAAAATAGCTCAGTGGAGTGCAGACAGAGAAAAACGAGACATGGAAAACATGAGAATAACAAAGACTGGAAGCAATATGAAAGTTCTAGTAGAAGAGGATGAATTTCTTTATGGAAGCTCGCCTAGGAGGTATAGGTTAGCTCTATGTTGTTTCCATGTATTTTCAATGTTTTTTCTGATATTCTGTAGAATTTTAATTATTTTTGTTAGTATATTTTAATTCTTGTATTTTTGTCACGTCTTCAAGTACAATACTGACTTTGATTTCAGCAAGTTAGGTACTAGTGAAACTTACTTTTTTGGCTTGTCTCAAGATTTTCAAAGTTTATCAGAAGAATTTTATTTTGAAGACATTCAAATAATTGCCTAACAAAAATATTTATATTCAGAAAAGATATATATTGTTGATGAATTGACGGATGTAGCCGTTACTACGTGGTAGATCATCATGAACATAGAAAGATACTTTATTAGTAATATCTAACTATTTAACTGCAATACACTCTTCAGATGATATTCAACTGTATAATGATATCCTTCTTGAAAGAATTATGTAGTGTGTAGAGTGTTGCAGTTCTGGTGTTTGGCAGCAGTGCTTCCTTGGATTTATATCGGAGGCTCAAGTTCTATCTTTCACGAATTTCATATTCTCAAATAATGCCTAAATTTTTTTTGTGGAAAATAATGTGTTTGTGTTTTGAAAAAAATCAAGAATCTAAATATGAATAGATGTTGCAGATTGCTACTCGACCTCAACATTAGTGGCTGATGAAATCGATGAGATATTACTAATATAACCTGACTAACCATTCATTAGAGTTCAATATATTGTTGCATATTTTCCATAATTCAGAGAAAGGAGCTTAGCACAAACAAATCATTATAAATGATAGTTTTCAAAAAATCTTTACTTTTTGTATGATATATAAAGAATAATTTGACAGAGATTTTTTTCTCTACTCGCTTTTGAATGTGTAAGGCAATGTTCAGTTGCAAATATTTCCTCAATATAGCTTTATAAGTTATGGTTCAGGTCCAAATTAAATGATATAAAATCAGTGGTTCGCAAGGGTTGCTTCTAGGCTCTATCCTGTATTTACCAAATATTACTGACATCATCTGGCTATATATCTCTGGTTATTTTACTCTTCGTGATCATTAACACTCTATTTAGGCATGATCAAGATCACCTATGATAAGGAACTCAATTTTGGGGTTCGTGCAATGATTGTAGCTGCTCGTGTGATTGAGAAGGACAGCAACAGACTAATAAATACTGAGCTTTTTTAAAGCAACTGTCGGCAGACTTGAGATAGTATTTATCATTTTTACGAAATGTTTTATTTATATCATTGAATGGAAATATCGTCATAAATAACATTACAGACAGTTGCAAAATTCATATATTTTTTTGGTATATTCACTTAACAAAAAAAATTTGGAGAAATTATGAAAAGCTGTTTGTCAAATTCAAAAATGCAAATTTTTACAAATAGTATATTGCAGATATTCATACTATTGTATACTAATCTAGAAGAATCATATATTACTTTCTGTATTCTCCACTCTGAAATCATTAAATTGAGTATTCATTGTAATTATTTCCAAAAACAGTAACTTTTTATTATACGAGTTATGATAACCAATAAAATCAAGTTGTAACTTCATTGCAATTCCAGTAATTTTTTTATCAAAAACCAACTTCAGTGAACAATTATTGAAAGTTTCATCATTGCACAGTATCCAAGTCACACAAGAAACATTTTTTAACTATTTTGTATTTCGATATATATGCCTATTGAAAAATCTACCAAAATCTGAAACTTGTGCGATATATTGACAATAAATTACAATGCATAGTAGCACATTATCTCAATTCTAGTGTTTCTTCCTACTGAAAAATCTATTGAAATCTGTTTTTCCAACTAAATGTCGTTTCCTGTGAATGAGAACTCTCAGAAGTTAAAACTTGTGCGATATATTGACAATAAATTACAATGCAAAGTAACACGTTATATCAATTCTAAATAAACTAATTAATACAGTTTATTGAATGATTTTCACTATAAAGGGTTAAACTAAAAGGTACTTCTAAATTACAACCATTTGATACTCTAATTTATTACCTACTCGTATGCCTACTTTTTAATGAATGAATTTACCTGAAAATGTCAGGTATGAATGTGAGCAGTCATTTGCTTTTCATTATAAATAGTCACTATTATCACTGATGTTTTGCCTCTTTCATTATTATTATTTTTATTGATGAAATATATTTGAATATTCCATTCCTGAAGAAGACAAATCCAAAAATACAAGATTCGTGAAAATGGGTCTAGCCGTTCTTGAATCCTTTTATTAAAATTTTAATTGATAAAATATCACATTTTATTACTTATTATCCTATTCCTGATGAAAACAAATCCAAAATCATAAAAATTGGTCTAGCCGTTCTTGAGTTATTTTATCATTATTATTATTATTCTAATTGATGATATGTAATTTTTCAATACTTATTATCCTATTCCCGTCGAAGACAAATATAAAAACACAAAATTCATAAAAAGGGGTTCAACTGTTCTTGAGTTCTTTTATCATTATTATTGTTATTCTAACTGATAAAATATAATTTTTCAATACTTATTATTCTATTCCCAACGAATACAAATCCAAAAACACAAAAATCATAAAAATAAGTCCAGCTGTTCTTAAGTCCTTTTATTATTATTATTATTCTAATTGATGAAATATAAGTTTTCAATACTTATTATCGTATTCCCAATGAAGACAAATCCTAAAACACTAAAATCATAAAAATCAGTCAAGCCGTTCTTGAGTTCTTTTACTATTATTATTCTAATTGGTAAAATATAAGTTTTCGATACTTTCTATCATATTCCCAACGAAGACAAATCCAAAAAACACAAAAATCATGAAAATATGTCCAGCCTTTCTTGTTTTTTTTTTTCACCATAGTGTGTGCTGGTCAGGCCCTATCCCCCGAAGCCCCGATACATTCGGGAGGGCGCGCCAGCATTATCTACCAATGACCATTCCCCACACCGTGGGGTAAGTGATGATTGGGTCCGAGAATCATGTGCCCTGAGCAAGCGCAGTGAGCCAAGAATGACAGCCTTCTGCATCTGTTCGACTCAGATGTCTGCCTTAGTGCGGCAAGCACTAAGGCAGACATTCAAGAGTATAGAGGGCATCATTCCACCAAGGACTCCAATAATCAGAACAACCATCTTGACAGAGTGATCTGGATAGAGTCTGCAGAGTTCGAAGAGAAAATCCCGATATTTTATCCGTTTTCTCTCCCCTTTTCTGGCAATATTTGTCTCGCCAGGAGATGAAAACTCCACGAGGGTGGAGAACGAATAGTTCCAATAAATTTGGCACTTCTCGTTCCCCACAACGGATTCAATATCCCCCGGAGCGTAGGGCAACACCGGTGTCTCGTCAATACCGTAAGAGTGTCGTAGATGGTAATATAGCACTCTGAGGGCCGCGTTATGTCTATGGATATAGGCCGAGACAGCATATGCTGGACATACTGATAGCAAGTGCATTAGGGTCTCGGGCGCCTCGCGGCAGTCCCTGCACCTTGTGTCAGGAACCTCTATACCCATCACGCGACTGAGGTAGACTAAGGTGTTGAAGACACCATCCTGGCAAGCCATGATGAACCCCTCAGTTTCCAACTTCAGCCCACTCGACCTGAGAAAAGCGAACGTCAGGCGCTTTGATAAGCCAAGGTCTCCATTATATTATTATTATTATTATTGATAAAAATGTTCATATTTACTCACCTTTTAAACCATCCCTTTACTTCCACAAATAATTCAAAACTTATTAAATTAGTTTGTCTTGTGAGGGTTTATTACTCTCTGTGGATAATCATACAAATTTAGTTCTTCTGTTTACTCAACAAGTAATAGTACAAATTTATGGTCTATTTCGAAACAAACAAAATGAAATGAAAATGGAAAAACATATTCATATTTAATTTTTTTACAGCTTGTCACCAGTGCCATCGGGTCATTTCCCTGACAAACTCATGTCTTCTAGCCAGTCAAGAACGGCAGCCTGGGACGACGTTAGAGTTCGTTATCAATATTACAAAGACCTTGGTTATTTAAGAGATCTGACTCTGGATGATTACGTCAAATGGGAAGAGTGGTGGTACAAATATCAAGATTGGTTAGCGAACGAGAGGCATTATGAGCACTGGTTGAGCACTCAAGGAGGCGGAAGGAGGCGCGGCAAGAAACGCATACCTGCAACGCAACGATTGAACTAAGAGCATACGATTTGCTTAGCGTTAGTATTAAAATATATGGAAGAGGTGACTCTTGATTAGGGTGAAATGTTGGTGCAAATAGGTGAAGGAAAATGCTTGTCGTGTTTAAATTTATCGGCTTTTCAATTTGATTCTGTTTCCTGTAGGGAAGAGTTTCGGAAAAGTATTTTCATTTAGAGATATTTATACTCACTTTCACCTCACGACTTTCTTTATTCGCCCTAACAAAAGTAAATTTATTCATTTCGATGTTTTACAAAGCGTTAAAAATAATGTTGTACTACAGCTAATAAGAAAAGAGCGGGAACATTTTTCCTACATTATTCGATATATAGGAAAAATTCATGATTGAGTATTCGAAAGGTAATTTATTGTGAAATGAGCGATTTTCAATTCGTTTCTTTTTTTCTACATTCCTTTTGAAATGTTTGGATATTTTATGAACATTTTATCTAAAATTGATAAGAAAGTAAAACTTCATTATTCAAGTTCAATATCTCTATCCTATCAGAACTATTTCTAACATTTTAGTATGCGTTTTTTGTATAGTTGACATTTCCTTTTCTATGTGTACATTCATTTTACCGTTAGAATGAGTGTAATGTTGAAAATTGGCTGAGTCTTTTAATAATGTTAATCGAGATGTTTCGGAAAATTTATACACATGGTTGGACTTAAAGTTTTCAGACGATCTATAGCATGTGATCAAGGTATGTATAATTTGTTAGGTATTAGGGTTTCTTCATAACAGAAAGTGATCTAATTAATTTTATTTATTATTTGTCTCAGTTTATTGACTGTAGATTTTATTTTCAAAACTATAGACATTCAAATTTATGTAATGTAGTACGTAAGCATAATAAATGTTTTATTTACTTATGGAAATTTCATTTCTTGAATAGGGCCAAACATCCATTAATAGAATAACAATTGTTTTAATTACAAATATATACTTTTCACATATAGTCAGTGGGCATACTTGAAGATTGGCTATAAATCAAATCATCTAAAGGAACAATTCGTTCAGGTCCCTCTCAACTCCCTATACTGTAGATTAATGGACTGGCACCTATCATAAAACAACTACTCCCCTGTCTAATACCACGAAGGGCGTTGGATTATATCTGACAGGTGTCAGTGCAGTGATCTTCACAAGTGCCGGCTGCTGCTGACAGAACCAGTGTCTGTGTTGTTTAAAGCTCTCTACCATGGTACTAGTTATGTCTTGAATGAGTTTGTTACTGGAATGCTTAGGCTAGAAAATAATTGTGTTATTGATTTATCCATATATTCTTTCAAAAATCAAGTTAAAGTCATTGACCTATTATGATGATACTGATCATTATTAATAATTAATCAATATTTGTGTATTTTTGATACTACGTTTTTTTTCTCAAACTGTCTATGTATCACAGTATAAATACCCTTTACTCTGAATTGAAATTTCATAATATCTTTGTTCCAATAAACTCAAATTGTATGTTAACTTTCAACAACAGAAATATATACAAATTATACAATCATCTAATAAGATGCAAAATCATATTATGTACAAATGGATTGAAAAGGGGAAAAATCTATATAAAATAATATAAAAAAAATTCAGGGAAAGAAAATGCATAAAACAAATTAAGAAAAAACACTTATTTAAAAAGAAAAAAGACAAACAAAAATAAATAGCAATAAAAATGCAAAAACAAATGAAAATTCAAAAAACAAAATAGAAGGAAAAAACAATATTTCAGCTACTACTCAATGTTGCTTTCAAATAGTTTTTTATTAAAACAGTCTGGCTAATTGGTTCTCCCAAAGCCAAAAAATTCAAGTCACACACACACACTAGGAGAGCTTACAATCTGATAATTTTTCCTGTCATTCACCACCCTATCTATACCTTTACAAGTTTCCAAGAAAAATGCAGCTCCTCGTTGAGAATTTTGTTAATAATTTCAAATTGAAAAAGACATATTTTTAGCAGGAATTCGTTTTTGGTAAAAAGCTTTTTGGATTCATATTTCTCTATCTTACAAAGATGTGTATTATATGAAAGAGTATTGAGTTGAAATTCCATGATAAGTGAAACTGTTAGTGAAATTTTATCTCATCCATAGTTCAAAGTAGATTAATCAGGATAATTAATATTACATAGGAAAAAACTGTCTTCAAAAAACTTGATCACTCAAATCAAGAAGAAATAAATTGATTACTAAAATTGGAATTTCAAGTATTGCTATAAAATATTTAGTATGAAATATCTGAATCAATAAATAGGTAGACCAGCTTCTTTCCAAAAATGTTGAAACACAAAACCAGTGAAAAAGCTTTATGGCTTTCTACTGCTCCATCATTATACAAAAATATGTTAAACTTCTGAAGACAATAATAAATTTCAATAAAAACACTTCAAAAAGATATGCGGATCATGCACCGAAGTTGCTATTAAATACAAACTGGAAAAAAAGAATTTTGTAGAGTTTGTATTGAAGTTAATTACTTTCTTGATTTCTACAGAAGTTTCACAGATTTGTTGTATATTTGTGGGGATGAAGAAAATCAAAAAAGTTGTTTCCGAAAACTATTACCTTCAAAAAAAGAATTCATTTTTAATTTTTTTTGCTATATTTAGCTATACGATGAAATGCTTAGGCCATTTTTTATCTAAGCTTCAACTGGAACTCATTCAGCGGATGATAGAGAAACCTTTTGGTGTCAGGAATCAGTCAGTCAGTCGGTAGATTCCAAAAATTCTTAGGAGTCTGCCACATCTCTCTTGATAATACCTTCCAGGAACAATATTTGTGAAGAAACCCCTCAGTAGGTAAGCAAGGACATATTCGCTGCAAAAGCATCATAATCTAACATTCATAATGAACACTGCTGCCGACGGATGTATATTGGAAGCCCTAGATTATATACTTTGCTGTAAGGCCACTAATTTTTCTGAAATAATTTGTGCTACAAAACCCAGTATTGCCAAATATTTTCCAAACTGGCGAGATCGCTCAGCGCTGAATTCACTTCATCGTTCCTTCGTTCAATAAGTTCTGCTTCTACTGCTGCAGAAGGGAATGTCTGAAAAGAAAGATGGGAAATGAGGACCGTTGAGTCTTCAGCCTTTAGTTACGAAACACGTATATCGTCAGATGGCGGTGCGAGTTCCCCTGATCACCGTATAGAAGTCTGTTTACTTATGTACGGTGCCTTGATGGAATAAATACAAACTCCTCCCTACTTCTAACTTGACCAAGCTCGGGCATTATAGGGCCAAATTCAATTTGCCGTCGTGTCCGTTCTTCCAAAGTACATTTTAGATTCGAACAAACATGTTCGTTTTCGTGTTGATCTCTGTACGAAAATTGCAAATTATTTGGAGATTATGAGTCTTTTGTCAAAATTGATTAAATTCAAGATGCGAACGAGTTTTGTGATTAGGGTCAAAATTGCTGCAAGGAGGTTTTCGGGGCCGGAGATTATGAATCTTTAGTTAAAATTAATGAATTCAAGATGGCGGCTTCAAGGTGTCTAACGAGTTTTGTGATTATGCACCGATTCAACTCTACAAAAAATGTTTCGTTTTCTGCTAGAGCTCACGGTGCTGCATTATCCCATTTAGCAGGGCAGGCTAAATGCGATAGTTTGATTTTTTATTTTCAACAGTTACACATACACATCAGTTTTAATTTCAAACACAACAAACACAAACAGAATGTTTGTGGAGATCAAATCTTGAGGTGTAGTTTTTGAAATTACTATGGATCTTCATCAAGTAACGGCCGAATCAATCAGAAAAAAAATCAGTTTTAACTGAATTATTCACAGTAGATATTTACTTATATTGTCTAACCTTTTATATGGAATCAGACACATTATGTAAACTGTGGACCTTTCCTGCAAAAGATTATATTCAAATCGATAGAATAGTTTTCAAGATAGTTGAGATGAGATCATATTGATCATTATTGTCAACGGTGTTTCATTCAATTTTAAAAAATTATCTGTCAGTATGAATTAATTTTGAGAAAAAATATAAGTAATTTACTCCGAAGAGCCCCTGATGATTTATTTTTGAGGATCGGACTATGAATCATAAAATCTTTCCGTCATTTCAAAATCTGATGATTTTTCAATTTTTCATTCATCCGATTTTCTGAACGCCCTGCTCATGTTTTCGAAAAAATTAAAATTGGTGCATTCATTTTCAAAAACACCCAAAAAGCAATTTTGAACAGGACACGACCATAAATCACAGAATAACCCATAGCCATCTTGCTGCTATTTTGAATTCTTGAAATTTGATGAAAAACATTACCTTCAACCTCAACTTCAGATTCCCGAAGGAGCTCAAGACCAGTGTCCTTGTGCCAATTCAGAAAGTCCCCAACACAAATAAATCCTGGGAATTTAGACCAATCAACACTTAGTTTATAATCAACTCATTGAATATCTAGAAAATAATGATATTTTACTAAAATATCAGTCAGGTT
The DNA here is from genome assembly GCF_025532065.1 of Leptinotarsa decemlineata. Classification (NCBI taxonomy): domain Eukaryota; kingdom Metazoa; phylum Arthropoda; class Insecta; order Coleoptera; family Chrysomelidae; genus Leptinotarsa; species Leptinotarsa decemlineata. Next base: position 1,486,487 of record NW_027412544.1, read on the forward strand.
TCAGAAAACATCATTCATGTGAGTCTGCATTACAAGTCACAATATCAAAATGGAAAGAATCAATAGATAAGGGACATTATATCATAGCCGTATTTTTAGATCTAAAAGAGCTTTTGAGACAATTGATCTCCACATACCTATTACTAAATAAACTGCAAAGTATTGGTATCAGGGAAACTGTTTTGTTATGGCTGACTGATTATTTATCACAACGCAAACAGATAACCAAAATAAAGGATTCAGTGTCATCATCTCGCGATGTCATTTTCGGGGTACCTCAGGGGAGTGTTTTGGGACCTATATTATTTTTAACTTACCTGAATGATATAGATACCATCCATGGTTGTGATTTCATGAACCGTTTTTGCAGACGACACTTGATCAATTTCAGGAGATAATATAGAAACAGTAGCTGATCAAATGAATAATGAACTAAGAAATGTTTTCAAGTACATGAATAGCAATAAATTAAAACTCAAATCCTCCAAAACAAAATATATGATCTTATCAACTGGTTATAAGCTATCAACAATCTCAACATAAGATTAAAAATTGCAAGTAATGTAATAGAGTTCGTAAGTGAATTCAAATACTTAGGTTTCATGGTGGATAATCGTTTATCTCTTCATGCTCATTTTGATTATATATATAGAAAAATTACTAAAAAAATATATTTTTTCTCAAGAATTTCATCTCAGCTTTCGATGTACTCAAAAACTACATTATATAATTGTATATAATCCAACCCCATTTTGATAATTGTGCTTGTCTGTTATACTCATTTGACCAAAATAAGGTATCGGCTTTACAAAAATTACAGGATCGTGGAATGAGGATTATTTTACAAGTGAATAGGTATTCTAGTATATCAGACATGTTAAGTACATTGCAGTGGCTGTCTGTTTCCCAGAGACTGTACGAGTTAGCATGATATTCATTTTCAAACTAACACATAACTTGCTTCCAACTTATTTTGAAGAATTCTGTATATATAAATCTCAAATCCATAACCACTTAACAAGAGCGAGTAGCTCCCAAAAATTCCACCTTCCTCGAACTAATTTGACTAGTACGATGAAGTCTTTATTTTATAAAGGTTTGAATGAGTATAACAAACTCCCACTTTCGTTGAAAGATTCAATAAATGTTTTCCAATTCAAAAAAACTCATGAACTATATAAAATATCATACTTGATTTTCTTTTTTCTGTTTGGTAATATATTTATTATGTATATCCTCATGTTGAAACCATTCTGGAATCATTGAAAAATGGTTTTTATTTTTTTTTCTTCTATCTGTCTGTTTAAAATCTGTTTTTCCGTTAACCAGCTGGTCGCACCACTACGAACGACAACCCTCAGAAGTCGAAACTTGTGCGAGCTAAGGATTAACGAGGTCTTACCTTTTAACGTGTGATTTATATAAATATGATTCTATCATATCATCATTTTTATTATTTATGTTATTTATTTAAATATTTTAAAAATAATGTATATATATTAGGATGTCCTAAAGAAATCAATAAATATTATTATTATAAAATACCAGTGTTATATATAATTTGACAATTAATGACAAAACTCGTTTGACATTTCGAATTCCTGAATTTCAACAGAGAAATAACTATCTTTGAACCTAAAAGCCAGTCTTCCATAGAACACGACCAGATATCACAAAACTAGTCCCCCCTCTTGAATTTCCGAATTTCAATAGAAAAAATCACGCCTAAAGACTACAAAATATCCAGACTTTTGGCCGCCAAAGACCTATGTCAAAAATCAAATACCATGTTATTGAACGATATGAAATTGAATATGTAATATCTGCTTAATTTGTAGTCTGATTATATGACAGTTGTTTCCTATACTGACCAATGGCTCCAATATTTTTGAGCTCCAGAAAAAAATCTTTCTTCAATTGTCGGTATCAAATTCACGCAAACACGCACGCGCACATACATGTAAATAGTCAGAATTGAAGATGATATCAAGAAAATATTCATAAGGTGCAAAGTTATATACTTAAATATGGCGGACTGGTTTGATTATGCACCTCATAATATAGGTATTAAACAAATGGGTTGCTAAAAAAATACGAAAAATTAAATTACTTCATTCTGAATTCATGATGGCGGACTACGGAAGATGGAGGATCCCGTTCTTTTATACACTTTCATGATATGGATATCAACTGAAAAGGAGGACATGGTTCCATGTGAGTGGAATTTCATATCGTAACTCTTTCATAAAGTATATTGTGTACGTTTCCTATGAATGATATCTTATTCAATTCCACAACGAATGTTTGGGGCACAAACTGAATTGGAAAAAGTTATTTTTGGTATAACTCTTATGTTCATAAAAAAGTAGTTGTTTCGAAAGTGCTTCTTATTTTGTATAACTTAAATTTATATACGTCCTCTTTTATGTAAAGGATGGAACAAAATCGCGCCTTTAAGATAACCGAGGGAAAGTTTTACTCTTAGTTTCTTCAATTTTGTAATTTTTTTTCAACTTCTCATTTTTGTAATTTCTGTTTACAAATATATTTCAAATTTCAATAATGTCAAAAAACTTAATGTTTATATGAAAGTTCGTGGACTGTTAGAAAAATATGGTGAATGTTCAAACTTATCAGGCTACGTACATTCGATTAGCGATGTTTCAACTTTTTTATATTTGTACACTCGTCTCGAACATATGTTCACAGCGAAGAAAAATTCGAGGGGGCAGGAGAGAGAACACCAAAATAATCCCCAGCTAAGCGAGTCACGGAAAAAGATTTCCTTCACTACACTGTGTTTTTACGATTTTTGAAAATATTTCCAGTTTGAGAGATCTATATTATAACTGTGCCATTAACAAAACTGCGGATTTACTCAAATATATTAATGCTATGTAGGTGTTCTAAATATATATTAAATAAAATTGGTCCTAATATACTCCCTTGTGAAAACTTTCAGACAATCTGGAAGAAAAAGACCTCCTGAAACAGCTATTGTCATATAAACAATGAATTACACAGAAGAAAAATTCTTTCGAAACAAATACTTTTATATGAACACTGAATTATACAGAAAACACTTTTCTCCAGTTTGTATTCCATACGTTCGTTATGGAGTTGAATCAGATATCATTCACAGGATTCCTACACAATATACTAAATGAAAGGCAAAAATTTCACTTACATATAAAACTGTCATCCTCACTGGTAGACATCGATGTTTCATGGTAAGACGCTACCCTTAGGGCTCTTTAGTACCACTCTGGATAACATAAGAAAATTCTCAGATTTTTTGTATCAAGATGGAGTAGTAGAAAGCCAAAAACTTTATTTCCCAAAAAGATTTGACAATATTTTGAGATATTCTCAATAATGCTTTGTGAATAAATTTGCAATTCTCAAATTTTGGGTGTAAATCACTGTTCTATCAAATGATATGTGGGTAGGTTTATAGAAAGTTTGACACACTCTTCAAAACGTTACATTTACTAGATATTATAAGAACAATGTGCGTTAGGTTTTTAGAACAACAAAACTGTATAAAAAACAAATATTAAAATTCTCAAAATATATTTGTCACAATAAAATATAAAAATATGTATTTATATTAGCAAGTTTTCATTTATATCAGTAAATCTTTGAAAACACTTCAAGGTCCTAATCGTGTTAACATTCAAAGCTTTGAGAATGTATGCTATTTTAAAAAATAACAATTTCTCTAAAGTACTGAACATTATGATAAAAGACAAGTTCAACAACTGTATGTACAAATACTCTGGGAATGTTTAGTTGAATACTGAAATGAAACTTTGAAACAAAAAATTTCTTCTCCAAAGTGAAAAATTTGTAAAACAGATGTTAAAAGAACAAATACATGAACAGACTTTTGAGATCAACTATTCCAGATGTTGAAAAATAACTAATTTACCTCTTCAGTAATGTATTTTGCTGTTTACTCATATCCAACATGCACTATCCATGAAATAAAACTAGAAGCTCCGTTGAACTAAACTAAATTACTAAGCTATAGTTATAATATAATATAAACTATCATTTCAGTCTTGTTCAATTTTTTGAACAGTAAGTACCAAGCCATCGCTATTTGAATTCTGCGATGTAACAAAACAAAATAAATGCTGAGCAACCATCCAGTGAAACTGGGGGAAAGTTGTCAGCATTCACACATGGAATACATTCATACAGTAAGTATGAGGTAACAACTAAATATAATTTACAATGATTTCATTTTGACTGGTTATAAAGGTTAGAATTGCCATTATGTGAAATGAAATTTTTCAAGAGAATTGACCATTCATGATTGGCAATTTTGAAATTCAACATGTAATATTGAGAAGACATTTAATTACTGCAATTGAAAATAAATTTTACTGCATTCAATTTAATGGTTTAGTGTTTTTGTTAAATGACATCTATATCTAGCGCTTATACTGTTCATTCTATGACTATGAGAACTTCAACTAAAAACAAAGAACGCATCAGTGGTTGGCATTGTCACATATTTTATTGTAGTGTGAAGTAACGTTTCAGATATCATAGGCCGAACAATATTAACTTCACATGCTCTTATAAATGCTAGATTACTAAAATATTATTTAATACATTATTAATTACACTACAATCACATTTCTTAAATTCATAGGTCAAATATCAGTGTTGCCAATCATGAAACGCCTGAAATTAACTGAAACATGTAGAAACATTTTCAGGTGAATATTGAACTTGACTGTGAGTCAAGTTCAATATTATCAAGTCAGTTTTAAGTTTAATAAATATGTTTTGTGATTTGACGAAAACTATAAAGTTTAATTAAATGTATTGAATTAACCTGCATGAAACTACCCCATGCCGTAAATATTTCATTATTCACCCTGATATATTTATTACACTTTCATACATCAGTTAGAGATGTAGTCAGTTGACTATAACATCCCGCTAATTATGAAATTGAGGCTTATTTATAATATAATAACATTTAAATATTTCCTGACCAATCAACAACAATAAAATTGGTAACTAAAGAATGAACTGGAAGAAAAGTTTTGAGATGTACCAAATCAAAATATAATAAAGAATGTAAAGTTACAAATCTATAATATAAAATTAAACCTCTGAAAATGCCAACAAGTGATTAATTAAAGAGATATCATATAATTAAAAATGGCACATATTTGAACGCAGAACCCTAATTCTGTGAAGTTATTCTGATAATTTTGTAGACTTGTGATAGAAATGGCTGATAATTCATGAAAATCCATAACATATTCAAGTAAAATTCAATTGTGATATTTTCATTATTTAGCTTTCAACTATTGTCATTTTGCGAAATTTGAAATTTTCAGTGTAAAACACAGAGAATCAAGTCGAACGTGCACACAGAGCCCTCGTTTGACGGGAGGAGGAACTCAGAACTTTGGAAAAGTAGTTTACAAATTCTCAATACGTGTTTCGTAAGAAACAGCGTTTTTACAGCACATGTTGTCGTTTTGTACACTGTTCTGTAAAAATTGCTGCTTTCTTTGAGCTGTACTCGATGGGCAATTTTCAGGCATGCACTTTTATCGAAGATATTTATTAGTAATAAAAATGAAACAAATAGGTTGAAATAAGTATGCAGATGTTTAATGGGTTTTGGTTTGAAAATATTTCACACTTCATGCTCCGAAGAATTGGACAGATCCGAAATGTGTTTAGTAGCTAGCACCCAAGTGTAGTAAGAAATCAATGAGGTCAGTATTCAATTTCAATATTAATAACAACTGCTTTCTAAACACGTCTGCTTCACCCGAATTCACAAAACAGAATTCCTTGCTGTTATGATACAGTGACTACAGTTGTAACCACCTTTGTAACTCTTTAGCAGAATAACCCCGCTGGGATTTTCAATGCTGCAAGGTTTTTGTCATTTGCCTCCGTCATGAACTGCCATGGGGAACATTCAAACAGTATGAGCATTTATCTCAATATATCTTGACTAATGCATATTCAAAAGGGCCACTGCCACAAGGCAGCTCTAGCTTATAGCAAAACTAATGGAAAACAATGAAATAGGTTATACATATGCAGATAAGTTTTCATTAGTTTGGTTCAGTGAACATTTAACTGTTTTTCACATTTATCTAAAAAAAAAAAAAATGTTTAATATTTGATTCCAGTAAAAATTCAAAAACCTATTTGAAGAGTAGCTGATTTGAATTCGTTATCTTCATGAAGGTATATCTTCTGACCCTGTCTTAAGAAGTGAAAAATTTCAGCACAATCCACGAAATGATTAATAAGACAATCATTTCATGACGACTGTGAGTTCCTGAATGATATTTTCGTTTTCAAGAATAGATGAGGTTTGCAAATTTTTATTAGTAACATTTTGTCTACAAATGCAGTAGTTTAGGCAATAGACAAAGTTTACTTTGAACTTACGGCATAGCCTACTTCGCTTGAAGCTTGGATATCTGATAGGATAAAACAAGATATCTAAACTTCAAGGAAACTCTGCTGTGAGGTCAAAGAAGACACTTTATTCATTTTCATTCACAAGTTGAAATTCGTGTAGAATAAACACGAAGCTCATGTAAAACATGAGCAATATACAGAAGGCATTTCGTTTTTCTTTAGTAACAAAAAAAAATTTGATACTTGAGAAATAAATATAAATAATTTTTCCAATTTTCGTTTTTTCAAATAGCATGAAAGTTTAAATGATAAGCTCTGAACATTTTTAAATTCACTCTGCTATGATTTTTTGAAGTTGAAATTTATTTAAATGCCAAAAATTTTTTTTTTCCACAAATCTCACATCATTACTGTTGTCATAATTAGCAAGGGCAGTTATTGATGCAGCCATTTCAATCATTTATAAACGTAATTATTTTGTGATGACAGCAAAATTGTAAAAAAAAATATACCTAGAGACAATTACTGCCTTTGTTAGTTGTGAAAAAAATCTACATAATTTTTAGATAGATAGATAGAATAGAAAAATTATAATAAGCAGGATAAAATTATGACATGAACTACTTAAGTAAACAAAAATATCCCAACAATTGCTTGACTTTAAAAAATCTAGATTATTTTTTTTCAATAGGACTCAATTCTTTGTAGTGCTCAGATAACATCCTAATTTTTTCAAATTTTAAAATTATATTCCATACTATATTTCATGGGTTATAGTGTCTTCAGCGGTGATTTGTCCATGTCGTAACAGGTGCGCAGAGCCTTATTTTCGGCATTAAATCAAAATTATACATAATAGAGGTAGGGTTTCAATAGTTAGAACTTTTTCGTTATGAATTTCCTTCCATTCATAATCGTTTATATTAATTTCTTCAAGTATTGCTAGTTCAAGTTATTTTTCATCTCAATTTGTTAATATCAATTGCAATTTTTTTGCTGTAAAATCATTAAAATGAGATATCACTCATATTCTTAGGAATTTTATATGTATTCAACATGAATTTCAACTTGTGAACTAGACTATAAATGTCTTTGCAGTTGTAAATAAAAAGTAAGGCAAACTGGTTAGACCACTGCCATCAACCCAGAAAATTACTTTGACAAAAGATATCTCTTGTGTGGACGGCTTTTTCATATTCTTTGAAGTGATTAGTGATGACTAGCAAGAAAAATGACATCAACTACAAGAATGTGCAATACACGCTTGAAGACTATGAAATATGTTAAAATTCATAAGATTTTTTCACTTGTGTTCTTTGTATTTTATTGCACATTATAAATGTGTGTTTAAATTAATTTACAAAATTTATTTTAAATTCTCGAAATTATTTGCAGATGCAAAGAATCATCAACTGACCTTCCATGATGTATACATTTGGCAATCATTTGTTTGGCAATTCAGTAATACATCTCACTTATTAAAATACACATATCTCTTTGGTAAATAGCTAATAGTATACAATAATAAAGTATCACAACTTGAGACAAAAATAGAGAGGTAATGAATTACAATAATGAAAGAAAAATAACTCATTTTCTTTGGTTGGCTATTTAAAATTTGAAACAAGGAAACACGAAAAAGTAAAAATACTTTCAATTTAACCCCATACAGTAAAACATTTTAGATTAGATTATTTTGTACTAATAACCTTCGTAAGACTTCCATTTCAAAACTTCTAAATTATGACTGTCACTTCTAGGCTTTTAAAAAATTACAAAATTTGCATTTCGGAAAAATTCAAACCAGTGGTAAACAAAAATATAAAATTGTCAAATTTTTTTGTTGCCTCAAACAATAAGGTTTAACTAATCCCTAACTAATTATTAATTTTATCATGTTGATTGTATATATATTCACAACCCTCAAAATTAATCACATTCCACACAGCATCTCACGAGGAAAAATTTTCAGCAAAGATATTGTCAATGATTATACTGGCTGTCAATCATTTTTACATTATTGAATCTGCTGGTAATCTCCTCTATTACTTCTCTTGTACGTCTCGCGAAGGGGGCACCACAAAAACCATTTAGATTTTCGCATAGTTCCATGTAACTCAACCACTTCGCATCTGTAGCCAAAACATGCCCGCAGCCTATGATTATGAGCTTGCTCATGGCACGGGTTAGAGCAACGTTGAATCTCTGAAAATGAATAAAAACAATGTGTAAATATGATCACTGGTCACTGAATGTTATAAAGTCTCCCTAAACTTAATATATAATAATCTGGTAATATACCCACATTACTAGAGTACACGATAAACTTTCGTGGGTTATGTTTTTATTTACACTATTAGTTGTGTTGTTCATTTTTAGATTTTTCAGGCGAAATTACATTGCAAACAATGCACGTTCAGAGGTCGAATATAAATTGTAACACACTTAAGACGAAGAAACCCTTATTTTACTCATTTTTGAAAACAGAGATTTGATTTATGGTGCAGGCGTAGACGTACATGGGTCGCACTTTTCACAATACTTAGCCTGAGTGAGTCTTAAACCCAGCCTACTGCAATCCCGCGAAAAGGGCAAATTCTCTATACTTTGCTTTGCGTTGGAGATAAAAGTTATTTGAAAAAGTAGCTCAGAAATAGATTTGACCCTACATTTGAATTTTTTTGTAATTTTCATATTCGAGTCCGATTTTCAATTAATGGTTCTGAATAAGAAGCTACAGAAATGATAAAATAGTCAAAATCAATGAAATAAATGTATCAAAATAATTGAAATTGAAAATTATTATTCCATCAAATGTAAGTCTCCTTTACAAGCCTGTCTCTAATTAAGATTGGTTGCGATTCCGCCTAATTTTCGGATGGAAAATCGTCATTCTCAATGTCGATATCGAAGGTACCATGACAATAATGTCTTAGCTTCAATTCGCGCCAATACCCAAATCAGTTTGTGCTAAAGGTCTGAGCAATTAAATTTGAGTAGAGAGAAAATTGAAAGAAGATGACGAAAATAAAGATTAGATTACTGCTATTGGGCCCAAGAAATTTTTTCAAATGATTTACACTGTATATGCAAGTATGTTATATCCACTGTACTGATGTAGTACTTTCAATTTTTACAGCCACATTTATATCGTGAATTGAGTCTTCTATCGATAGTATTATATGTCACCGCCTCAACTTACTGTCCTTTAAAGATAATTGAGTTCAACAATGCATTCATAGTTAGTCTGATAAGGCCTACGAATGATCGAAACAGTTCTGTTTGGTATTGGATTATGAATGCTTTGTTTGAAGCTTTGGTTTCACCTAGTTGTCTTGCAGTGAAAGACAAAAGACGAATCTCTTTCAGCGGTGGCATATTTGTAAGAGGAGATTCAATTCCAATAATATAAAGGAAATATATTTGAAAACGAGTTTTGCAAGAGTGGAAAAATTTAAAGTGAGGTCTGTGGTATATCTTGTGGAATAGAATATGTAAATTGGGAATTTATGTGAATTGGGAATTTATGAAAAATTCACTAGTTCATATAGATCTGAAGTGGAAATTCGTCTATTTATCTTGTACATGTATTTGAAAATTTTTTTTCAGTCTGTAGTTGGTCTGAGGTTATTGAACATGCCTCCCCAAACTGTGATACATTATCATAATACTGATTCAATTTAATGAGTTGCAAACTACGAATAAAACTTTTCTGCTTGAAATATCTCTCGGAATTTGTGTAAGAGCTTTTATTCTCTGTTGAGAAGGAAATTAATGTGCTCATTCCACCTCAAGTGCTGGTCTAATATTACACCTAGATATTTGATTTTTGACCTTTTTTCTATTTTTGAATGCGTAAATTAGGAGGTTTGAGATTAGCCATTTATGTATTTCAGAAAATTCAAAATCAGTAGCCTGATACAGCTCTGACCACACATCATGTGTAAATGTTTGTAAATTTGTTTCATACATTTTGTTCATGTAAATAACGAATAGTGATGGACCCAATATTGTACCCTTGAGAAGACCCGTGGTGACTATTGAGGGTTTGCCCAAGTTATTTCCAATTTTGGAAATATTCGGTTATTATTCGGTTACCTGATAACTTCCATTGGTAGAAGTGAGTTTATCACGCAACCTATCAGATAGTGTCACACAAACATCAGTCAGATTGTTAATGTACAGTATAAGAACAGTTTATGAAAAAAGAAGTCTTATTCAGAAATAGTTTATCCTACTAAGTGTAAAAAAATTCAAAATACAATAATTATGCATATAATATTCACTATTTCTAATGTGTAGTGCTTGATATAAAAAGATACCATCAGATGAAACAAATTGAATTTTATAAGGAATAACTAATTAAGCGTTACAAATATTAATTAATCAATTGTACATACAAACCCAAATTTATACTAAGGATATTTTGGTACCTAGACTATGTTTTTTGTATATATTTCAATTATTTCCTTTCAAAAACAGTGAAGATCTGTCTTTTACGTCATTTGGTAAGTCATTGATTTTAAATTATTCAAATACATTTAAATAATGTATTCATACTACTTTTGAAATTTGTTCTGACTAAAAGGCTCATGAATTTCACAGTTATAGATGACCATTTGTTTTTTTTTTTTTAAAAAAGGAGAAAACTCATTTATTATTTTATAAATTGTTATAAAAATAAATACTTTGAACAAATTTAATTTTTAAAATATCTTTGAAAGAAATCGTAAAGTTAACCTAAAAAGGTCTACAAAAAGTCTGTAATGGTATATGTCTATCTTTTAGGAATAACCCACAATAACTATATTTTATCCTTTACTTTTTTATGAAGTGATTTTAAACAATACAGCATTATTAATCATTATCCAATTAAGTACCTTAAATACATTGGCATTTAATATAGATCAATATGGCCGTTTGCAGCATGTAATTTAAATGAATATTTTCGAAGATATTACAGGTTTAAAATGCAGCAGTTGCGGCGGTACCGGTCGAGGAGCCGGTGGAGTGTCAAAGCGTCAAAGGCCCAATAGCACTTTATGATTAGCAGCGATCGCACGCGTTTATATGTATATTTAGTATCAGCACTGCACCTGTGCGGAGCCGGGGCGGTACCCTAGTATATAATAATACATTTGAAAAATCTAACTTTGATTCGCACCCCTTCTACTCAATACCATATATATTGGTGAATAATTTTGAAGTCAAAAGTACTGATATACAAAACATTTTTTGATAACTTGTTTACTCTTTCACCTCAAACTTTCAAAAAAAGCTCTATGCGACAAACTATATAATGTTGCCTGCTGTGTATTAGGTGGGAAAAAATTCCCAAATAACAATAATGATTCCACCTACCTTTTCATTGCGTACAAAACCCAGATTGTATTGTTTGTCATGCAAAAGCAGATCTTGTTGAGCTCTAACTGTGCTAATGATGATAATTCGTTTCTCGCGCCCTTGGAATGTTTCTGTAGTACCCACTTCAACTCCTTCAAAATTGTTGTTTCTTAAAATTTCCCTCACTTTGTATACCTATGAATGTTGATTACATATTTGAAATCTGTTTATGAACCAAAGAGAACATTCTCTCAGACACAAGAAGTAATATTTTACCTGTCTAATGTACGGTGTAACAACGCCTATTTGTTCTTGAAGTACATTATCCTCACTGTTTTCAAATTGAAGGGATATCAAGGCTTTCACATAGTTCAGAACCATTTGCATTTCCATTCCATTAAAATAGCTAAAAAGATGAAATTAAATTGTCAAGTAGGTAACGAGAGTAAAAACTTTCAATGGTACATTCAAGCATTTTATGAATCAATTCAATAGCTAAAGTTATTTTTATAGTATAATAATAAAACATACAAAATCCCCAGATACATTTAAAAACAAATTGTTAACATTTTTTTGGGGAGTATAAATTGCCGTTATCCAAGAGATTTTTTGAAATAAACTATTTTATCACAAATTTTTTTAAGTTTTCATCGTCCAATTTTATGTATTTCTATTGATAACTTAGATCAATAATAGAGATTAATTTTTCTACGATATACTTTTGCATCTTTGAAAATACTCCACCGATGAGTGAATATTTGACAGAATATTTTTGAAATGAATAAATAAAATTAAAAAAAAAGAATCTGAAATTATTTTGAATATTTTTTAAATGCAAATTTGCAAACGTAGGAATAAAACATGAAATATGAAAGCCCACAATTAAAATCATATGCAAATAAGTGATTTATGGAAAAAAAATCGGCATCAGACTTCAATAGAAACAAATTCAAGTCTAAGGAGTGACTTTGGGCATAATTCGTCAGTTGACGCTTTATCAAAAATAAATATAACTGAATACCTACCTCGGAGATCTACCCTGTCTGCTCTCTTTGGAAATAATGTTACAGAATTCCACAGCTTTTCCTTTTCTTCGTTTTGTAACATTTTTGCCCTTTCTCAATTCGTCTATTTTTTCATATACAAATATTTTAGCTATGGGATCATTTTCTGAATTTGGTGCAGCGGCCTAGAACAAATAGTTGTTGGATTTCAAAATAATGTTTCATCAAAACAACAAAAAACCTACCTGAAGTTGACCTTGATAGAAAAGTTCATTAGGAAGTTTCAAAATGGTTGAGTGTGACCTGAAGTTTTGACGGAGCATGGTAATATAATTGGAATCCTGGCTTTTATACAATTCTAAATCCATCAATCTCTCCAAGAGAGAAACGCCTGGAAATATATTGGTTCAATATCAAATGAACTAAAACATTAGTGAAGGGTAGGCCAAGTCCTAAGTGAGTGAGTATTACAACCCTACAAGGGTTGTAATAACAATAATGATCATTTGCATCACGAGTTTAACCTATTTAACAAAACACTAAATATAAATGTGAGTCAACATTTGTTTGGAAATCGGTAAAATACCCGAGAGTAAAATGAAATGCAATGAGGCATATGAATGATAAATGATCAGTATAGACCAGGAGTCGGCAAGTAGTTTTAGGTGGGGTCTGGATACTGAGGGAAAATTTTGACGAGGTCCAGAAAAAACTGATAAAAAGTAAGGGCTATCCATGTATCATTTTGGTTTCAAATCAAATTCTGAATTATAAAACACAATACCTAAAATTAATGTGAGAAATTACAAAGACGTTCTTGAGCAAGTTTTTTATAGTTTGGTTCTCGAGAGGAACAGCAAATTAGAAGTGTCTCTTCTAGTCAGATTGACTAGGCAACTTGAAATATAAGTACCTACATACTAAGTTGAATTCTATGTGGCTTGAAAATATTACTTCAATTAATAAAGGTGTAGTATCTATACCTTATCTACGTATTAATTTATGCTTGGTATATAACACAAAAAAAAATTCTTTGGATTACAACTTATATAACTGTTTACCAGTCAAGCTGAAAGATCTTAGTATGAATAAATTCAAACAATCCATCAAACAACTACTATTGGAGGGCTGCTTTTACTGTCTCTGATTACCTGGGGTATTTTAAAAATCGCTCCTAAGTCTCAACATACAAGCAACATACTCATCTGACTACCGTAAATATGCTATATCATGTTGTTCTTTCATGTTTTTAATGTTTATTTTTATGTTGCTCTACTTTTTATCTTAAATTATATTTTATACTCATCCGATCTGAAATTACTTTTGCTGTGCGTAAGCATATGTAACAAATTTGTCATGACTTGCTACAAACATGTAAAGTGTAATGTGGTTAAATAAACTTCTATTCTATTCTATTCATTACAATATTTGGCGGTCCGAGGTTCGACCTTTTGCGGTCCGCAAAAGTGCCGCGGTCCGCCTGTTGCCGACCGTTGGTATAGACATATTCAAAAATAGAAACCTCATTGCCAGTGAGTCATGAGTGACTGTATAGGAAGGCTATTGTGAGCTTTTGGTGCTAAAGAGGTTATTGACTGCTGATTTTGTCATATGGGAAACAACATGATAATATGTTTTTATTGAAACAACGATAAAAATAAAATAAAAACAACAATAAAACTTAATTGGCGCTCCGGGGCGACTTCGTTAATTCCAGTGGCGCATTTGCTTTTTCAGCTGCAGGAAAACCCGGAAAAACCTGCAGCACCACATCATCTGAAGATCTTGATCTAACAATGTCCCCTCTCTTATAAAACAAAATGTAGGGCGTCTCCAGAGGCTCCAATAAATTCAATGCATCGCCATAACACTTCGTGACACGACTATCGTCAAACTTTAAACATGATAATTCCGTAGCCAAGTTAGATAATTATGAGATAGGATACGAGCCAAGTTGAAAGTCTTGTTAATCTGTGTTTCCGTTGACCAGCTGTCGCCCTCTTCGAACTGTAGTTCCTTCTTACAGTCTAGGAATACAGAGTTTGTTTGGTAAAACCTAGAGTGACTTCAATGACAGATTCAGAGTATTTATATTTAATACATTACTGTAAGTGTACACTGCATCATATGATATATAGGAGACACTACTAAGCTTAGTGTCTCCTACTAATCTAGTTCCAAGATTCCAGCCGTGGAATCAAAAAGAACATCAAAGTAAATACTAGATGATATTGCTTGACTAATAGAAATGAAATAATAAAAAATTGTCACCCACTGCACTGAACTGTATTATCTTTGACTGAATAAAGATGCCAAATAATTGTCTTTCAGATGAGTCAATTAATTATATTGTTGACTTTGATATGAGCCTTAGAATGTTTATCAGAAAGCCCAATACTTGATGAAAATCTTTTAAAATGTATTCAAATAACGCGTTACTATGGTATTTTGACTCAATAGTTTACTTATTTGAATAAGTAAATCAAAAATCTTATTTAATTCTAATGAATGAAGATACTAACCTAAACCATATCGTCTTGCAGCAAGTGAAGAAGTCGAAGGTCCCAATTGCCTCGGATCTCCGGCCAAGATAACCTGCTTGCCCTTCTCGATCATAGCAAGAGCACAATCAACTTCTGGTTCACAAGCCTGAGCGGCCTCATCGATGAATACAATATCGGGTTTTAACATACCAGAATAACGACCAATATGAATCAAAGTAGTTATGATAATTCTGTAGTTCTTCAATTTAGCTGCGTCTACTCTATAGAATTCTCCATCTTCAATGTAATTAGAATATTCCAGTACATCTTGGTGAATAGTTGATCTGTAATAATAACAATAATGGAGTGAATAGACAATTTAGGGTGATAAATTCAAATGTATTTGAAGCCTTTGGCACTTGAAAAATATAATAAATGCTATTTTTTGATAAACAAGTTAAAAATGTTAAACACCCTATAATTTTTGGTAAGTAATTTTTTATATGAATGGATGAATTAATTTATTTTCATAGGAAGGAAATCCTAATATACAAACATTACATTGGTTTAATAATACATACACAAAGACAACTTGAATCTAACTCTAAGTCAGACCTATATACTAACAAATATATATACATATATATTATCACTTCAATATCGTTGAATATTATTCATTTTTATATAATAATTTAATCTGTCCTTGAACATATGTAAACTTTTGCTGCTTCTTATGTCTTGAGGTAATTTATTAAATTGATTTAAGCCTTTATAAAATAATATTTTCATTGAACTTGTTAGATTGCATTTTGGGAAATGAAAATCATATATCTTTGATATCTTCCAGAATAAAAATTACTTTTTGTGATAGCGGATACAAAGTAAATAAAATGAAAATTGTATCAACTGCAAAATAACATTTCTCTTCCACTTCATTATTGGTGAATTAATAACTGACGTCGTCTACAGGATTAAAATTTTTAGTATTGAAAATTAAATATTTTTTGCTGAGGAAATTACTGTTAATTGAAACGTCAAGATACTCTAGCCAAATGTCTTACTGAGAAGAGGAGGGGTAGACAGAGTAATAAAGTGTCAGGTTTTTTTCAGTGGAGTATTCTGCTGATTTCTGTAATTTCCCTTGCTGTTATAGATTCAAATAAACTAAGAGATAATTAAAAGTCCAAATTAACTTTTTTTTTACTAAAATACTCAAATCAAAAGGTCAACCCCACTCTTTCTGAATGAAATACTAACAATTTGCTATTCAGCAGTTGTTTGATACTTGTATATTGGAGAAATGTTATGCAGTCTGAAGCCTTTAGCTTCAACAAACTGAATTATTTTCATGCTCGTGTTGAGAAATGGGACCTGATTATACTGGTTCAGAACATCCAAATATACGGGGGAGTGCGGCAGCCAAGTTTTTTCGGCTGCTCCTGTCAAACCAAGATTCTTCTTCACTGTCGAGAAGCTTTAGACTAAACAGCATGAATGCAGATCCATTATCGCTAAAGCTGTAAGTACATCAGAATACTGGACATGCAATGGGAAAGACATCTAAAACTGATCTGCCTTTCATTGATGTAGCCTCTACTTTAGGAATAAAATTAAATACATCTTCCAAATGCCACTATAGTTGTTGAGCGATTTTTGACTAATTTTTCTCTGCGAATTCAAATTGAACCAAAATGCTGCCAAAACAGCCAGAAAAATTAAATTATAGTGTTAATGAACGCACTGTTTGACGTTGGTTTGCGAAATTTCGTTCCGGAGATTTTAGCCTCTAATATGAACCCCGAAGTGATCGAAGACGAAGATTTAAAGAAGAACTGGGCGTCAGCTCCCATGTGGTTATTGATGGTTTAAAATGTATTAAGGTCAAAAAGCTTTATAAGTGGCTGAATTTGAACAGCCGACAGCAATTGTCAAGTTTTGAGGTCTGTTCTTTGCTTTTGCGCAACCAATAGATCGGATTGTCATGTGTGATGAAAAGTGGATCCTGTACAATAACAGGAGACGTTCAGGACAGTGGTTGGTTACCTATAAGCCCCCCACGCACTTCCCAAAGGCAAAAACCTACCAAAAAAACACCATGGTTACTGTATGGTTGTCAGCGGCTGCTGTGATTCACTATAATTTTCAGCAACCAGGCCAAACCATCACAGCAGAGTCCTAATGTGAGGAAATCAACGAAATGTACAGAAAATTGCGTTAGCAGCAGCCGGCACTGGTCAACAGAAGAGGTCCGATCCTGCTCCACGTCGACTTCATCGAATCCTGAGCACACAATTTTTATGCTGACGGAATTAATCGACTTGTGCAGTGATTCAAATGGTGTTTGTTTCGATTGAATTAAATGAGTATTTATATAATATATATATATATATATATATATATATATATATATATATATATATATATATATATATATATATATATATAAAATATATATATATATATATATATATATAACAGTTTCAAGTAGATTTTTGAGTCACACAAAACTTTCGAAACAACCTAATAACATAAAAGTAACTTTCAAAACAGTTCGTTTCTTGCGGCAAATGTTGGGTAACCTGATTATTGAAACTGAGATTTCTGCAAAACGCTGTGAGAACCGCAACAAAAAAGATGTTGGCCAGACTAAATGAGTCATAAAAGCTCATTTCAAAGAAATTGTTCGAAAGTATTGAAAAATTCAACAGAAGACTTTTGGAAGCGTTCAAAAGCCTGGAAAAGGCAAAGTAGATGGCGACAAGAGTGCTCTGGCAAGTATAAAAAGTGTTTTTCAGAAATTTTGATACCACCTTCTTGACACTTTATTTCAAAGTACTTCAACTTTTATTATTTGTATTGGTGGAAATATGTAAAGTGTATAATTGCTACTTTTTCCACATATAGTGAGGCGTGTGTTTTCATTCTATAAACAATTCAGGTTTTAATACAGTAGAACTACAGTAGAACTATCCTGATCAATTGATACCAAAGCTTATTTTGAAGAGAAAACAAAGAAAGTAAGTGACTTAAAACAACAAATTGACTCTAATGCAGTACTTAAAATATAATTTTTTGTACTGTAAACAATCAAGTCGGACTACAGCATATTGGAAACAGTACATAGTTAGATATGCATAGTATAAAATTACTACTTAAACATTTTGGTAATGGATAGGAAATGTTCTACTCCCGCTCAGCCTTTGAACTTGCATTATTTACAATTCAATTTTTCATAAAAAAATATTTTTTTCCTTAAATTGATCGGTATAATTAATAATCCTGATAATTGGAGTTCTACTGTATGTCCACAGTATATGATTTATAATAGATTTTCATAAGTACCAATCTATTCTACAAAAAATTTCTTTTTACAAACTTACACATCCACAGTATTTGACATAATTCTGATTAGCTCATTCTTATTACAGTGCATCAATAGTTTTGATGTTAGCATATTACAAGCAGCATTTGCAGGGGCACAAACTAAAATTTGACTGTTTGTTTTATTCTTCAGTTGCAAAATGGCCTCTACAATTGTTACAGTTTTACCAGTTCCGGGGGGACCAAATACTATATAAGGAGCTGGCAAAGACGAGGCATTCAAAATTTTTAAAACAGCCGTTTTTTGTTCAGGATTTGTTACAATCATCTGATTGTAGAATCTGAAAAAAGAAAAACATTTGTATGAAGGTGTTTTTTTAGCTTATAGAAAAGGAAGAAATATTGGTTGGTCACTCACTCTCCATCTCTTATGGTACGTGGTTGAGGAACTTGTCTGCTCCTCAAAGACACTTCTGGAAATATGGTTTGAACTATTCCCTTGCTTACAATTTTATCAACGGCTTCATGCATTCTTTCGAAGCATAAACGTCCCAATAAAAACCGTACGTCCATCTCAATTTTTGGGTTTTGTTCAATAATATCCAGAAGCCTGAAAAATATTTTAAATAATAACTAAGTCAATACACTGTAAAAACAGATTTCCTTTGTAAAATACTTAATAACTACAGCCTGTTTGATATTGCCTATTTAGTTATGCAAAACACCACTATTTCCATTGTGTGTTGTAGAAAAATAGTAGACAGGTATCAATAAATATTTTGTATTTCAAATTTACTGAAGTAACTTCATTTTTAGATGGAAACAATTCATCTTTGTAACTATTAGGGAAAAAAGGAAGAAATATGAATTAATTATCTGTACAGAGCAGTAGACAGCAAAATAAACAATTATGTTATCCAGAAGGTTTCTCCAGTATCGATATTGAAATCTTCAATAACATAAACCCTAAGATATTTTAAGATATTTATCAAATAATATGTTCAATAATGGGTTTTTGGTATCTGAAGTTATTCTAGTATCAAAATATTCAGTGATGACTACTCATCAAACCGCAAATATTATTCTTCGCACACATCCTTTAATATACATCTGGACAAACTATTACCATTATCGGTAACACAACACAACAAAGTTTTTGTTTCGGGGTTGAAATTAGATGATTTCAATGTATGTGTTAAAACCGAAAGTGACCATAAAAATTATATATTAGCTCTTGTTTTCAAGATATAGTATCATTATATTATATATATATGTATATTGAGTTTTCAACAAATGAAATATTTCATCACCAACAGTTGGTACACATGTTTGTTTACATAACACCCCTCTCATCAGCTGTTCTTAAGTAGTAAACATAACCTATGTGAGTTTGTCAATTGTACGCACGTGGTTGCTATTGAAATTATCGTGTGAAGTTGATTTTTAAATTAATTTAAGTGCTGATCTGAAATGCCTCGAAAGTGTGTGAATTCTGTCGATAGCTTTTGCTATATATGTGGTGAAATAACATTTAAGGCTCAGAAACGTAAAATGACACCTATCGTTAAGACAGCCTATGAACATTATTTTGGTGTGAAAGTTGGGGACCAAGATAAATCATGGGCTCCTCATATATGTTGTAATTCTTGTTCCGTCATATTGCGAGAGTGGCTGAAAAATAAAAACCGGGCAATGGCTTTTGCAGTACCTATGGTTTGGCGTGAGCCTACCAATCATACAGACGACTGTTATTTCTGCTTAACTCCTCCCATTAAGCAAGGTTTATCTATGAAGAAAAGAGGAACGGTTAAAGACCCTAATCTCCCATCTGCTCTTCGGCCTGTACCACACTCAGACAAGTTGGGACTAATGAAAAACTTTGTGAAGGCCATGGACCAGGAAGGACAAGCTTTTAAGTACTTGAGAGCAAAGTTTCCCAGGTTGAGTGATGCTAAAGTCAAGGAAGGCATCTTTATTGGGCCTCAAATCCGTGAAATCCTAAATGATCCTGCTTTTGACATGATTTTAACAGGAAATGAAAAAAGAGCCTGGGAAGCCTTTAAGGGGGTTGTACATGGGTTTTTAGGTAACAAAAGAGATGATAACTTCACAGCATTGGTTAAAGAGCTTCTTCAAGCTTACCACCAACTTGGATGCAACATGTCCTTAAAAATTCATTTTCTTCACTCTCATCTTAATTTCTTCCCACAAAACTGTGGAGCTGTGAGTGACGAACATGGAGAAAGATTCCATCAAGACATTGCCTTAATGGAACAGAGATATCAGGGCCGTTGGAATGAAGCAATGCTTGCAGACTACTGCTGGTCTGTGTGTAGGGATGCTCCAGAAGTGTTTTATAAAAGATAAGCTAAACGACAGCGATCTTACAATGAATCGGATGGACTTAATTGAAATTTGGTGGTACAAACTTCTTTTATTTGTCAAAACACTAAGAATAATGTTTTTTTTTATTGATTTTGTACTTAAAATATTCTAAAAGAAACATAACAATATTGTTTTATGTACTTTCACTTTTCACGTATAGTATAACTACTCTTTAAGATTAAGTACTGTGTATCTCAAAAACCAGAGCTAATAAAAATTTTTCGTTGTTATTTTCGTTTTTATCACCCCAAAATTAGTAGAAATTGACTAATTTAGTGTAGGAAACATTCAAAAAATATTTTTTTGTTGTGTTGTGTAATAAGAGCCAAAAATTTTTTTTCAACGGGTCATATTGTACATAATCATCTTTTTGAAGAATATTATGTGAATGAATAATGAATTATGTATCGTTGGCACTTAAAATCATCCTCACCTGAATATGACATTCGTAGAGATTGTGTGATGAAACAAAAGATTCCTAAACCTTCTTTTAACATATTCTCTATAAGTGAATGACAACAGCAAAGGATTTCATTAAGAAATAATGACTGTGTGCACAGTATGCATGCCTTCAGTACTCCCTCAATACCGACAGTGTTTCTCAAGTTTTTAAGAGATATGTTACTCTATATAGTTTGCGTGATAGATAACCCACATGAGATTTTTAAGTTGAGATAGAATCAAGAACTACTCCAAGAAATTTGACATTCAAGTTTACTTTAGTTCAATATTTCGAAAAAAAAAAAAAACATTTTATTAATTTTTGAGTCGCTTAAACAGTCTGTTACAGTTGAACCAGTTATTGACCTTTGATCGTGTCTCTCTGAATTTTTCTTGTGGTTCCAAAAAAGGTAGACTTATTTCCATAATTTTGTGTTATCAGCAAAGAAAAACATCTCACTGCTTGGCACAGTCATAGGAAAATCAATAATATATATCAGAAATAGTACTCAGGACCAAGCTATGAGGAAACTCGTGCAGAACTGATACAATGAATTCCTTCAGCCGATTGGAGTTAAATCTGATTAGCCAGCGTAAGGAGGTTTGTTTATTTTACCCATCAGATGCAAATGTGCGTGGTGATAAAGCATTGATCACAGCCTATATAATACCATCAATACTTACTCTTCGTCGATATCACCAATATCAACTGATCTATCATTGACACGTTTAATGTTGCCCCTATATGCTGTGTGATCTTCATGTATTCTTATATCAAGCATATCTCCAACTATTATTGAAGGGCGTTTTTCAGCTAAACCAGGAACAAACAGTTCCAAATTTCTTCCACGTAGATTCAACGTTACCTTAAATAATTTTATCAAAGAAAATATATAAAATGGTAGATTTTTCTTACATTTTCCATATTGTATCTTTGCAGTCCTAGAGTCTGTCCCATTTCTTCCAACCATAAAACAATATGCCAAAATTTTCCATAATTTTTTAGTGTAATATGACCTGGTTCTACTTCTTTTCTGAAAGAATAACAGTAGAACATTTTTACTTTCAAAAACTGCCTATTAGGTATCATTTTTTTGCGATAATATGGAAGCATACAGTTTTCAGATATTGTTCATATGTATTGTGAATGACCTCAGTAGAATTCCTACATCATCATCACCATCACCACATCTCAGTAAAATTTTATTGCAAAATTTCTGAAGCCCATGGCATACTTTTTTCAATCAATGATTTATTGCAATATTTTTTTAATTATGGCATGCATGCACATTAAATGCACTTTCAAATATCAAATGTAAAGAGGCTATCTAACTTATCTTTCATGTTCATTCCAAACAATAAAGTGTGAAAAAACAACATCAGTACTTTTTGATGAAATGAAAACAAGAGTATGCATCGAGAGTCCATTAGTAGCTTTATTTTTTTAATGAAAAGGGGTTCTTGTGATACCTTGTGTGAGTGTTCAATTCTCTATCAAAAACATTATAGTTGTTGGAAATCGGGTGAGCCTTGCTCGAGTTTTAAGAATCCAATGAAGGTTCAAAATGATTACCATTCAATTCCTGATAATAATAATGACTGTTTACAAATTTATTTTTTACATTATGAAACGTTCCTGGCGTAGTTTCTCTCCTACCCAAGATTAGGCTGATTCGAAAGAGGCTATCCAAACCTGTGGATAGGCAATCGGGGTCCATTAGAACAGCAAACTAGATCACCACTGTTTTGTGTGGATTCTTGAAATTTATAAAGTATAAATTACACGACTGTAGTCTATTCTAGAACTCATTTATTGAATGAGAGAAGCTACTAACGAAATTATCTTAGGAACATTAATAATATAAGATTTAGAAAAAAAAAATCATTATGGTGAAGAGTAAGCATTTTGAATATTCACTGGGATTAACTGGAATGAGTTTTCAATTTATTTTTTCTTGAAGTCAAATTGAATGAATATATAACTGCCATTTACTCAGAAATTGCCGATCCTATTTCTAAAAAAAGTGTTGGACAGAGAATTGACATGGTTATCAAAAGTAATATCATAAGACCCCTTTCTATTTGAAAAAAAAATAGTCAGTAGTGTCCCCTCAGCGACTCGTGATGCAACTTTATTGTCTTTCTCATCAAAAAGTATTTAAAACGATGTTTTTTTACGTAAATTTTGTATAACTCTGATATCTTATCCTCTTCAAAAATTGACAGGAAAATACTTCTCACATCCGTACTGAATATAAAAATGTACATATTTGACTAAAGTATGATAGTTACCTCAAATTAAATAAAATTTGATGATCATCTCCATTCATTACTGGAGGATCTTGGAGACCAAATCTCAGGAATTTTACGATGTCATATGGTATAGGATATCTGTTTGAAATATTGCTGCAAAAATAAATTATTATTTGTCGAATTTTAAAAAACATAACTCCTTACCCCTGTTTTAAAGGTGGATATACGTTTATTTTTTTAGGCCATTCATTTCCTTTGAAAGGACTCGCCTCATGCACTTTGTATTCAGTATGATCTTCTGCTACAAATATAACCTGAAATAATTTACTATGAGAACAATACCATCTTTATGCAGTTTTTGCTATGAATACTACTCTTAAAAATATACACTAACCTAAATCAACCCGTACAACAAAGACTACTTTGTAGAAACATCACTGCATGCCGAGAATTTCTTCTTGAATACTCTAGTGTGAGTTAAAATATCCCCATAGAAAACTTCTATATTTTGAATGAGCAGTTTTCTTGAGTATTTAGGAAAGTACTAGAGCCTCAGCCACAAACTATAGATAATGAGCACGGCTACCAGAGTGAGTTAATTATTTGACTTTGGACAGTGAATACGAGAGTGATCAGTGATGTATGATTGTGAATCAAATAGGGGTAATATTGTGAAACAATTAGTGAATAGTTTGGAAAGCAAAGTAAAACTTTTGATTTCTTAAAAAAGAACGTAACATAAATTATTATTATTATTACTGTGTCAAGAAGATACTGATAAGAAATAAGGTAGTCAACTCAGGTGAGCAGACAAGAACATGAAGTGCTGCTGATTATATGAGAAACATACTAAGGCAGCGATGCAGTTAAACTATCGTGAGAAGACGAAGAGATAAGCAGGAGGGAAGACCACAAATTTGATGTTGCAGAAACACAAGAGATGTTTTGAAGTTACTCAAAGAACTTAGATGTTATCAAGATTAGTAGAGGGAGGTCTGAGGTCTCCTGTCTCTGTACTGATCCTGTGAAAATTATTCCCATGATGATATTCAACTTTATCAACATGCTAATTGACCAACTATGAATGAACAAATGTATGAATAATAAAAAAATAGTATACTTACAATTGACCTCGCTATAGTGAACGTATCCGGGTTCTCACCAACACTTTGAAATGAAAAAATGACTGGTATCCTGAATCCACCAACAATGGCATTTTCACCGCTTGAGAATCTTACAAAAACTTTGTAATCGGATCCTAAAGAAATATTTCCCATAATATATCATCAAATCATAAAAGATTTTACAAACAGTTAAACTACTTAAAACCTAAATAAACGTACAATTTACCTAAACCAACTATACATAGTCAATTATTAGCTAGAATGTATAATTTGAGGCTTTTATAATAAAATCAGTTCCTTTATATTGACGTTGAAGAAGTCTACATCTAAACTTTAGCTGAACAAATGCATTTCCCATTATTCTATTCAGAGGCGAACTTGAACATGGTTCATTATGATAAAATGAGTATTCTCAAATTAATCTTTGATACACGAAAATAAATATAATTCATTAAATTACAGTTTCTGAACGTTATATTATTTATGATATAATAAATAAAATATCTTGTCAGTCTCTCCTATCAATTGACCTGTTTATATCTGGCAATAAATCACAAAGGAATATACATCGAACTTTTTTATATAAACATTTCGGGAATATTTTTTGTACAATTGTATACTACTTCCATATGCAACTAGCATATTCCAGATGACACCTCACAATTACCTAACGACTGTATTTATTTGAAATATTTCAAATTCCACATAACAAAATCAAGAACCCTATATGCCTTCATAGTGAAAATTAGCCGTTGTTCTGATTTACAGTGTATTTTATAAAGAAGTTGTAGCCTGGTTTTATATTGCATTACATTGTTGACAATCATTTCTATCATAATTGTCAATGCCATTAGTCAAAATAGTTCAAATATTTGACAAATCCTTGAATAATTTCATTGATTAGAATCTGTAACGAAAATAATTAAAACCCAGCCACCATTTATTTCTCAACAAATATGGTCAATTTCAAACTAAACCACAGAAATTCCATGTGGCACAATATTATTGGAATTGATAGACATTCAGTGGTGTTAATGAAATATGCCATAGGATTGGAATTAAAAGAATTAATAAAAATTCAGTGGTGTTAATGAATTATAAAACCAGTTGGTAACAGCATAATAGAGTAGCAACGGACAAACTAATTTCCAAGTTTATTGACAATTTTTAAAAAGAGCTACAATATTATACTATTTAACGTGAAAATGTGAACCTCCATTTCAATTAATTAGAAGTGACAGCTATTCCTCAAAAATTTTCAAATAAAATGGATGATTATTTAATACTTCAGCAACACAAAAAATTGTTACATTTAAAAAATGATGCATCTGATTTTTTCTTTGTGATATGGATTTCTTTGATTAGACATATTATTAGATTTAGAGGTCGCCTACTTTCATAATTTGCTATTAGTGATTAGATTAGATTATATCATATGACAGCTTGGGATGACTTATCAAATAAATTCGTTTTACTATATTTATAATAGAAAATGAAACCATGGATCGAAGTTGAAGGTTTACAATTCCATCAAGTCACCATTTTTAAGCCATTCTTAATAATCAATTTACAGTCTAATTCTTCAAATTTCTGATAATTTGAAATTTGTTTCAATAAACCAGCTGAAAAAAAAAGGGACAATGGTATCTGAATTTAAACAAACAGTATACTAGTATAAGACATTAATCGTCTGGAGGAGAGATATATACATCAAGAAAAAATTTCAAATGAAAATTAAGAATATTATATTTTCCAAATGTTCCTATAGAGTAGTATCTGCCTGAAAATTACACAGGTCTGCGAAAAAAAAATTTTTGTCAGCTGCATGAGTTATTTTTACTGAATTATATGTTTTAAAGTGCGATGATTTCAAAAGTGATGGCCATTTTTTTCTATCACATAAGGATTTTTTGCAAATTCAAACACAAAAAATTGGTTAAAACACTCCTTTATTAAAAATTTTTAAACAATAAATATTTTTTTAAAGCAAACAAAACATTATTTTGATACATATACTTATTCATGTTCTTTATGAAACCTCTTCTTCTTTTCCTTGATACTTTGACGAGTCCTTTTCCAATTTCCATCTTCAGTTTCTCGCTTAAGCAGCCAACAGTAGTCAGCAAGCATAGTGACATCCCATCGCTCTTGGTACTTTCTCTCAATATCACGGACATCCTGGTGAAATCGCTCCCCCTGCTCTTCACTGTAAGCTCCCAGGTTTTCAGGAAAATAGTCTATGTGAGAGTGTAAAAAATGGACCTTCAAGCTCATCTTGCAGCCTTGAGCTTCATAAGCTGCTAGCATCCGGTGCATAATGGTTTTATAGTTAGGATCCTTAATATTTCCCAAAAACTTTCATACTATGTCCTTGAACGATACCCAAGCTTCTTTTTCCTTCTCATTCATAGTTTCTACAAATGAAGGGTCCGTTAAAAGTTTTCTTACGTCGGGGTCGGTGAAAACTCCCTCTTTCAACTTTGCTTCTGATAGCTTCGGGAATTTTGTACATAAATATTTGAAACAGTCTCCATCCTTTTGCAGCGATTTTACAAATTGTTTCATCAACCCCAATTTGATGTGGAGAGGGGGCAACAAAACCTTTTCTGGTGGTACCAAGGTAGTGTTTATAACATTTTTCTCTCCAGATTTTAAAGTTTCTCGGGATGGCCAATCACTTTTTTTCCAGTGCTGTTCTCTGGCTCTGCTATCCCACAAGCATAAGAAGCATTGATATTTGGTATAACCTGCCTGCTGACCCAAAAGCATTGTCAGTATTTTGAAGTCCTCACAAATCATCCATTGATGGTCTTGATGCTTAATTTTTTCCAGGATAATAGCCAAATCGTTATAATCTTCTTTCATATGCACAGAATGTCCAATCGGAATCGAGGCAAATTTATTTCCATTGTGCAATAATGCTGCTTTAAGGCTAGTCTTATATGAGTCAATAGGCGCCATTCAAATGAGTCATACTTTATATCAAAGCGATGTATGAGTTCTTCCACATTATTGCAGAAAACTAAATTTCCTTCTTTTGAGAAAAACTGAGTAAATTCTTTTTCTCGGTGTCTGTACCAGTAGAAAGAAGTGCCAGGTGATAAAAGGTTTTTATTTTTTAATCTAGAACCTAACAGTTCGGCTGCATCTTTTGAAAGACATAAATCTCTTACTAAATCATTGAGCTCACCTTGACAAAGTAGTTGAGGCCTTTCATCTTCGTCAAAAGATAAATCTGAGCTTGATTCACCCGGAGGAGGCAATGTAGCTTCGTCCTCCAACTCACTAGGGTATTCATCCAAACAGGAAGGTGGCTGCGGGATAGATATCTCGGAGCTATGGGGCACTGGACGTATAGCTGAGTCAAGATTAGGATAACTTATGTTTCTTTTGTTTTTTGAATTGAATCCCTTTACGTCAACTGAGCAGAAGTAGCAGTCAGTGGTGTGATTTTTTTGCTCACGCCATATCATAGGAATTCCAAATCGAAATGCATTTTTCTTTCCCTTAAACCACAAACGAAGATCTTCTTCGCATCTTCTACACACCTTATGCGGGGCCCATGGTTTATCTTGATCACCAATTTTTAATTTAAAATAGGCAAAATAAACTTTCCTTACAAAATCACTTATATTTCTCTGTTGACTTTTAATAGCGAATTCACCACAGATATAACAAAAACTGTTTGGAGAAATAACACAACCCCTTGTTGCCATGATTAACAGACAACAGCACTGTTCACTTGAATATCAGTATGTCTACTGAGAGCTTTTCTTTGTTTCAAGTGATATACACTAGGCGTCAATTGAAGGTATAAATGCAACTTAATATGCTAGAACTTATTTTGCGCCAAAATAACGGGAAAAGATTGTAGCAGAGAATAAAAAATGAGAAATCAAATCAAAGAAGAAATGATTACCGCTATTTTTCTTTAAAAATTATGTGCTTAAATTTTAGTTTGCATATAATTGTGTAAAAGTGTACGTCATTTGACTTGTCCCAACATGTTAAAACATTCCCTGTCTCACCAACAGCTCAGGTTGTTTTTCTCCATTATCAAATAAAAATCGAATAGGTTTATTACCAATGAACATAGATACTGCAATATACATAAAAACTTATGTGATATAATAATTTGAATATTTTTTCTGTTTTTGGGAGGTTAAAATCTGTAAGAAAATGTAAAAAAATCCTATGCAGTTTTTTGGTCGCAGACCTGTGTTATTTGTGCAAACTTCCTCGAGAATTTTTACAGACACGTTTCATTCGTCAGAAATCAATTGAGTGATTATCTCTGACAGTTTGGGACATTGGGAGAGGTGAATGTTTTGAATTTTTATTTGAAATTTATGAGTGAGAGAAAACAAGTAGTGGAAATTAAGAATGGTAGTTTAAAAGAAGCTCATGCAGAAGTTAGAGCCTCACAGGGATTCATCCTGGAACTTTTGCTCTTCATACTATTTGTGATTGATATGACACTAAGTTAAAAAAAATAGTAAATCTAATAATTCTATTCCGCTTGCCAATTCCTGTGCATATGAATTTCATCAATATCGTTTGAGAAATGGCTTGACTAAAAATGAAAATAAAACAGTCTATGAATTTTCTACGAAAAATACATGTCAGAATTTTGACAGCTTAGTGGAAGTAAATTTAAAATTTTCAAGAATCATTTCAGAAAATGAAATGACGTGGAAAAACACATTGATACCACTGTATGTAAACTGAGCTCGGTATTGTCCTGTGAACTCATCTTCTGGGAAGCACATTTCAGTAAAAAGTATTATCAGATGCCATGTTCGGAGTACGTAAACGGAGTATGTAAATATACTTATTCAGTTGATTTATAAACGATTTTATTTATAGCAGGGGAGCCCACGATGCAAAATGGCGATTTACTCGAGCGTCATTGAGACATATTAGGTTGCAAAGCTTAGATGATGAGAAGAAAAAAATGTTATATAATATATACCTTTTCATTGGTGGGGGAAGCGGCTATAGATTTTTAAATATGTAAAAAAATACTGTTGCATAGACATACTCGAGCGCGTCTTATATTGATAGCATCAATGTCCTACGTATTTTTAATAATGTTGGTATGTTAATTTGATCGTTTGTATGATGTGGGTGGTTGTACGTAAGGGTTAAAAATGAAAAAAAAATTTAATTGAGCGCGTCAGATTTTCTAAGGGGGTGTTAAGTGCACCAAAAAAAAGCTCTCATTCAATAATCTGACGATTTCGATCTGACGCAAACTCGCGGCCATTATTACAATGTGCAAAAAAAATCGTCATTTTGAAATACTCAGGCGCGTCAGATTAAGATATATATGGTTTATCTTTATGTTTTAAACGTGCTGTCTCATAATCTGACGATTACCTAGAGGGATTCGCTTAATCTGACAAAAACAATATTTTTTTTATTTTTTTTTTTCAATTCATTGAACTTAATTAATTGAAAAGCTCAGGAAATAGCAAGCAAATAAAGAAGTGTATGTTTTTTAAGTAGAATACTTGTATTTATAAGAAAATAATTTTTTTAAAATGCTCAAAAAAATTAATTTTTTATAATCAATTGATTAATTAATGAAGAAAAGAGAAATGAAACTTTCTATGTTTTTTACCACTTTGATTTGTTACTAACGTTACTACAGTTTCCTCCTATAAGGACATTTTCAAACTTATATATTGTATATATTATATATTGTATAAGTTTGAAAAGGTCCTTATATATTGAATAATTTTGAAAATGTCCTTATATATTATATAAGTTTGAAAATGTCCTTATAGGACGAAACTGCAGTAACGTTAGTTACAAATACAAGTGGTAAAAGACATAGAAAGTTTAATTTCTCTTTTCTTCATTATGATTTTCTACCACGTATTAACGGCTACATCCATCAATTGATTGATTACTTAATCATCATCTTCATCACGAACGAGTCTCTGTGATCAGCTGTGATGGCGTCATGGCAACAGAATTCAGAGTGGGGACGTGGTGAGAGAGTAATAGATAGAGAAAAAGTGAATAGAGAATAGAGGAATAGAAACTCGAAGAGGGAAATGTAGGTATCACACAGCTGCACGCATTAAATTTTATCAACGAATTTTTGTTATTTCGGCTTGCGGAAATCGTCAGATTATATATTTTTCGTTATCCTTGAATTATTTCCTTCAAAATAAAAAAAATTAGCTACGCTGTCCTTCCCTTTCTTTACGTCACTCTCAAATTGTCAGATTACTGGAATATACACTTTTTAGCAGGTAATTAACTCACCATACCTTAATATGACGCGCTCGAGAATTTCTGATGATCTTTTTTTTTACTATAGTCCGTTCATAATTTGTTGATAGCTCACTGCAAGTTTGACCCTCATTAGAGAACTGAAATACAGAGAGGACAGCTAATATGATATAATAACAAAAACCAAACTAAAACTGGCAGTTTAAGATGTTTTCGACTAACCCACCTTGTATCTGAAGAAATACAATACAGCTATAAAACTTTTAGTCCAATTATGTAGGTATTTTGAGTGAAAATGAGTGACCAGTGTCGTAGAGTATATGATTAAAACATTAGTTACTTTAAATAAATAAATATATTAATATTCTTAAACTGTAGGTACTGTAAACTGTATTTTTATTTTAAAAAAATTTCTTTATTTTATTCAAAAATAATAAGTTACTTGCAATTTGTAAAAGATACAGTTATTTAATTAATACCTATTTTTAAATGATATAAACTACGATTACTTACAAAACTATTCAAATTCAAAATAAACAGGATCATCTTCGGAATCCGAGTCGTCTTGCAGGTTAATAATTAGCGGTTGTGTGTCTACAGTCGCATCAATTATATTGTCAAGATCCCACATTTTTTGTTCTTCTTCTATTGCATGTCTTACTGCATCTCGCCAATTTTGTTCTGTAATATGTTGTAAAGACTCATATAACAATTCACGTACAGCTCGTATTTTATATGACATAGTTTTTCTAGCCACATAGCTTTTCATTTGTGCCCAAATGAGTTCAATTGGATTTAATTCGCAGTGGTAGGGTGGAAGTCTAAGGACTGTGATGTTTCGTCTTTCCGCCATTTTGTCAACTACGTATTTCTTGAACTTAGATTTGTGTTGCCGGGCAATTTTTAAAAGTTCTGCTTTAACCATTCCATCTTCGTAAGGCAGGGACTTATTCCGCAGCCAGTCAATGATATCCTGTTTCTTCCACGCAGTCGTTGGAAGTCTTTCAACGAGTCGTGAATGATAAGGTGCATTATCTTATACTATAATTGAGTTTGGTGGTATATGTTCAATCATCTGCTCAAAATACTCTTCGAAAACATCAGCCGTCATCTCCTCGTGATAGTCTTTTGTGCTTTTGGATTCAAATTCCAACAAACCATGCTTAGCAAATCCTTTTTCACTGCCAATGTGAGAAACTATTTATCTACTGCCTTTACCAGAGGGTGGGGAAATACCAGTAGGCCAACCTTCCATAAAGGCTTGCCTGGAGCTTGATATATTTTTATCTGTCCAAATTTTTGTGAGAGTATGACCTGCGTTTACCCACGTTTCGTCCTGATAGTAAATTGGCCTTCCTTCAGCCCGAAATTTTCGTATAGATCTTAGATACTTTCTTCTCCAACATATTATCTCTTCCCGGTCAATCAAAAGTGATTTTCAGTCTGATTTCTCCCACCGGAAATTTAATTCTTTTAAAACTTGCCACAATTTGGTTCGTCCGACATGAGGCAAATCCGGGTCGTCTCTAACTTCTTGTAAAATTTTGTATAAGTTGGGTATTTCTTTTTTGTAAAAAAATTCGTGAATTTTCCTTCGAATACCATTTTTGGCAAATTCATCAATTTCAATAGGTTTTCTCCCCCTCTTTAAGTATTCGTTTGTATTTGGGTTAGCTATACCTTTTTTTTTCTTTCTGATAGGAACCTATATATTGTTGACTCCCCTACGCCCGTCATGTTGGCACAACTCTTGATTATGTTCTGAACAGTGTTTGTGGGATTCTGATAAATCAGAGCATCGTGAACGTTCAAAACAATAGTCTTCTCTCTTGGTGAATAGACAGACTTACTGACTGTACGCAACAGTACCGGTGTAAAACTTGATGATGTTGATGATGATGACGAAGCCATCGCACGCAATCAAACAAAACAAGCAGGAACGAAAGGTACGTATATGTTTGTAGGAATATGAAAAAAAGTTACTCACGCACTGCAAAATAAATATTAGAGACGTTAATTACTGCCGTAGACGCCGAAACACCAACGAGCCGTAAATTAAATGCGATTAAAAAATGTACTAAACCAAAAATTATTTTCGTTCGTAACAACTTCACCCTTTCAAGGCAAGTTTCGAATATAAACTGAAGCTTTATATCTAATGAATAAACACCTCAGGAACCTCCGCCTATGATTTTACGAGTTTTACGACCGTTTTATGACTTGGGCCCTCATTTTGTGCTATCGACAAATTATGAACGGACTATAATCTGATCCTTTATTCCTCACAGGCGGCCTTATATATGGGCTCATATTTGGTGGAGGTACTTAATCGGGTACAAGGTATCCCCCTGTATATTAATCTGCCGCGCTTTAGTAAATCCCGAAATCCCCGCTTGGGCTCCCCTATTATTAGGTATATTCAAATTGTCATAGTTCCTCTTTTTTACTTATACTTGTATACAGATGTTAAGCAAAAAATGTGTCTTTAAAAAGCTTGTAAACACCTTCTCAGTGGTTTTTTTACACTCAAATGCACTTTTTTTTCAGTATAATTTGATGTTTATTCAAATATTCTGTTCCTCTTTGTAACCCTACCTAGGTTAAGACTTCTGTTGTAAAATCTGTTTTTCCGTTAACCAGCTGTCGCACACCTTCGAACGTCAACTCTCAGAAGTCGAAACTTGTGCGAGCTAAGGACTAACGAGGTCTTACCTTTCAACGTGTGATTCCTAACATGGGTTGGGCGATAGCAAGTGAAAATCGATCTTTTAGCCTGGGGCTCGAACCACCGACCAACGCGGCGGTCGATTTGAGTGAGTGAACAAAGCACCCACGTCGAACCGGCCGGCTACCGACCGATCAATCAATTTACATTATTATTTTGAGAATTCGTTAAACATAATCTACTAAAGTTATGTAATTGAAAAAGAATGTTCTTAAATTATCTTGCAAGCTATTTTTCTGAAATCATATTACTAATCTCAAGTAATGAATCTATTACCTGCTTGAAGCTCGATGATTTTGTTATCTTCGGTATTGTTGTTTGGATCATACAATGAAAACATAGGAAAACAGTGAAGCAATTTAGCTGATGTCAGGTAAATTGAATCACTTCTGATATTTTTCACAGTGCATGAAAACTCCAATGTATTATCATGTGAGATCAGAACATCTGGAGTGACCTGAAATAGGGAAAAATTGATTTCTCTATTTTCAAATATAAAATAATCGTTTTGATAACAACCAAATATTTTTATGAAACTTCATTTTATATTTCATAGGACAGAAAAAAAACAAGTATATGAATCAACAAGAAATTAATAAGTAATTACTATTATTGAAAACCAGAAATCAAAATTTGATTCTTAGAGATATATTATTTTTTGAGAGTGATGATTTCGAAGGTTTCTAAAAATTATAAGTTACCTACAACATAGTGGCAAAGTTAAATTAGGAGTATGACTTATCTGAAAGTAAGATAAAAATTCAGTATTTATTC
Organism: Leptinotarsa decemlineata; assembly: GCF_025532065.1. Classification (NCBI taxonomy): domain Eukaryota; kingdom Metazoa; phylum Arthropoda; class Insecta; order Coleoptera; family Chrysomelidae; genus Leptinotarsa; species Leptinotarsa decemlineata. Next base: position 1,520,997 of record NW_027412544.1, read on the forward strand.
CACTATGTAAAAAAAGGAAGGTCATAATCTTGATTTATCAACAAAAAAATATTTAACATTTCAACATAGCTTATGAAACAAACTCTATAAGTCCTTCTAAATTCAAACTGATTTTTCGCCATTTGTTAAAAATTATTCTTAAAATATATTAATTTTATTTTTTGAATATTTTACATTTTTTACATATATGGATAATATTTTTACCTTTATGGAATGTTTTCCTTTATTGTGGTCTTGAAAATAATTGTAGTTAAATCCATTTCTTTTTTGTACATCAACTACAATTTCTATACCATGTCGGTCTTTCACAAGGGCTTTCCTACAACAAAAAATATTCTCTGAAATGAATAATATACTTTTTTTTACCTTGAATATCAACAACTTTCATATCATTTTCAAATAGTTGGAAAATTATTAACGCACAATAAGTAGCTTTTTTTTTTTGCTAAACCATATATTGCTTGTATGTTTATTGTACACAAGAACAGTTCTTGTTGACAATAATATATAAAAATAGGTCAAGTAATACTTTCACAAAAATTATTTGAAATCTGTACAAGTAGAAATACTTATGTCTATAAGTGATAGTATTGAAACAAATCAAATCAAAATATCAATACCAAAGATCTGAACGTCAGATGAATTATAATAGGCGATTCAACTCAGTAATTTTTGTTTTTCACTTCTGAAAATGTTGTACCTTCTCTTTTTGATAAGTTATACAAAGAATCTTTGGGTGTGGGGATATGGAGTATCAGATTATTTTGAAGAGTGCTGTGGAAGATGTCGCTACTTTTATAATCAACTACATAAAATCTTATGATGCACTGTTTGGAACCTTTGGTCTAGTAATGAATATTACTGGAGTTTTTTCCCAACACCAAATCGTTATTTTTAACACCTCGACACGTGTTTCGATCACCAAGTGATCATCTCCAAAGAGGAAGATTAAAAACTGTTTTTTAAGGAAGATTAAAAACTGTTTTTTTATCTTCTTCTTTGAAGATGATCACTTGGTGATCGAAACACGTGTCGAGGTGTTAAAAATAACGGTTTGGTGTTGAGAAAAAAACTCCAGTAATATTACATAAAATCTGCCCCAGCAGATTTCTTTCTTGTTCGTCTTAGAGCACTTACGAAAACACTGACGTGTATACAAGGTGGACCAGATAAATTAGTTGGAACAGCATTATGTCAATTTCAGTCAAATCTGACGATTGGCACTTTTTCAATATGCCAAGCGGCAAACTTTATAAAGTAAATAATAAGATTAGTCATAACAATATTCATTACAATGTAGAATGTTTATATTATCATTTCAGAGCTTCTATGAGGATGGATTATGCACCATATCTCAAGTCAAAACTTATGCAGTTCAACCGTTAATTTCAAGTGGCAACACTCATGCACAAGCATAGTCATATTATATGTAGCTACTTACTTAATGCTAATAAGCACGAGTTCAAGTTTTTAGTATCATCCAATGAAAAGACTAATTGACATTAAATAATATTGATACTTTTTTATCAATGTAACCCTAATATATGTTGATGATAATTCTTACTCAATGAGAATTTTCAGAATTCCTACCTAAATTTGTAAATGATCATAATGTGTTCTATTGTATTTTTGCAGCAAGGCTTGTTGAATTTTCTTTAGTGTCATATCCTCTTTATTGATTAGAGAATAGTAAAGTAGTTCATTCAATCACTTGTAGTAACTTCACATTTATGAAAATGAAATACAAAAATGTTGGATAAAATAAAATAATTAATTACAAAATAATAAGAGTGATATTTACAAATTTGGTAAATAACATAAAAATCAATAAAATAGGTGATTGAAAGATGAACATTTGGTTTTCAGTTTTAATGAGATGTTCATTAGTTAAAGTTTCTGCCACTTCAATATGTTCAATGTGTTTGAACTGGTGTTAGAGAAAATTTTTGACAATAAATTTAAAATACGCATAATTTAATGACTTCATAGATGCGAATTGAGTAGTTTTCTCTGACAATATATAGTATAGTACACAGAATTTGACTTGTGTCAAAAAAAAATTAGATGAATAAAAAGAGTATGACAAAGATCTTCAACCCTGCTTTGTCAGAATTCTTAAAGGCTTTTTCTGACACCTAAACTGAATTAATTGCATGATCCCAAATCAGAATATCATATGGAATAACTGACTGAAATAAAGCATTATGAATTATATGGTAACAAGTCAGTAGAAAATGACTTCAATAAGAATCTCTGATCATAAGCTGATTTCTGCATTGTAGGCTGGTTAAGACTTTGTAAAAACATAATGAAATTGTATCATCTGTAACTGATGAACATTTTGCTTTCAATAAATTGCAAAGATGGTTGCTATTGAAATATAGTTCATTGATATTAATATAGTTCGAGGAAATAATGAGTAGAAAATGCAGTACCTAGGTCTAACTATAGACCGCAAGCTTACCTGGGCCAAGCACATCGAATCCGTGAAGACTAAAGTGAGTGCGGGGATGTCACATTTGTATCCTCTTCTCAATCGCAAGAGCAAGCTAAGTCTCAAAAACAAAGTCTTACTTTATAAGACTGTGTTTAAACCCATGATAATGTATGCCTCAGAAGTCTGGGGACATACAGCAAAAACACACGTCGAAATTCTGGAACGAGTCCAGAATAAAAACCTAAGGATGGCAACAAATGTTCCGTGGTATATACGGAACGTCAACATCAGACGGGATCTGAATCTCCCAACCATTCGGGAGAGTACACAGTCCCGAAATGGTTTTTGAAATTGCGGAAACTCATGAGAACCTCCTAGTCAGGGCCGCGGTAGATTACGCTATCGACAACCCTTCCGAGGTCACTGGCTAGTGACCTCGGAAAGCTACGAGTTGAACAGAGTTCAACAAAGAACACGGCGGCGAGAATTAGTCTCGACCGTGCAACGCACGTCTCAGAGTCTTAACTAAGCCTATATATCACAGGCAGAGAGCACGAAAGAGTCAGGGATTTAAAAATCCAACTCGATTTATCAGAAGACAGGCATTCTGTGAGTAGAAAATGCCACACTCTTTTTATTCAACGTTTCTGATTTACTATTCAAATAAATTGAATAATTTATCTTACATCTTAAATCTGTTAATTTCAGGAAAGAAGTATCAAAGCATATCTTACTGTACAAAGTTGTGTCACTATCCTGATGTAACAGAAATACTTTCAAACAACAAAAACAAAATGTATGACAAACAAAAATGAATGAAGTTGCAAAAACAATTTTGAAATATTTCAATTTAGAATACAAAAGCCGTTACTTGGAGCAGAAGACAAACATTGTTCAATATAGATAACAAATTAATATGCTTTTAAAAAGATAAGAAATATATTGAGTGAAATGCTTTAATGACCTTCAAGTTCCTACTTAAGTATTGTTTTCAACCTTCATTCTTTTGGGTTGGGGATTCACAGAAATAACATTTTCCTACCAACAACTGATTAGACATACATCTTACAAATTACAAAAAGAGTAAGAACATTGAAAAAGTATATTAGCAAAATTGATGCTGACAGGTATCTGAATAAAAACTCCCACCACCGGCTACGTCAAAAGAGAGGGGTAAATAAAACGTTAGTTGAGTAGGCTTGACGCAACTGTGAAACTGAAAGTCTCTTCGAGTAACTTGGTTACCTGAAAAATGCCTTCAAAGGAAATGAGTATACCGAAGTTAAATTCAAGCAGGCAATACGATGCAGGAGAGAATGAAAAATCTTTTCTCACCTACGTTAGAAATATTACAGATCCGATTGGGATAATTCTGGATAAACATAATGTAAAATCAATATACAGAGCAACGAAAACCATCAGTCAGAGAGAGTCTCAAGTCAACTAAGAACCCTAGAGAGCCTTTAGCAACACTGGGGTATAACATGTTATCTCATTGGAAAAAAACATAAATACCTGACTAAACTCAGAATTACTATTCAACAGTATATAGGGAGGCGAAAGAAATTCCTAAACAGATACAATTGCAATGGAAAAACAAAGAGGGGATTAACATAACAAAAATATCTGGCTACATTCTGAATTACACACAAATCAGGTCATTCAAAATGATAATAAGAGGAGCTCAATCTATTGTCCATTGTGAATATGTTAATTTTCATCATTTCATTTTTCTTTATTGTAGACTAGACCATAATAAAGAAATGTCATCTGCAAGCAATGAACATTTTGTTTATTTAGTGAAACTGCAAACATCATTAAAGTGGATATAGTTATTTGATATTAATATTGTTGTAGAGAAATTTCTCACATTGTATATATATATATATTCATGTATAGATTGGTTCCTATAGTCTATTTCAAAAGAGTGTAGAGTAATAAATCATGAAGTGTCATAAAATTTGCCTGAATTTCGTTGTCGTCCATGGGCGTAGGCAAATCTTAGGATTATTAAACTTAATAATTAAAGTAAATTAAAAATTACAGACATAGATAATAATAAAAGGCCATTTTTGGGAAGTAATTTGGTCTAAAACTAAGTACCTACATGTATTTAGGTAAGTAAAATTTCTTAAAAAAAGATTAAGATTAATTTTAGTGGTTCTTGTAAACTTATTTAATATGCAATTTGGGTTCATATACTTGAGCATGATTTCTCAAAAAAGGGTTAACACTTAGTTCCGAGGTGCCATGTCATTATAATAATCCCTTTTTGACCCTGCCCACCAATCATGCAATACCTATTAAACCCAGGTAATTAAGAAAAAGGGTTTAAATATATTGTAATGGTGTCTTAAACATTCGAGTTATAATAGTAATTGTTACTACACCAATTAAACATACAGTGATATTGTGATATAGAAATAGTGAAAAAGTTATAAAATGGGGACATTTACTCCAAAGAAAAGAAGTGTAAAAAATTCTCCGCTATCTGTTTGCGAAAAAGTTATAATTTTAAATGTATATGATTGCATAAAACACGATCACCCTAGTTTGTCTGTGCAAGAAAGTGTTGAGCGATGTGCCCGAATGACTGGAATTGGACAGTCCACGATTTTTAAATTACTGCGAGAAAGAAAGATATCAGGCCAGGTAAGTCCATGCAAGAGAAAATCAGGAAGACCAATAAAAATCTTAGATGAAGACACCAAATGTGACATTCGAAGAAAAGTTCATTCGTTTTATTTTAAAAAGGAAATACCCACTCTTGAAAAAATATTTATCGAGATAAGCCAAGATAACGATATTCCTTTGATATCCAGAAAACTTTTATGGAAAACTTTAAAAAGTATGAATTTTGCCTGGGAAAAGCACAATCGAAAGGCACTATTACTGGAAAGTGATGAAATTGTTTGCTGGAGACGAAAATATTTGACAACTATAAAGCAGTACCGCAGAGAGCAAAAGAAAATTTTTTATCTTGATGAGACGTGGATAAACGAAGGTTATATAGTCAAAAAAATGTGGCAAGATAAAAATATAACAAGTTCTCGCCAAGCTTTCATAGAAGGCCTTTCGACGGGTATTAAAGTGCCTTCGGGAAAAGGGAAGAGGCTTATAATTGCTCACATTGGAAGCGAAGACGGATTTTTAAAGACGGTTTGTTAAGCTTTGAGTCGTGCCGGACGGGAGATTATCATGAGGACATGAATTCGGATGTCTTCGAAGACTACTTCGGGGAAATGTTAAAATTTCTTTCAGCTGATTCGGTCGTGGTTATGGATAATGCAAGCTACCATTCAAGGCGCTTAGAGAAGGTACCAACTTCAGCTTGGAGAAAGCAAGAAATTATTAACTGGCTGTCAAATAAAGGTATTCAGTTTGAGACGAATTCAGTAAAGAAGGAACTACTAGCCATAGTAAAACAACATAAATCTCGCTTCATGAAATATGCCGTAGAAGATGTAGCAGAAAAGTATAAAGTAACTGTGCTGCGCCTACCGCCATATCATTGCGAATTAAATCCTATAGAACTTATATGGGCACAAGTTAAAGGATATGTTGCAAGGCACAATACCACATTTAAAATGAAAGATGTCAAGGTATTGTTTGATCAAGCCATTATGGAAATCACATCAGAAAACTGGCAAAAAGCAATCCAGCATGTTTTAAAAGAGGAAGATAAAATGTGGGAACTGGACAACTTGGTCGATCAGGTGGTTGACCCTATAATTATAACACCAGGGGATGATGACAGTTCTTCGGATGAAGACTATACTGATGTAGAATAATTTAATTGAATTGTAAATATACTGTAGCGGGATAAGCAATCTGGACAGAGACCAGTGTATCAGTGACAGTGACACTTTTGCTTAGGTTAGGGTTTAGAATTAAGGGTAGTCTGAATAATTATTTTCTCGGAAGGTTCTCGAAAATTGTACCTAGTAATCTCTAGAACATTCAATTAGGGTATAAATAGAGTGTTGTTAAACGTTAAGGGAAGTTCACAGTTTTAGTATTGTTCAAGTGTCAAATTGTAATAACGTATCCAGTAAAGTTCTTGTCGTTTTTGTGAATAAATTGATTTAAAGTCCCCACAAGTGTTTCAATACGTAAAGTTCGTTCGTGTGTGTTTGTGAGTATTTCCCGATTTCGGTTCGTATATATTTTATTGTTACATTTTATATTTTTTTAATAACACTGTTCTGCTGTATTAAATTTTTATTTCCTTTAATATAATTTTTATGAATGCATATTCTTTTGGCAATTATCCCACTAGCGCGCCTCTGGCTCAGTATTTATCCGTCGATAACAATGGACAAATCCCTTAAAACAGGGTGATACCTACCTGCTCTTTATGAAACGACATAATTTTGCAATGCGGACTAGGGAAGTGACAGAATTTATTGACGGATCACCCTGTAGCGCTTTTGAATACTTAATGAGATTTTATTACTCTACACTCTTTTGAAATAGACTATAGTAATGTTCATGACAGAAAATAACTTTGTTAGAAAATAAAATTTGTAATTTGTCACTGTTTTGCAATTTGCACAATAAAAGTTTTTCAAGTTCTAGTACAACAGTTCAGGTGAATAATGAATAAGAACACTGTCAGGTAACTACTTTTGAATCCTAAAAACAAATTTTATGAATACAGTCTTTTCATTTGCCATTTTTAGGTAATATTCCTCAAACGATTTCAATGAGTTATTTTGAGTATCAATCAAAATGGTTTAGTGACTGTATATGTACAATAATTCGAAATTGACTTCTTTCTATATATGATCTACACCTCTTTGTAAAGAGTTTATTTTGGAAGTTTTCCCACATTTTTTACATAAAGATAGGGAAGTAGAAACCTTTCTTCCCCAAAAACTTATCTCTCCTAAAAATATACCATCTTTTGTTTGCAATATTTTACATTTCTATTGCACCAAATAGAAATGATTTTGAACTGTCAACAAAAATAGTTGGAGGGCAAAAAAATTTTGGAAGGTTTTTAATTCTTCATACAAATGCATTGAAGTTTAACAGAAGGCAAAGGTTCAATATAGCCTTCAAAAGAAATTGGTATGCTTCAAGATTAGAAATATATTGATTGACATTTGTCACTTATATACACCAACTTATCAAATTATTAAGTAGATAAGTATTGTTTTCAATTTTGGGATCTTATCTTGTTGGGGATTCACAGAGATAAGTTATCAATCAACAAATAATTCGATATTGCAAACTACAACAAAAGTAAGAACATTACAAAAAAATCTATTGAAACAGCGGAGCCTGAATGTGTGTAATAATAATGCAAAATGAATCTCAATTGTAAAAATACAGAAGGCTGGTATAACAGATTTTTCTCATAAATGACAAGAAAATGTTTGAATCTGTAGAAATTTTGAAACTGTTGAAAATTTCAGCAACTGTTTAGTAAATGAATGAATGTATCTACTACTTGAGAAGGGAAAAACTGTAAAATACCTAGTCAATTGATCAGTATTTCATGATCTTTCTTGAAATAATAGATATTGAAATAGTTAACAATACAAATAATACTCAATAAGTATACAATGTGTCTAGGATAAAGAGGGTCAGTATGATAAAATCGGAAATCCGTAAAAGATGTAAAGTCGGTTAAGTCAGGAAAAAGTTGCCTATTTCAGAGCTCATTTAAATGACATTTGAAAATTTTGTAAATTCCGATTATGTGTGACATACCAGTGAAGTTGTCGCCAAAAAAGCAAACTTGGTGATTCTTGCTAAATAACGTCCATGTTGGCCCTCCTTATCTTGGACAGACAGTAGGTATATAAGGTATCAGCAATATTTCAGCTTAATATCTGTTTGGGTGACGAATTGAAGTGCACTCATACCCCAGTCTTGAGTCTCAAGTTGCAAGTCAATAAGTTGTAAGCAGTTGGATTTTGGATCATTAATTTCCATTGGCAACATACATGCACAAACATAAATATTATATATACTTACTCCAAATATCTATATGCAGGAGTAGTGAGACTTACATAGTAACAAATGAAAAATATGAATTCTTATGACTTGGAACTTGTACTCATTTTTTAGTAAATATATTTAAATAAACAATGTATTCACCTGTATTTTGACCACTCGAAAAGCAAGAAATTGAATCTGTGTAAAAGAGAATTGTTATGCAAAGGATCATCATCATGGTCCAAATTGCAGACTTGGCAATGCTGAAAAGACAGAATCACTTATTAAATATACAAGTATAATTAACCAAATTCGGGGACTTACCCGTGCATGTACGTCAGTCATTTTCTGCAGTGATAGTTTTATGAAACAGTGTTATATCTGAAAATAATTAGTTTTATATTTATTTCACGTGGTAACTTAATAATTCTTAAATGGCTAAGTGCAACAATGAATCATCAAAGTTCCCTGTAATGAAAGCGAATACCTATTGACCGTTTGATAACATTATTGCTATTCGATAAGATAAGATGGTATCCAATAATCAGAACCATATTCAACTTACTGAAAATTTGAATAAAAACAAAACAAACCTTCAAAATTAAATTATTCTTAATAAATTTCTCACTTTGAACAGCCGGCGTCATTAATTTAAAAATAAATCAAACATAGGAAATAGCAAAAATATCCAAAGTACACACACAATCGCAAACTCACTAAACGGAAACAAAACAAATCACAAAACAAAACAATGCTGTTGCAGACCCAGTACCCAGTGACGTAATTATCTCTCACTCTCTCTCCTAATTTCAATGGCCGCAGCTTCTCATTCGCATTTGGCCAGACTCCTTCTGTCTATATTGAACAGAAGCTTCGTCCGGGGGCGCAGTTGTCTTGCACGAGGCAATGCTGCCACCCTGAGTTTTTTCACTCACTTTTTCTCTAAAAGAAACACTTCTATTCTCGGGAGGCCTTCGGATAGAATAACACATCTATAATCAAACTGACGACCCCGTCGACATCCAGCCTGGTTACTGGCGTAGGGGGCCGCCTGCCCTCTCAATATATATATATATATACATATTTATTTATATATATATATATATATATATATATATATATATATATATATATATATATATATATATATATATATATATATATATATACATATCTGTGTGGGACATATATAATAATAGGTTTGCATCTGTCACCATAATCCATATCAGAAATTGTTCTTACGATGCGTTTTTGTTGTTCGCGTCATCTTCGTGTTCATCAGGTTGGAGGCCAGCTCCCCTTGTAGCTAAGTTTTGTCAGAGGGACAAATGGATGCGTTTTTGGGCAATAAATATACTTTTAAAATCTCTACCTCATCCCCCCATGACATTATATTTGAGAAATATGCGAATATGTCATTGCAAAATATATACTGCTCAAGAGGTTTTTTTTATCTGCAAACAAGTTCATCTGCTTAATTGCGAAAAATGCTGCATTGAGTTTCTTGCAAACATCATCAATATACAGATCCCAATTCATACATTCATCTAACATGGTACCTAGAAATTTTACATCATGTGGCATTGCTATTCCATCATCGTTATTTCACCTTGAATGTTATTTTTTCTTCCTGGGCAACATCTTGCATATGAATATTTTGGGATTTGATTCGTCACATGGTACTGTGACTCAGTGGCCAGACGTGTGATCCGCAGTAGGAATATATGTGAAGTGACACTTTCAGTCCATATTATCATGTCTATGTGTAGATCACAGAACAACAAAATAAATACAACCCTTTCATCTACTTCTCATGGAGTGGCCTAAGCTAATGAAGCTAGCCTGCCAAAAGGTTCACTGCTTGTATTAAGGTTCTTGTGGGCTTGAAGAATGGAAATCGGTTGAAAGTGACTCTTTGGGATGCGGGATGTAGAGGGTGGTTTGGGTGCTTTGTTCACTCACTCGAATTGACTGTCGTGTTGGTCGGTGGTTCAAGCCCTAGTTTGAATGATCGATTTTCACTTACTATCGTCCAATCCGTGTTAGGAACCACACTTTTAAAGGTAGGACCTCGTTAACTTAGCTCGTACAAGTCGTACGACTTCTGAGGGTTGTCGTTCATCGGGGTGCGACAGCTGGTTAACGGAAAAACATATTTTAAACAGTTCCTTTGTAAAGTCACATTCTCTTGTAATCGGCAGTTCATCTCTTTCAGTACTTCTGCTTGAGGCAAGGATATAATTCACTATAACGCGCTTGATGTAGACAAATGGGTCGATCATTTCTTTTCTATGCTGCAAGGTCATCCGCCCTCTCATTGCTCGTAATATGCATATGAATGACAATCCACATTAACTCAAATGCTCTGCCACTTTCAATATCTTCCAATATATTCGTTTCGTTTATATAAACAGAGATGTATATACAGTGGTGTAGCGACTCATTAGTGTAGAATTTTCGTGCAAATCTGTAGACAATATGGCTTACTTGAGTTCATTTACGCGTGCCGCTATCTTAAAAGAACGCTAGATATCCAAAACAGACACTTGTGGGCAATTTGACGATTCATCATCGGCAATAGTGATGGGCATAATCAAATTATTTTGATTATCGAATCATTGGTAATCGAATTGTTTGAATAATTGAATTATCATTCGTTGAACTGTGATTTTTACTGTAAACTAAAAACAATGTTTTATTTCATTTTTGTACATTGAGAATTCACTCATTTGAGTTTTTGAATTCATTGTTCATTAAGATGTTTGAATTTTGGAATGACGTGTCATTTCATTAATTTTTGAGATAAATCAGTGCTGACTGTTTTTTATTGGCTTTCGTACTAGGTGTATTTTGTTGACATCAATCTCATTTACAATATGTAGAACAGTTGTGATTTTAATACAAGCAATCGAGAAAAGCTATATGTTATAGATTGAGTTCTGCGATGCCAATAATGTCAAATTAATTTAAATTATGGTCATTATTATGAATAATGAAGCAATGACCATATAATCAGAAGAAGAATTATCTTGATAATCGATTAGATATCTAAAATTATTATTGTCGAATTATCCGTTATTTTTATTTCGAATTATCCCATCATTAATTGGCAACACTGATTACAATTCTCAATCTGTCATATATATATATATATATATATATACATATATATATATATATATATATATATATATATATATATATATATATATATATATATATATATATATATATATATATATATGTTAACTCGAAGATTCTCACGGATAAAGTATGATGAGCTGTTTTCTCGGGTTTCGCTCCGTGTTCTGTGTATTTTCTCCTCATAAGGATTATTTTCACAACGTTTCGGCAAAGTCTCATTTGCCATCTTCTGGTGATGTCTGGTTTTTTCAACTAGACTGATTACTTCGAACTCTGTGTCTCAATTTATAGGGATGGATGTTTCCCTTTACCTGCGTTGCTGCCACTACCTGTGTTTGTTCGACTACCTGTTTTGGTCTTATTACCTGAGCTGCCTGTCCTGTCTCTGTTATTGTACCTGTATTGTCATGTACCGAGTTTTGCCTCTGAAGTTGAGCGGTCTGATTGCTTGTGCGAAGTGATAAAACGGATCTCCATGTTGATGGTAATCTTTGCGCATCATCCCTCTTGTTCATATTATTAGGTCGTTTTTCAATTTCGATTGCCTCTCTGATTGTTCGTGAGTAAAAGTTTTCGTTGCTTGCTAGCATTTTTGTGTTGTCGAAATTGATGTTATGTCCTGTTTGAAGTACGTGTTGGAAGAGAGAAGACGTGGTGACTTTTCCCTTCACTGCTAGTTTGTGTTCATCTTTGCGAATGTTGATTCGTCTGTTGGTCTGGCCGATGTAAGTCCTGTCACAATCATGGCATGGTACTTCATACACTCCTTGTGATTCCAGTGGTATCTGATCCTTGGGATTACGAAGCATGGACCTTATTGTTCGTTCTGGTACGAACGAAGTTGATATGTTATGTCGGTGAAGAATTCTGCTGATTTTATCTGTTGTTCCTGCAATATATGGTAGTGTGGTTGTTATGACCGGTGTATCTCGAGTTTTTTGTTGTTTCCGTGTGGTCTTGGCAGCCGCTTTTATACTTCTTTCTGAGTAGTTATTCATTTGTAGCGTTGTTTCGATGGTGTTCAACTCTTGTTGTCTGTGATCGTTGTCTGCCAGCCTCCTCGAACGTGTAATGAGTGTTTTTGCCACCGCGTGAATTTGTTTTGGGTGGTGGTGTGAATTTGCGTTTAGGTACCTGTTCGTGTGTGTTGGCTTTCGATATACCGTGTGACCTAATGTTCCGTCTGGCTTTTTTATAATCAGTACATCGAGAAATGCGAGCTGGTTGCCTTCTTCAACTTCTTTCGTAAATTTAATGCGTGGATGGATTTCATTCAAATGATTAAAAAACCTGGACAGTTCCTGGTGACCATGAGACCAAATCACGAAGATGTCATCGACATACCTCAGCCAGAGTTTAGGTTTCAAGGGTGACGTTGCTATTGCTTCGGTTTCGATTTCTTCCATAAAGAGATTGGCAACAACGGGTGATAGTGGCGAGCCCATTGGTGCCCCTTCAATTTGTCTGTATCGTTGGTCGTTATAGATGAAGTAAGTGTTTTTGATGCAATGTTCCGCCAATGTGATGATATGCTCTTCCGGTTTGTATTTCTTTTTGATTATTTCTAGTGCCTCTCCGGTGGGTACCTGGGTAAATAACGAGGTTACGTCAAAGCTGACAAGGATGTCGTCCGGACTAACGGTTTGTGTTTTCAATATGTCTATGAGGTGGTCGGCATTGCGCACATATGAATCGACCTTTTCCGCATGTGGTTGAAGTACATGAGCAACGTGTTTCGCTAATTGATGCACTGGCGAACCTACCGAGCTCACGATTGGCCTAAGTGGTGCCCCTTCCTTGTGGACTTTGGGGAGTCCATAAAGTTTAGGGCACTTGGATGATTTCTCTCTTGGAATCAGATGTCTTTTGATTTCGTCGTCGATAGGAGAATTATTGATGGCAGTTTTTGTGGTTTTCTCTAGATAGGTAGTTGGATCTCTAACTATTTTCTTGTAGGCTGGATCCTCTAGTAGTTTCATCATTTTGGATTCATAATCTATGGTGTTTAACACTACTGTTGCATTGCCTTTGTCTGCTGGTAGGATGATGATATCCTCATTCTCTCGTAGATTTTTCAGTGCTTGGTATTCTTTATGGGGTATATTTCTGGTCGGCGGTTTTGCATTTTTGAGTACGTGTGCAATGTCCTGTCTAATTGACTCTTGCGTCTCCTTGTCGTCTATTCTATTCAGGGCTGATTCTACATTGCTAATTATATTTTCAACCGGTACATTGCATCAAAAACACTTACTTCATCTATAACGACCAACGATACAGACAAATTGAAGGGGCACCAATGGGCTCGCCACTATCACCCGTTGTTGCCAATCTCTTTATGGAAGAAATCGAAACCGAAGCAATAGCAACGTCACCCTTGAAACCTAAACTCTGGCTGAGGTATGTCGATGACATCTTCGTGATTTGGTCTCATGGTCACCAGGAACTGTCCAGGTTTTTTAATCATTTGAATGAAATCCATCCACGCATTAAATTTACGAAAGAAGTTGAAGAAGGCAACCAGCTCGCATTTCTCGATGTACTGATTATGAAAAAGCCAGACGGAACATTAGGTCACACGGTATATCGAAAGCCAACACACACGAACAGGTACCTAAACGCAAATTCACACCACCACCCAAAACAAATTCACGCGGTGGCAAAAACACTCATTACACGTTCGAGGAGGCTGGCAGACAACGATCACAGACAACAAGAGTTGAACACCATCGAAACAACGCTACAAATGAATAACTACTCAGAAAGAAGTATAAAAGCGGCTGCCAAGACCACACGGAAACAACAAAAAACTCGAGATACACCGGTCATAACAACCACACTACCATATATTGCAGGAACAACAGATAAAATCAGCAGAATTCTTCACCGACATAACATATCAACTTCGTTCGTACCAGAACGAACAATAAGGTCCATGCTTCGTAATCCCAAGGATCAGATACCACTGGAATCACAAGGAGTGTATGAAGTACCATGCCATGATTGTGACAGGACTTACATCGGCCAGACCAACAGACGAATCAACATTCGCAAAGATGAACACAAACTAGCAGTGAAGGGAAAAGTCACCACGTCTTCTCTCTTCCAACACGTACTTCAAACAGGACATAACATCAATTTCGACAACACAAAAATGCTAGCAAGCAACGAAAACTTTTACTCACGAACAATCAGAGAGGCAATCGAAATTGAAAAACGACCTAATAATATGAACAAGAGGGATGATGTGCAAAGATTACCATCAACATGGAGATCCGTTTTATCACTTCGCACAAGCAATCAGACCGCTCAACTTCAGAGGCAAAACTCGGTACATGACAATACAGGTACAATAACAGAGACAGGAGAGGCAGCTCAGGTAATAAGACCAAAACAGGTAGTCGAACAAACACAGGTAGTGGCAGCAACGCAGGTAAAGGGAAACATCCATCCCTATAAATTGAGACACAGAGTTCGAAGTAATCAGTCTAGTTGAAAAAACCAGACATCACCAGAAGATGGCAAATGAGACTTTGCCGAAACGTTGTGAAAATAATCCTTATGGGGAGAAAATACACAGAACACGGAGCGAAACCCGAGAAAACAGCTCATCATATATATATATATATATATATATATATATATATATATATATATATATATATATATATATATATATATATATATATATATATATATATATATATATATCTGTTTAAATCTGTTTAAAATCTGTTTTTCTGTTAACCAGCTGTCGCACCCCTACGAACGACAACCCTCAGAAGTCGAAACTTGTGCGAGCTAAGGATTAACGAGGTATAATACCACAGAATATCGGACCTACATTCTACATTCTGTATTCTGTGATATAACTCATTAATCATTTATTATAGTTCATCAGTTCATCTTTCATCTGTCATTGTTGTATTTGTATTCGCGTTGTATGTGTATTGTTCATCCGCAGTCTTGACCCATTGATGATTGACACTGCGGTATTTCTATTATTTTGAAATCATTTCAATTCTTGATTACTTGAGCCTCTCTTTTTATTGTTTCTACAACAATATGGGCTGTGATGGAGGTACCATTCCGAGAAGAGATGAACTTGTAAGAGTGAAAAAGAAACCAGAAGCCAAGGATAAAGATGCTGAATTGGCCTTTAGATGGAGATGTTGTACAATTAGTCAGGAAATTCTTCAAAAACCTATTGTGGTTTGCCATTTGGGAAAACTTTACAGCAAAATGTCTCTTATTGAAGCTTTGCTGGACAGAAATTCTCTACCAGAATCCTGCAAACATATCAAGTCCTTGAAAGACGTTAAAGATTTAAAATTAACTGAAAATCCTGAGTTCATGAAAGATGAAGGAAAAAAAGATGGCTCTTTGGATCACAGAGCAGCTCCTTATGTTTGTCCAGTTCTCGGACTTGAAATGAGTGGAAAATTTAGATTTGTAGCTGTTTGGTCATGCGGATGTGTATTTTCGGAAAGAGCTCTTAAAGAAATAGGTACCAAAAACTGTCACAAATGCACAAAACCATTTGAAGATGATGATGTAGTCGTTATTAATGGAACTGACGAAGATCTGGAGTTGATGAAAAACCGAATGAATATAAGGCGACAAAAAAATAAAAAAAACAAAGAAAAAAAGATCAAAGTAGAAGACACTAATGAAGGTATGAGTTCAGAACCTACGACTTCTAAAGGAGTGAAGCGACATTCAAACCTCATAAAAAATGAAGATAGTTCAAAAAAATGCAAAAGTTCTGCAGAACCTTCTACATTGTCAAAAATCGGTAATGTTGTTTCTGTGGGAACGGTAACTAAAGCAGAGGAATTGAGAAAAATGAAATCTGATTATAGTGTAGCCAAAGATAAGCAGGCGAGCAGTGTTTACAAATCTCTTTTCACCAGTCACCAGTCCGAGAAAGACCAAGGTAGAGCTCATTGGGTCACATATAATCCGTTTTATAATTAGTTTATAATATTAATGATAGTGTATCTCATTTTCATTGAATCCTTAATAAACTTTGCGTAGTGTACTAGATAGTTTTGCTGAGTATTTTCAAAATGTATGTGTACTTTGGCATATTGTATATTTCTCTTCTCAAGTACTCATTGGATACAAGTTCGTTTTCTCTATAGGAACGTAGGACCTTAAAAGATCTGTTATTTATACACAAAGTCTTGGTAGGTGATCTAAACTGTTCTATTGTATACTTTGTTATTCAGAATTCCAGTCAAAGCAACATGGAATCATACTACTAGTGATGGATATTTCAACCCAATATCACAACTCATGTGGCTCGGATTTTTTTTAACTGTGGACTCAGGATAGCTTTGCTCAATTGAAAATATTCTTTAACTTTCTCCCCGTAGCACATACTTGACTTATTTTTCTGATTGACTCGGCCGTTACTTGATAAAGATCCATAGTAATTTCACAAACTACACCGGAAATGATTTGATCTATACAAAATTAATTTTCGAAAATATCTCAACATGTTTCATTATCACAGTAGCTTTTTCGTAGTAAATAAACTTACTAAAAGTGCATTCTTTACTCTAATTTTAAATACCCCACATAATCACCAGTGAGAACTACTTACTGAGGTACATACTCAATCATAATTACCCAAAGCATCTTATCAACTCTTATATACCTCAAGTACATCCTCAATTATAATTACCTAGCCCATATTATATCAATTCTACATCAATAAACTAGGATAACATGGGTTTCTAAGAAAACAAGTTCATTAATGGTGATCTATATTTTACTGAATGACCAACTGGATTTAAATAGATAACCATTACTGAACTTGGTTTTCTTAGAAACCGACGTTATACGAGTCTTCGTAGACATATTATTTTTTGATAAACTACACCTCACGATTTGATCTCCACAAACTTCATTTGAAAAATATATATCACAACATGTTTCGCTAACACAGTAGCTTCATCAAGTCATTTGAATCGCTTGATGAAGCTACTGTGTAAGCGAAACATGTGATATATATTTTGAAATAAAGTTTGTGGAGATCAAATCGTGAGGTGTAGTTTATGAAATTACTATAGATCTTCAAGTAACGGCCGATTCAATCAGGAAAAAAACATTATTATTGATTTAGAATTGAGAATCTAGGTAATTATGATTGAATATGTACCTGTGCACATAGTTCTCGCTGATGATTACGTGAGGTATATAAAAGTTAGAGTAATAGAATTAATTTTCAGTATGTTATTCACTACAAAAAAGCTACTGTGATAGTGAAACATGTCGTGATATTTTTAAAAATGAAGTTTGGGAAGATCAAATCGTTTCCGGTGTAGTTTGTGAAATTATTTGACTTATATTGAATTTTTAGGTTAGGTTGAATTTGTATCTATTGTATAATGTTTATGTAAAAAGGAGTCTATTTCCCATACAAATAAATAAATGAATTACCAGTTTGTTGATCTTCAACCTAAAAATTGTGGATGTTTTGAAAACTAAACGCCAGATGTATTTGGTTTGTACCGATTTTTTCAAAGCTTTTGACAAAGTATATCATATATTTGTTTGTTTTCTGACTTAGCTATGTCATGGTTCAGAAGTTTCTTAAACTATATTACCAAATACAACAAGTTGAAATTGAAGGTGTTATATTAAATATAAACCAGCGATCTCGTAGGGTGTCTCAAGATTCTCACTGTACTCGACTTTAATTTTTGGACCACTTGAAGTATATTGCGGTACAGGCTCCAAAATGTTTTGCAATCATTGTTTAGGAAGGCAAAGTTCAAGCATCAAGAATAGTTTACCTTCTATTGAAATCATTCAATACTAGATTATGGCTCAATAATATGGTCTTCATTTAAGACACTCTCAATATTACTTCAGAAAGAATTCAAACAGGGCCGGCTGATACATATAGGCAACCTAGGTGGACACCTCTGGTGCAAAATTGGGATTTTCTTTTATTGTGGGATTTAAAAACACTAAATGAAAGTTTAGTAGTTCTAGAATTTTGTTTTATTCAAGTTGTGTTAGCTAAGCAAGAAGAGTACCATTAGGACTTTATTATTTTTAAAAATATCACATGTTTTGTTATCACAGTAGCTTTTTCAAAGTGAATAATATACTGAAAGTTTATTATTTACTCTAATTTTTATGTGCCCCATGTAAAATAAAGTTTGTGAAGATCATATAGTTAGGTGTAGTTTGTGAAATTTTACACAAGCATATAACATCCATTGCGTTCACAACTGGAGTTGTAACATAAGTATTCAAATGGATCAAGAGTAACTACACCTCTAGCAATATAAAACTCATCCCGAACTACCATCATTACCAACACAATACAGAAATTTTGATTGATTTTGAAGAAAAATACTAAGTCACAAAGTTGCAGAATTGATCAATTTTTAAATTTTGGACCCAAGCAAGTATCATTTATATTTCAGTTATGAAATTGCAATCCATGAAAGTTCGGAAAATTTCAAGATGGAGAATTGTAATCCAGTAACAATCATTTTAATAAGTAAATAATAATATTTATTTACCTCAAATATACATTTAAAAAATACAATAGGAAGAAGACATTCAGTGGTAAAGAAATACATACTACCCAACAAAAATTGTAGTGAATTTTGAGATTGGAAAAAATCTGGGCTACATCAAAAATGACCTTTTATTCAACATTGTTACTTACAATCTTTCATTAACAACTTTCAGAAAAATTACCAAAACAATTATGATCTAGAATACATCCTTATAACATATGAAAAGAAGGGATTTGATCCTGTAAGTTCTGTGCTTCCTACATTTTCTCTTCAGAACGTAAATATTGTTATGAAACTAGTTGGGCTCTCAGAAACTCTCTGGAAATTATTGATACTTAGTCTTCATCGCTGGATGAAATATATGCCAGTTGCTCATTCCACCAGTCCCTGATTTCGTGTAAAGCATTACTAGCTTTTGGAACGGTAGTCTTGCTGTTGAACACTTCTCTTGGAATCCTACTTTCACTGTCATTCAGATGCGTCAGATTTTTATTAACGACCACAGGGCGAGCGTTTTTCTTTTTTGTCACGATTCGCTCCTTTTCCGGTCTCGCTGCTGGATCAGACAATGTTGGAGCTAGGAATTTTCTACCGGAGCTACTACCCACACTGTCGGATCTCGGCAGATTAGTTGTTTTCTGTTTTTTAGCTTCATTTTCTTTATTCGCTTCTGCTTCAGTCTCTTGATCGAGGCTTTCATTTTTGTTCTCCTCTGCAGGGTCAGGCGCTGAAAGTGCCTCGTTCGTTGCTCGCAGGCCTGCTATCAAACTATTTTGTTGTTTCTGAAAAAATATATCTACTTCATTATTTGCCTTTCCAACAAAACGCACAACATATTTTGAAATTGAAATTTATTATAAATAATTGTAGTGCTTCTTGGAATGATTTCTCTTAATATATTTTAAACACTACTCACATAAACTCATTATTCTAATAATTCACTTCAATTGTTATATTTGTTCAAATATTTCTCTATTTATACATTTGTGCAGATATAGATATAGAGTTTCCACTCAGTAACTTCTTCACTACAGCTCTGTAAATTCTTATTTTACAAATTTGTTTTCTGAAATGGTTATTTATGAGGTTGAAAAAGACATTTCAAAAATAGATGTCACATGTTTAGACTGTTTAAAAACAACATGTCTGGCGATAACATTTGCACAAGTACGAGTATACTCAATAAGGTAGTAAAAATAGTTTCACGTTTTTTGTGAGTTTGCAGATGACTGACTTTCAGTATGGTAAATTGAAAGTTTCATTTCACTTCCCAAATAAAATAATATTTCATAATATTTCTTGTATTCCCTGACGAATAACTGTTCCTGGTAGTGGTGCTCTAATGAACTCTATTGATATTCATTATAAGAAAACCTTGAAAAATAAATATGATTCAGGAATTAGTTTAGACCATCCCCTTACGATGCTATTTGGTGAAACAAAAGTCGGGAAGAATGTTACAGTTCTAGTATGTGAGAGACAGGTTTTTTGGATTCATCCTATCCCAGAGCTCTTAATTCTATCTTTCTAACCTGATTGAAACATTTTTTCTTTACCTTACCTAGTTGAATGATAAGTCAGTATATTGTTATTTGAATTTTTCTATTTGGTCCTCTCCTAAAGGAACTTTAGTTCTAGACTTGAGTGAATATTGGACATTAGCAATAATCCTGTGATTTCAAAATATTTTGACAACTACTAGTCAATGCAATATTTCAAAAAATTTGCAACACGATAATACCTGCCACTCCAATAAAACAACCATTTGAAATATGTGTAAAATCATGAATACAGGGGTCTCATCTTAGAGAAAAATTTACTTGGAAGTACTGATTAAACTAACCCAACAGATAATTACTTCAGTGGCACTTTAAATATTCACTCTAACAATGTGTTTCCCGCTACTTTGACTGATCTGATGAAAATACTCTTCCGATAACAGAACAAAACAGTAGAGTATCCAATTCTACCTGTTTAAATCTACCTATCAAGTTTGACTGATTAAACCAGAAATTATTTATTATCAGAGGCTTTCAATTATGTTGACAGACAATTAAGTTAAAATAAAAAAAATACACAATGTATTATAAAATTTTCATCCCAGAGTTTGTACCCTTATATAACTTATTCACTAAAATAAGCTGTTCATGTAACTGGGTCCTAAATCTATCTGGGCAAAAAAATTCATTCATTCTATGAATGAATGAAGTACTTACATTTGCTGATCTGATCTTTTTGAGGCAACCTTCCAGCCATGTCCTTATGGTTTGCTTTGCTACTTCTTCTTCAATAATATACTCAAATTCTTCCCGAGCCAATAATTCTTCTAACTGAAGGGCTTTCCTAATGTCAACTGATCGATAAGAAAGCATACTAAAAACAAAAAGAAACTGCCAACATATCCTCATTATTCATAAGTAATATTCCATACTTGATAACATCGTGAAAAGTCACATCTTCTCCATTGTGAAGTCTTTCCAGCTCATAACACATGTGTTTGAATAGGAGCCTGTCTTTTTGAGGATCTACTTCCAAACGACCCTTGAGTAACCTGAGTATAAATTTGACCTGAAATAACATTTTTAAAGTCGATTGAACAATACCTGAAACTACTCACCCTTCGTACTGGTATAACCCCCCTCTGATGTATATCTACAACGTTCCAAGTATTTTGAAAATTCCTTATGTCTGCATATGATAGCAGTGCATCTTCTTCGTTAGAATAAAATAAAGAAAAGTTTTCCATGATGATAGCTGAAAAGTAATTCAAATAATTGTGCTTCTTCTAACATTATTAAGCTTTTCATGAATGTCATTTTGCTTCTCACTAATGTTTGGAATGAAGCACAGACTGGTATGTGAAAATATTTCCAACGAGTAATAATAATAATAATATTGCATACAATCAAATCTTGGCAATACCCTAAAATGTTCTCACATGTCACATGATTTATACTAAACTTTTGACACAGTTAATAAAAAAGTCTTAAGAAAATTAAAATCATTAGAATAAAAGGTAAGGGATTGACTTAGGTCTGAATGGTGTAAGAAAATCGTGTAATTTTTATCCTCGATGAATATCTGCAGTTAATATAATATTGAAACTATTCAGCAGTTTTGCTAACAAAAACATCTAAAATCGATATATTATTTTAATATTCTCTTTCATCTTCATTCTGTGAGGTATGTTTGGGACCAAATCAAAAAGAAATTTAGATCATTGAAAGTTGTGCAAAATACAGCAATTACAGTAATTTATACTTCATCAAAAGTAATGTCCCACAGTAGCATACATGAATTTTAAATTTGTAATAAGTCAAAGCATACTTTTTGTATGAAAATAAAAGTGAATAGTCAGTAGACAAATTAATACGTACACACGAGCCCATCTATACTCAAAAATAGGTTCATAAATGTATTTATGAAATTGTATAAGAACATCTTTGCTAGTTTTTTGTAGTTTGCCATGGTTTTATCTCAGCAGAACTGCTATTTCAATCTGAGGTACAAATTCTTCTCGCAAGACGAACTGGAACTGGACACCTTTTTACAACACCTCAACTGCTTGAGACCTTCTATAACATTTACTATGGAGACAGAGGTCCACAATGAATTGTCATTTTTAGATGTAATGGTGACGAGAATCGACAAGTGCAAAACATTTGTATACCGAAATCCTACTTATATGTCACAGAATCTGAATTACGAATCCAACCAGCACCAATCTATCAAGAAATCATCAACACGCTGCTTGATCGTGCAACACGAAGGAAAGTCTCGAGAAATAATTAGGACACATCAGAATGGTTACTTCAAAAAGCTGGTGAAACAGACTTTGACTGGAAGACAATAAGAGAGACTTCGTCATAACCAGAATAATTGGGTCTAAGTGCAACATTAGAACCTGCTTCAGATCCGCGAACACCATCAGTAGCAGCCTCACAAAAACCAAGCCACCAATCGCGGACTGTGATTCTGAGAATTGCATTTACCGGATATCATGCGGGAGCAGAAAATCCTATATTGGGGAAACCAATAGACCGTTCAAAGTCCCAATTGGCGGGCACAAGAAAAACATCTATCACGATTGTGAATACTAACAATTGAAACATCATAAAGTAACTTGATTTGAAATATTTTTCCTATTTTTTATTATTTGCATAAAAGTTACATTTTATTTATTGTCTAACCCATTCATTTTTATTTTGAGTCACAATATGTTTTCTTTACAAATTAGCATTCTTAGAGTATTTTGCTATTTATTTTTGTTACTTTTTTTGACATTATTTCTGTTCCAACGGAATCTTTTGGTTCGATTATTTTTAGTGTTTTCAAAGGAAATATAGCTGCAATTGGGGCGTTGTTTACAAGTAATTTTTTTGGGTTTTGAAAACAGAAAAGGATTATTTTCCGAAACGTCAACCATCTAAAAAAAGGTAAATTGTGGAAGGATATACAATGAAAAAACAGTGACTTTTCTACAAAATTGTCTTTCAGAGAATAATAATTTTAACATTTCATACATTTTTATTTTATTTGCTAGAGCTTTCAAATCTGTTCAACACCTTTTTAGACAATGGAAGTCCGAACTCTAGCATTCACTTCATATAATGTTAAATTATTCTTTTGACTGTTATCAGGTGATATGATTTGTACCACTTGAAAATAATCCCCTCGATATCATAATAGTACAGTTTCCGGAGTTTCCGTGATTTGTAATCAGAAGCTTTGACGACATCATGAAAAGTCACTGCAGAAATTCGATGGAATTTAGCAGGACTCTATGGAGTTCTAGAGCTGTCAGTATGATCCACCCTCCATCGATGAGAAGTAAAAACGCAAAAAACATTTGAAAATGATTCTGAGTAATTCGAACACTATTTCAAAGAAAATATTTATAAATGTGAAATTCTTTTTAGGAATATTGCTGGACGAAAATCTAACTTGGAGTAGGTATATTCAAAAAGTCTGCAACAAACTTAATTCTGTATATTATTCAATCAAACAATTGAAAAACCAATTGAGATAAGTTGAAAGGGGTATATTTTTAGAAGAGACTGATTTTTGAGAAAGAATGGTTTAGGCTTTCTACTCTGCCATAATTATACAAAAAAATGTAGGAATCTTCAAAAGAAAGCCATTAATTTCAAAATGAACTCTTCACAACGATATGTAGATCACGCAAAGAAGTAATTTTCAGACACAAACTGGAAGAAAAAGCCCTCTCCAAACAACTACTTTTATATAAACAATGAAATACATGAAAGAAAACATTCTTTTGAAACAACTACTTTTATATATTTGATTGTTAAATGTCCTATGGCTCATTCTCATATCAGCTTTAATATCATGTCTTGGGGATGTGCCAAGAGTTCCCTAGACTTTTTGTTGCACAGAAAAAGAACTACTGAAATTGATATTCAATATGGGTTGTCGGAATAGTTGTACCATATGTCACATATTTTTTTATAATATAGTGCAGCATTTTATGTGATCCTACTTACCCACCAATAGATTCAATACGATGTAAGTGATGATAACGTAAAAAGTGCAGAAATATATCAGTGATCCATAAAAATTTCCGCAATCAGTCTGCCAATAGTTTGCAGCAGGGGTGCAAAAGGGAGGTTGTATCATACAGTCGTGCATTATTTTATTCCAATCCTCACCAGTAACTATCCTGAATAACATGGCTACTCCTGTTACTGGAGACTCAAAGTTTGCTCGTCTAAAATATTTTTAGTGAAGTCTAACAATTTTATAATGCTGAAAATGTTTGATTACCTCCCAATACCTTCTCCGTATTTGACAGTGCCAAATATTATTGTTCCGGCGAGAGCATAAAAGAAAACTAGTAAGAACATACCAAAAATGATGAAGAAACTTTTACACACAGAAACTCCGACAGTTAGCATTAACATTTTGAGTGTTGCATGTTTTCCAGTTATTGTGAAAAACCGAAGAATGATCACCATGAAACCAACGAAATAGGTTAAATCATTCTGAAAAAGAAACATTGTTCATTATATAATGTATAACGAAGAGTATATTTTTGCATGATAGCTATCAAAATTACAACTTCATATTGAGGAGTTCCATATACTCCGTGCCCAAGATAAGGAGGGCCAGCATACGAAAAACGTAAACCATGAGAAAGGCGAAGTAGGTTAAATTAGGAAAAAAGTGCTTCATTCATAAAATTAAGAAATTATTATTTATTCAACTTTGAGGGTCTTTATGAGCTACATAATAAATTTGGAGATTTGATTTTTATTATAATATATATATGTCAACGGAATCTTCTCATTGTTTTCAACTTCCAATTCAAGTGTGTCTGATAAAAATACCGGAAGATTAAACTTCCTCTTTGAAGATAATCACTTGGTGATCGAAACACGTGTCGTGGTGTTAAAAATAACGATTTGGTGTTGGGAAAAAACTCCAGTAATATTCATTACTACACCAAAGGTTCCAAACAGTGCATCATAAATTCTATAATTATCATGGATAATGATTATTATTATTGATTGATGCTAAATTATCTGTTCTGAGGATAGATTCGTATTAACTTGTTACAGAATTATTATGAAATTTACCTACACAGACATTTTCTCCATAAATGAACCAAGGGGTTTCTGTTGATAACTTTTTAGAATCACATCGTGCGGTATTTTATTTTTATTCATTACATTTAAATGACACTGTCGTAAATGCTCTTTACATAGACATAATGGTTCTTTAATGAATCTCCTGAGAGAAAAAACAATATTCAACAGCTTACAATCAAAACACATTCAAAAAAAAAATAACAAAAAATGACTGAATCTGGCCCAGAATTGCCAAGAAATTTCGGCGTCACGTCTTAAGATTTTGAAAACACACAAGTATTCACATTCGCGAATATGCCGACTTATATGATTTATATTTGAATCTCGTTCATTTTTATTTTGAATCAACTTCGAAAAATATTTTTCAAATTCGATAATCAAGTAGTTATTTTTCATTCATGAAAATATTTGCATGTGGTCTTTTGGAAAATGTTTGCATATCAGGTGAATTGTCTTCATTTTTTTTCATACACTGTCAGCTAATACTTTACGTTGTGCATAATTGCACTATATACATTACTTTTTTAATCAAAATTGTTTACCTTGAACATACAATGGAAAAACATCCATAGAACTCCCATAACAGTTACGAATAAGTCATATCGGTTTCTTCTTGATTGCAAGTATCCTCTAGGCGTGAAAGCTATATTTTTCATTACTACCTCTCCAACGAACGCTAGAGTGCATATCATATCAACTGTTGCTAAAATATCTGTATATGTATCTTTTTCATTCCACTAAAATGAATTCATTGAATACAATATGATCCAAACTTCTAAACTTCACAACATATTTACTGTAACACTTAGGAGCCCGCTGTTGATCAGAACCATGAGAGCAACACATCTTTTGAATTTAATATTTTGAGTTATATCGTAAATGAATGCTCTGAATTTCTTTCCGTCTGGTCTAGGAGGTAAATGCAGAGGTTGGGCGATCTTCAATCTCTTCTTAAGATCACACCTAATAAAACAGATATTAAACATTCACATCATCATGTAGAATTATTCAATAAAAGCTTCTATTAAAAGTTTGACAGAAATTGAGTTCAATTTGGACCAGGGCTTTTTCGAAGATGGCGAATCTTTTGCATACATCGTATCAACAACATCATTTCAAATGAAAACCAACAGGTTTTTTACAATTTCTGGATTTCGCTTTCAACTGCATTTCCAACAATACAATTAATTTACTACCGTGTAACCCACGGAGAAAACAACACTTTTTCAATTTTATCTTGTTAGAGTTAAATTGGAAACTTTGCCGGTGTGAGTTGAGTTTGAACTTCAAGAAAACTAGTTATACATTAATACATGAAAGACTAATTAATGCCTTATGAGAAAAATACTCCTCCCTTGCACAATAATTGTAGAATGAATTTGCAAAAAATAAAAAATTTTCATCTTTATACATTAATCAAACTTTGTCAAGGTTAATACCTACATACTCAGAATCTGAGGAATAGAAAATCACCAACCAACGGAATTTTGGGATACTGCCACAAAATCGACTTTGAAACCCTTAGAAATAGATATTACAAAATAAAACGAAAAAATGTATTTACAACTTGTCATTTCTTGAATCAACAACCAAAACAGAGTTAAGTATGTTCATCCATTTGGCCACTTTAAATAAAAAAAAACTGTTACAAAGCATTTCATGGCTAGTGTCGAAAATAATTAATTCAATAAACATGAAACACTCATGGATTTCACCTGGTTTTACTGAGTATTAATTTTATTTTTGTTATTGTCTCATAATAGTTGTTACCTTATATTCCTTTTATCTACATGTATGTTTCTTGGGATTATTGAAGTTATTATTATTATAGTCCTTATTTAAATGAATCTTAATGAAAGTACTTTGACACACCACAACTGGAGCAGTTTTTGAACTGATAAAATAAACTTTTTGTTGTAAGGTTAGCAGTACCATTAAGATAGTGAAATGTAGAAAATAATCAATATACAAATGAGAAATAGAGAAAAAAAACAATTTTAAATCTCTTTTCTGATTCAATAACAACTCAATTTTTGTTTGTAATAGTAACAGGGTAACAGTACAGCTACCGAACTGAGTCATGGCCTGTGGGAGAAATCGTATCTGCGTAAAGTTTGGGTCTGTGTGTGACAAAGAAAATATTAGGAAAAAAGAATAGAAACTTTTATCCTGAATTTGGATGTTTACGGCTTGGATAATCTAACAGACTGATAACAGATTTCTACACATCTACTACGCATCTTCGAATAGGGGTTTCTCACTGGCCATGACTCAGTTCGGCATCTGTATGTGTATAGCAGTAATAACTTTTCAAAAAGACTCATTATTTCTTCCACCTGAAAAAGGACTGAAATGTTCAATAACGAAGTAGATATCTGTAACCATAATTCAGACTGTTGATAAAATATGAGATTGGCCATGTTCAATAAAGTTCTAGTACTACAAATAAAATTAATTTTTTTAAGAATATGTACCATCTTCTTTGGTCTACTGTTAATAACGCTGTTCCTTTGTTTTCCGAATAATTTGCGATAACAACACCAACAAATAATGTTAGACCAATCATACAGCCCAAAAATATATAGATGTGGATGTAAATGGCTTGATCCTATAAGAACAAAATTCAATTTGCTGCATATGAATTTATTACATGGAACCTACAGGGCCCAAGGATTTTATCAATACATCTCTAACGTCTAACCAACCTTTGAAGGAAAGAACCTCAAATAAAGTCAATAACGCGTCACCTATGTTATCGAAATGGAATCTTCTTGGATTTGCCCTGAAAGTTACGATATTTGGTTTTAGGCACATATTAAATCTCGATATCTTACCACACCCTAGGAACAAGCATAGTAGGATATGTCTCGTTTTCACCAGGTTGAACCTTCATTTTTGTCACAAAAACTCTTCTCAAGAACACACCTACACAGTCTTCCCTCCTGGTTATATTCGGATCATTGCATCTTGCAAGCCTTCCTCCATACATATGAACTCCGTAAGTTGCGAAAATGATCATGAGCAGAATAAGCAATGTAGATACAAGAAGGATTTCTTTGAAACCTCTGCACAGTTCGCACACAACTTTACTCATATGGGGAACTAAGGTGAATATTCTCAAGGGTCTCAAGCATCGAAGAATCATCAAAAGCTGTGCTCCTGAGTTAGGGGGAACACTTCTTGGCATCCACCAAAGGAATGTTAGGCTAACCTGTAAGTAGAATTAGTGAAGTTCTAGGCGCGTTAACTTCCTCGGTAGCTACTAGCTTCCTTGGTAGAAAGTAAATTCTACCGAGGAAGCTACTGTATTAGCGAAACGCGTCTATAAATTAAAGTATTTGTGAAAATTGTGTAATTATTATCATGGATAGTAATATTGATATATTTGAGTATGAATTTGAAAGTATTTTGAATTCTAAAAGTTAAAAGAAACAGAAAAAAATTTAATGTTTCGTGACATCACAATTTTTTTCAATTGATATTTGAAACTTCACCAAATGAATTTATTTTTATTTATTTAGCTATTGGCTTACATCACATAATAGATAATTCAATTTACATTCATACATTATATAAAATATTCATTCAATTAGGAATACCTATATTAAAGAAGAAAGTAAAACAAATCATGAAATAATGAAACATCAACAAAAATTAATTGGCGCTCCGGGACGATTTCATTGATTCCAGAAGCGCATTTGCTGTTTCAAGTGCAGAAAAACCCGGAGAAACCTGCAGCACCACATCATCTGATGTCCAATGTCCTCTCTTTCATAAAACAAAATGTAGGGTGTCTCCAGAGGCTCCAATAAATTCAAGACATCGCCAGAACACTTAGTGACACGACTATCGTCAAACTTAAACCAGTCAGTTTCGTCTTTGGCCAAGGCGTAATAATGACCAGAGTCAATGCCAGAACCACAGTGAGCAATGACTGCATGAAGATTATAATAGTTGTCTGCTAGATTGAAGTGTTCATCTATTTTGAGCCTTCGTAAGAGTTTGGTGCTTCCAGTAGAGGTTGAGTCATGTTTGAAGATCATCAGTGTTATTATTAGATTGACTGGTGCCTCAGCTATACTTGTTTTCTGATAATAGTCAGTTAGTTTGGCAATACAGTTAATCATCACCCGTTTAAAGTTCCATTTTCAGATGATTTAACAATAAGCTTTGCACGGACTGGTTATCAGTCATAGTAGGAAACATTAGTTGGAAGTTACTGAAAATCACATACGTTTTGCTACCTCTTGAACATTTACTACAAAGTAAACAAGTGAGGATTTTTCCGGCAAAAGATCTACAAACACAAGACGAGATAGACTGTATGGAATCATTCAATCCAGAGCGGTTAGGAGTACTGATTCTGCAATTTTTTTGCTCATGAAGAGTATTCAACAAGAACCACAAGAATTCGGAACAATCCTCGTTTGTGACCTAACGAGTATCCAGTGTACACATACATTCTTACGAAACTGCAACTGCATGAACAATTGTTTGAGTTTGGTGAATAAGTAGGAAACATTGTCGTTCTCGTTCATTGTTACAGATGTCCAGTATTTTTATAAATTCTATTGACGGTGTGCTAAACGAGCCAGCAAAAATTTGGCGGTAGACGAGCGAGACAAATTCCTGTCAACATCACAGATCACTAAATGTATGAGGAAGTTTATAAAAATCA
The DNA here is from genome assembly GCF_025532065.1 of Leptinotarsa decemlineata. Lineage (NCBI taxonomy): Eukaryota > Metazoa > Arthropoda > Insecta > Coleoptera > Chrysomelidae > Leptinotarsa > Leptinotarsa decemlineata. The sequence goes on from NW_027412544.1 coordinate 1,551,351, forward strand.
TTTAGTCCCCTAAAAACAAAGACTACAGAATTTTCAGATTTGGTTATAGACACATGAAATTCATCATTAATCCTTGTATTGTATTGATGAATTTGGTTATTAAAAGTAATAAAGGAATCATAGTAACTTGTTAATGAATTCTTTCTCATATTTATTAATCGAGTATCATTGACATATAAAATAATCTTCGAGTTACACTGTATTAATTCAGTGTAATCAACATAATTTGAATAGGAGTTATCTATATCACATAAAAATTATTCTCATTTCTCGATTTTGTAATTTTTGCAACTTTATTGTTTTCATCCAAATTTGAGACTAAAACAGTAATTGAAATGAGTATAAATAATGTTTTTATATATTGTTAATTTTGAAAATAAGGTCACCTAAGGTGATATTCTACAAAAAAAAGTTTTTCGGAGTTTTTTGTTGATGTAATCTCTATGAGCATTCAGCGATAGTTAATCAGACTACTTCAGTCGTGGCCGACAAATGTGCATTCACATATAAATTTAGTAAACTGTGAAATTGCACTTGGTAGCATTTAAGTATGTATTAATAACAGCAATGCTCCTAGAACACTGCCTTGATGTACACCAAAGTTATTAATAATTTCATTTGGTGTTTGAAAAGTGTTTTCAATCAAATATAATTTTTCATTTCCACAAAAGACTGCACGGACAATAACAAAAATCAACTTGTGTGAATATTTTTCAAAAATGTAAACAGACGGGCGATTTCAATGTCAAACAACAATAATTTTTTAAAAATGCACTTACATTTTTTAAATTTAATTGAAATTCCTAACAAACTGAAAAAAAATACTGATGGGACTTACTAAGTATATAAATACGTCTAAAACCGCAGCCACATCCTTTACATAAGCCTTTGGAGTAAAAAATAAACCATCAGCTAGAATTTTCAAAGCCAGTTCTATACTCATAAATATAACAAATCCATATTCTGCCACTTGTAAACTGGCATTCTCCATCACGCGATAGGAGGGTGTTTCAAACATCATAGAAAGACACGATAAAGTAGTCATTGTAATCATCACCCAGTCTAGGTAAGTCACCAAGCCGAGAAAGTTGCTGAAATGAGAACTCAAAGTAACATTTTTTTGGGACTCAATAAAACTTACTGCAATGTTTTATATTGAACTTTTCTCTCCTTCCCAGTAAGAGGATCTTTGAGCCTAGCATCATATCTTGCATACACAATCAATTGGCAGAATTTTCGAAATTTACTTTCTCTTGGAACTGCAAATAAGGGGGTGTCAAAAAAGGGATGGTTTTCTCGTAAATCTTCTTCACGCTGATTCCTAGAAAATGATTGTCAAAACTGATTCAGAAATAACAACAGTAAATATTTGTCATGCCTCCTCATTTCTGCCTGCTGTCTTTTAGCTTGTAGTAGTTTGATATCCAAGTCGTGGGGCCTGGCTCTGTTAGAAGTTACTCTGTTGACTCCAATGTCTCCATTTTCCATCAGATGCTCGTAGGTTTGTTTTAGTTTAATAGAACCACTACGTACACTTCGTCTAATTGATCTTGAACCAAATCTGAAGAAGATGAATTAAAATATTTGATAGAACTCTGATGAAATTTAAGTTTTTCTGTTTATAATGAAACTGATTTGCCAAATATTGAAATTCTTATGATGTACTATTGGAAACCTTTCGTGTAGTAATGAATATTACTGGAGTTCTATCCCAACACCAAACAGTTATAATCTTCCTCTTGAAGATGATCACTTTAAGATTGAAAAACGTGACGACATGTTGAAAATAACAGTTTGGTGTTGGGGTAGAACTACAGTATTATTCAAATATGAAAATCTCAAGAAATTCGGAAAAAGCTGATTATTTCTCCATGGTATGGCAACGGTATTAAAGCAATATAATCACCGATAATTTTATCAATGTGATTTCTCCCTGACAATGAATAATCACAAGTTTATAATACTGATATCAGCAAGAGTGATCAAATGAATCTTCAAGTGAGTGAATGCATGAAATGAAAAAAATGTTTTATATTTGGTTCAAAACCAGATGTTGGTATCCACATTTCATCGATATTCAAGCTCTATTCCTGACGATTTCTATGGCCTCCCTGTTTAGCTGCGGATCAGCAGATCTGCTTGTTTCACCCAAGAATTATGTTCAGTCAAAGGCAATGTCATGAATACCTTCTTCTATCGGCCCAACAAAGAAAACACAAAATTTTGGAAAACAATATATTTATTTTTCAAGTTAATCTCCTTGCAGTTCTATACACTTTTCCCAATGACGTTCAATAAGTTCGATACGTTTCTATAATAAGAATTGTCTTGCTCCTCAAAATAGTCATTAACTGCCGTCACTTCTTCATTCGTTGGAAAATCTTTGACCAATGACCCATTTTTTCAAGTTTGGGAACAGAAAATGATCCGAGGAGGCTAAATCTGGCGAATAAGGTGCTTGAGGTAGCAATTCAAATTTCAAATCGTTAATTTCAGTTATTGCGATACTGGATTTGTAAGCTGGTGGATTGTCTTAATGAAACAACACTGTTTTCTAAGCCAAATGCTGCCATTTTTGCTTGATTTCTTCACTCAAACGTTGCAATAAGTTCGCATAATACTCGCCGTTAATAGTTTTACCTATTTTAAGATAGTCAATGAAAATTATCCTATGTGCATCCCAAAAAACCGATGCCATGACCTAGCTTGAAGATGAAACGGTCTTCGCCTTCTTTGGAGCCGGTTCTCTCTGTTGAGTCCACTGTTTTGATTGTTCTTTTATCTCAGGTGTAAAGTCATGGACCCATTTCTCATCCATGGTTATGAAACGACGCAATAATTCTGCTTTGTTGCTGTGAAACTTCGCTAAGCACTCAATTGAAACATCTTCACGACACTGTTTTTGCTCGAGTGTGAGCAAACGCGGCACCCACCTTGCACACAGCTTTCTAATGTCCCAATTTTCAGTTAATATACAATGTACTGCACTTTTTGAAATGCTTACTAAGTCTGCTAGCTCTCGCACTTTCAGTAGACCGCTTTGTGGATTGTCTTCACCGTTTCTGGAGTCTTCACCTCATTTGGTCGACCACTGCGATTCTTGTCTTGGCAGTTTGTACAGCCTCGTTTAAACTTTGCTACCCAATATTTTACTGCCGAAATGTTCGCTATTGATGGCTGCAAAACAAATACTGAATAACAGTTTCTCGAAACTTGAAACATATGCTTTATAGATTGTGTACTTTCTGATACAGTGATATTTTTCAAAGAACTACCGCCATCTCTAGGTCAAGCCGGGTACTTCTGGGGACCACCCTTGTAAATCATTTAACACACTGTCACATCGCCTTTGATTATGTTACCTGCAGTTGCAAATGAAAAGTGAGGACTAAAAACCACGAGTAATAAACCTGAAAGCAGCAAATAAGCAATGTACTTCTGTTTTCAACATCACCTGGATCTTTTAATTATATAAATTAGATATACATACCACTTCATCAATAAGCTCTTTGCTCCTCATTGTTCCTGTCTTTGTTGCTAAGCGAGGTTCTGAGAAGTTGGGATTTTTGTAGTTTCAAGTTTTGCAGTACTTGTTTTTTGTATATCGTTGTGAAATGATCGCTTTAGGAAATAAATATACAGGCCGTTTATTTTGGCTGATCCCACAATTGCTATCTCAGAAATGTTGAGACCTACAAGGTTAGTTAAATCGGACAAAAGTTTAGGTACTACTTTGGGGAACTAGAATAATCGGAGGGGAATCGCCTCCATTTTGAATGATATAAAAATGACAGAGAAACTTTCAATACTGTTTCATATTTGTTATAATCTGATATAAACCAATTTGCAATGCGACATCACTTTTCATCATCGACTTTATTTTTTGAATACACTATTGTATTGTAATACACAGCTGAATTTGTTTTTACAGTGACTACAAATTGGTACATATCAGATTATAACAAGTATGAAACAGTATTATTGAAAGTTCCTCTGCCTTTTTTAAAATCATTCGAAGTGGAGGTGATTGAGCCAAAAATTCGACAATTCTAGTTTTTGGGGAATATTTCGCTGGCGCGAGTGGCTAGCTTCTTCAGAGATTTATACATCCTGAGTTAATATCCAATTAGTCTTGGATAGGATGAGTCATCGAGTTAATATCTGATGACTCATCAGATGTTAACCCAGGATGTATAAATCTCTGAAGAAGGTAGCCACTCACGCCAGCGAAACGTCACGAAGAGATTCCAAAAATTCGCAGCCTTCAAACCCGAAAAATAGTGACACAGAAATTATTCTAGTTGTTCATTTCAACCGACCTTGTAGTTCTTACTGATTCCAAAATAGAAATAGTGGAATAGGCTAAAAATAACGGCTTGTATATTGTATTGTACTCATTGTATTGTATTTTCTATGAATTTGATAGTTATCGTCATAACTGACTTGTCACTATGTTTCCGCTAATCTATCTTATGAATCTCATAAATATATACTATCAATTTAGTACTACTTCTCCATTCAAGGTATACAGTGGCAGAAAAATTGAGTCATGCAAATATTCCTAGAGATTAGAAAAATTATTATTCAAATCAATTCGCTTGTTCCAGGAAATAATAAGACTTATGAACAAATAATATAAAAACAATTACGATTCTGATATATATCATTGCATGAAATCATCAATTCTCTCAAATTGTTACCATGTGCCACCTATAATAATCTAGCTAGCCTTCTTTCCACTCCCAACTCCTGATGAGAGACAGCCCAGTTGACTAATACATGTGTGCTTATAAACTAAATTTTGCATGCCAAAAAAAATTTGCATTGAAATTTAGTTGCCAATTAGTGTAACTCACTTCTTATGGTCAATACGTAACTGTTTCATACTATTAACCGTTCCTTGAGGTTTGAGGGTTCCTTTAGTCCCAGGAACAGGAATTATCGATGAGTCGCCAAGCATTAGTCTTTGATTGTTGGAGTCACTGAAAAAAAAAATGAATGCAAAATATTTCATTAATATGATTCATGAAAATAATAAAAATTCCACTAACATTGTTTGTTATGCTCTGAATGCTGTTGTATTGTTTAAAAATGATACATTTTGATTCAGGTTAGAATTACAATTTCATTTAGAGACAAATCATTCGACAGAGGAAACTTACTTAATAATATGTGCCACAGCAGTTTTCTTCAGTTTTAGATTTACAACTCTTACTTTCGGTAGATTGTTCAAAATTTTGAGAGGCTTTTGTTTTCTGTAAATGATTTTAGAATCAAAAACCTCTTCACTAATCTTCTTGATTCCACCCTCTGAATTCTCATCATCTTCTGTCTCACTAACAAATTGGCGCATGAAACTTTCCCTCACCTGGAAATTCAAGAAATGAAAGATTATTGGTAACTTATTCAAATTTTTAAAAAGAAGAAACAGCACCTACTTTTGGGAGATTGAAATCCGATGGTACTTTGTGTAAAGTTACCATTAAAGGGCTGTCAGGGAATTTTTCAAATATTCGAAGCCGGAACGGTAAGGTTTCTTTTATCTCTGCACTTTGTTCTCTATATTTTAGTTGCTTTAGTTTTTTTATATCTTCATCCAGTTCTAGATTGTCCAAAATAACTGCGACGAACAAACTCAATACAATCTGAAAACAAAACATTTCAAATTGAAACAGATTCAATCAGCTCTCTCCTAGATCTCATACTTACCAATGTGACAAACAAATGGTACAATATAAAATAAACAGCAACCAAGGGAGCCAACATTGACCGTGTTCTCAACATAGTTTCGTCCATAACCTCCACCCAAGCTTCCTGCGTTAAAATTTGGAACATGGACATAAATGCCTCTACAAAAGTTTCGAATTTTGCAAAATCCAAAAAGCAAAACAACTGCATGGAAATACTCGACGATATAATCAACAAGCACATAGTAAAAATTATCAGACTTCCCAATTTTTTGCCTGGTCCAAATATTTTATAAACAAAATCTTCAAGTAGAGGGGATGCTTTGATCAACCTTACTACCCTCAAAACTTGGAAGTAGGTAAAGCCAGTCATGTAGAAAACCGGTATGACGTGGATGGTAGTACCTACTGCAAGCAGCAACTCAAATTTATGTATCGAATGTTTCCAATAACCACGCCAACTCAAACACCATATTTTGAAAATCGTTTCCAAATTAAGGAGTGCAGTGAATCCAAGCTCTAGATAGTAATAATTTTCGTAAAATACATGTCGGGGTCTTCCATCATGTTCAAATCGCATAGTCGCTGCTACTATACCATTAGCCAAAATAACGCACATCACAATCAGTCTGAAATGAGGAGATCTCAGGATAGTGTGGCAGAATTCAGGAGCTAGACCTCCATGCTTGTTTTCATCAACAGTGACAAGTTTCCAGCCTCTGTCATCACCAATCAAAATCTGGAAGTATAAGAGAACTCCAGAAAATGTTACTAAAATTTCAGTTGTGCATTATGAAAATATATCAAAAAAGTCATTTAGAAAAGTAACTACAAAAACAGGCGTATTTCAAATATACATTTAAATTAAGACGAACAATATCTGCTGGAGCATTGCGAACACACTGAGACTCTATATATTAATACAAGAGGATTTTTAGCCATGGATTCTTTGTATTAGGTTGTTCTGAAAGTTTTTATGAGATTATTTTGAACTGTAATATCTCAGTGGATACTTATTCAATTCAATCGAAATAGGCGTCTTTTGAATCAGTGCACTTTTTCCCAACATAACAGAATTCAATTAATTCCATCAGCATAAAAAATGATGTGCTCAGGATTTGATGAAGTCGGCGAAGGCCATTTTTGCTTGGTCCTGATTGGCGAAGGTTCTACCAGTGAGAAAGTTATTGAAGATGAAAAGATGGTAATTGGTTGGCGAGAGAGAGAGTATGGTGGGTGAGGCAGAACTTCGAAGCCCAATTCATTTAATTTTCGAAAGGTGATTTGTGAAACGTGCGGGCGGGTGTTTTTGAGCAGAATTGTACCTCTTCTGTTGACAAGTGCCGGCTGCTGTTGACGCAATTTTCGGTACATTTAATCGATTTCCTCACAATAGCACTGCTGTGATGGTTTATCCCAGTTGCAGAAAGTTATAGTGAATCACAGCAGCAGCTGACCACCATACATTTACCATGGTCTCATCGGTGTCCCTCCACTATCCTGAACAACTCCTGTTGTTATAGAGGATCCTCTTTTCATCACACATCCAAGAAAGAATGGTTTGGATTGTCCAAAAGCAAAGACGGACAGACCTCGAAACATTACAATTTCTGTTGATAGTTCAAATCGTGGGGCACCCACTTTTTGACCTTTCCAATATGTTTTAAATATCAAAAACCGCATGGAAGCTGACGCTCAGTTCTTTCGCCATCCCACGGACCTTTTGTGATGGGTCAGTCTCTATCAGGATCCTCAAATCCTCTTGTTGGATTACTGTAGGCCAACCACTTCAGGCCTCATTTTCGAGGCTAAAATCTCTGGAAAAGAATTTCGCAAACCAACGTTGAACAGTGCATTCATTAACACCTATCATCGTCAAATATCTTGTTAATTTTTCGGGCTGTTTCGGCAGCGCTCTGGTTCAATTTGAATTCGTAGAGAGAAATTGGCCAAAAATCGCTCAACGACATCATACAGAGGGTGTAACTGAATAACTGTAAAACATTTAAGGAGGTGATTCCTCATCAAAAAAAAGATTGGATCTTTCATATAAAGAAACTTCATTGGAGCATCCCTTGCTAAGATACAGCCCCTTAAAGGGGGTACATAAAATTTGTATAACAATTTTTTTCACAAGCACTGAAAAAGTTACAATATTGAAATTAACCTGATGTCTTGTACTACCAAAAAGACACTTAGCCAGTAATTCATTTGGTTTACCACATGGTTGTAAGGGGTGGAAAACGCAACCCATAAAATTTATTTCCAGTGTAACTTTTTGTCTTATTGTTTATTTACCATTTAAAAATTTATTTCCGATAGCCTGTTTCATTCTAAACAAAAAAATTCTCTTGGGTTTTTTACCCAAAATAAACCAGTTCGCAGCAAAAAATTATTTTACGAACAACTACAGAGATACATCATCATAAATGCGAACTGGATTTATTGTTATTTTGTAGTTAGTACCTGCAAAACTAATTTATTAATAACAAAACACATAACATGTAGAAATGTTCAATATGTCTACCTTCAGACATTACGCATGCGTCTAGACGTTGGCGCAGTGAGCCACGTATTCGCTCAAATATTCCTGGAGTCTCTCTGATTACCTTGCACGCATCGATGATGCGGTTTCTTAAGTCCTCTACATCGCACAGAAGTGCGCAACCAAATGCTCTAAATGGCCCCAAATAGAGAAATCGAGAGGATTGAGATCCGGGGATCGAGCGGGCCAGTTCTGTGGTCCTCCTCGACCTATCCACTGATTTGCATATGTTTCAGTTGATTGCTGACGTGCTACTTGACTAAAATGGGCGGGAGCCCCATCATGCATAAAAAACATATCCCTTCTGACGCCCAAAGGAACTTCCATCAGCAGTACTGGATGCACTTCTCTTAAAAATTGAACGTATGCCTCACCATTCAATCGAAGCGGTAGAAAATGAGGCCCAATTAAATCATCCGCAATAACTCCGAGCCACACGTTAAGAGAAACCTGTTCTTGATGGTTAGTTTCGACAATAGCGTGAGGGTTTTCATCAGCCCATATAAGGTAATTATGAAAATGAATAATCTTGTCTCGAGAAAGACTACATTCGTCTGTGAAATCTATCGTCTTCAGAAAGTCACAATTTCTTCTAATCATTTCCAGCATCCAATTGCAAAATTCAAGACGGTTCGGAAAGCCTCGCGGTAACAGTGCCTGTACTCGTTGCAGATGATAAGGGTATACGAGTTGTTCCTTTAAAATTCGAAATACCATCATTTGATCAACATTTCGCTGGAAAGCAATCTTTCTAGTACTGGTAGTAGGTTGTTCTTCAATCAAATTAAGTACTGCTTCCTCAAACTGTGGTGTTCCACAAACCTGCGTTCTTTTGTCGAATGAACCATATTCTCGTAATCGTTGATGAAGTCGAGCAAATATTCGCGTTTTATGAAACATTTTTATATTACTATAATATTTGCTTCATCGGTCCAAATAAAAAACGTAAAAATATTTCTAAAAAATGGGTTACAGCTGAAGTGACTGCTGCAAAAAACAGATTGCTCTTTCTGCACTCTTACTGTAAAAATATCCATCTGATAATAATAAACAAGCTTACAATGAGTATAAAAGAGTGTATAATCTTCCATTAATATCAGCTAAACAAGCTCATAATCAAAAATTCTTGGATGAATCAAATAATTATAACAAAGCTGTATGGCAAGTTATAAATCGTGAAGCTGGCAGTACCCAAAAAAAGGTTTATCCCAATGACATATCTGTAGACAGGTTAAACTCTTTTTTTGTAGAAAATGCTGACAGAATGATTCAGAAAATACCTAAATCCCCGATTGACTCTGAAACTTTACTCTCTAATATGAAACTTAATTCTGCACAGTCTCTATTCATTAAACCAGTCACTCCAGATGATGTGAGAGTAATAATAAACGGTCTTAAAAATAAAAAAACTGAAGATCTTGATGGTATAAATATTTTTATTATAAAAAAATGTGTATTATGGATTATTGATCCCCTGGCTGATATAATAAACTGCTGTATATCACAAGGTAACTTTCCTACTAAACTAAAAAAAGCTAAAATCATCCCTATTTATAAGAAAGGAGATCCATCTCAACCAATAAATTTCAGACAAATATCAATACTACCTTCGTTTTCAAAGATCTTTGAAATAGCAATCTATAGTAACCTAAACAGTTATCTTAATATGTTTAATACAATAATACCTCAACAGTTTGGATTCAGAAAAGGTGTTTCAACTTCTGATGCTATTCTTTCTTTAACCAAATTTATTGAAAATTGCTTTGAAAACAATCAACATTGTATAGGATTATTGACTGACTTATCAGCAGCATTTGATTGTGTTGATCACTCAACTTTATTGAGTAAACTCAATTATTATGGTGTTCGGGGAAACACGCTTGATCTATTCTCCTCTTACTTATGCAACAGAACTCAGACTGTTGAATGTAATAATGTAAGAAGTAATCCCCTTGAAAAAATGAGGGGTGTACCTCAAGGGTCAGTTTTGGGACCATTACTCTTCCTAATTTATATCAACGATATGACGTCTTCTATTACCTACCATAATACAGCAACAGTTATCTTTGCTGACGATACTACAATCAGTGCAAGTATTGATAGACGGGAGGATCCCGAAATTGCCCTCGAGGCAATTATGAATCAAGCCAAAACATGGTTCTCTGCGAATGATCTCTTACTGAATGAAACAAAAACTGTAACTCTTAATTTTGATTCGAGAGCCTTAAACAACAGCTGTAATTATACTTCCACCAAATTTCTTGGTATTCTAATCGATAGTCACTTAAACTGGTCTGAACACATAAGTACTCTCTGTAACAAACTTGCTAAATGTGTATTTGCAATAAAAAAAATTCGAGAAGTAGTCAATCAATATGCTGCTCTTACCACCTACTTTTCTCTGTTTCATTCTCTTCTTCGCTATGGTATATTAGCCTGGGGAAACTCAGCTCAATCACATTTAATGAGAGTATTTATGTTACAAAAATCTCCTGTACGAAAAATTGTCAAAGCAAATTGGGACTCGAGCTGTAAAGTAATATTCCCAGCTCTGAAGATCATGACTTTATATGCCGTCATTGTATATGAAAAATTACTATATGTCAGGAAACATATTAATGAGTATTCAGCTCATTCTGATGTTCACGCCCATGACACCAGGTCAAAGAACAATCTAATAAAACCACAATTGAGGTTGCAAAAGACGCAAAAAGTGGACACTTACCTTTTCAATGCCCTACCCATCCATTTTCGCAACTTATCGTTTAAAATATTTAAGTACAAATTGAAAAACATACTGACTGAGCATTGTCTTTATAGTATTGACGATTTTACTAAAATAGCAACTGATAAATGTATTTTCTTGTAACTTGAAATTGTTATATTTAATTGTAGTTTGTATTATTGTGTGTAGTTTGTATTTTATTAACTGACTGGTCCATAAAATGTAAATGTTCTTAGCGACTCAAAAAAATAAATATTATTATTAATATTCTATGAAGGATGCTGCCGTTGAGGATACATTTCAGCATATCTTCTAGAAGCTTCTAACCCATTCCCCTGCGACAGACCGTAAATGTATTGCATATCAGCCATTTCTTCATTTGTGTATGCCATTTTAATAACAAGTGAATTATTAAAGTAACAAATTAAGAACAGAACAACAACACACAATTAGTATTAATTCATTTTCGAAAATTCACAAATTGACAGCGTCATACCAATTTAATTGTCACTATCGCTAATAGCGACCTACTAGATAGATTAGTTTCGTATTTTCACATTTATGACGATGTATCTCTGTAGTTGTTCGTAAAATAATTTTTTGCTGCGAACTGGTTTATTTTGAGCAAAAAACCCAAGAGACATTTCTTGTTTGGAATGAAATAGGCTATTGGAAATAAATCTAAAGAAAACACTTTTTATTGTTCCCTATTGATGCTAGCTTAGTTGGTAAAACGCGCGAGGAATGATACTATTTTTGATCTGGTGCGAGAAAGTGTTTTCTTAAGATTCGTTTTCTAATATTTAAATATAATAATAATACATTTAAATCCGAAATTACAAACTAACTCGCCTAATCACATTATTCTGCAAGATATGCAGACAATCTTTCATTAGTATATTTTATAACAGAATCATTCAATGCAATAATCAATAAGCAAATGTAAAAAGATATTTTGTTTTAAAACGAAGTAAAAAAAAATTGACATAGAAAAGTGCACTTTTTTACTGAATCGATTATTTTCTACATACCATTTTCATTAATTTCTATTCCAATCAAGTAATAAATATTTCATTATGTAAACTGGTTTTGTTTTATTGCTTTTATTCAATTGTATATTGAGTTCACTTAATGAAGCCATATCTATTAGAATCTGTTCTTTTTAGAAAAATAAAAAAGTGTTTTGTATAATTTTTTTCATAGGCCCATTGGATAATGCAAAAGATAACAATTTTAAGAACATTCAAAGTGAGTAAAGAATTCATCCTTCTAAACATGTAAAAAAAGTGATAGCAATAATAGTTGATCTACTGCCGTTGAACTGTTTATTAGCTTTACTGATAGATTTATTATTTTCCATTTTCAATATTTGTATGTCCACACCAAAATTGATGTCCTCAATAGAATATGTAATATCTTTTTATATTTTGACTTCCCCAAACAAAAGTTTGCATTGAAAGACTGATAAATAATGAAGCATCTATGTTTCTTCTAATAATATAAATAAGAAACAGTAGTGGCCCCATGAGAAACCCTTGAGTACAACAATTGTAACTTGACCCACCTGCGACATAAATAATGTTTATGTCTAAATTGTACTTATTTATCTGGATATGAAGACAATGAAATCACAATGTTAGTGATGATTTCTCTTATTAATTCAACTGTTGTTTTTATATAATCTCACATGAGTTGAAATTTATATAAAATTTCTCGAGAAGAAAATTTCGATAAATAAAATACAGTTGATATATCAAATTTCAAGTCAATCATCAACTGACTGGTCAATTGCTTGATCAAAATAAGATGACATTTTTTCAAACATAAAAACTACATACTTGAGAAGCTGAGCTGTTTTGAATATGGCCTCTAATACCCCACATCTGTTGAAACTGAACTCGTATTTCATTAAATGTTTCAGTGATAACAGCTATGAAGACGTTCTTCACTAGCCAAGCTAAAAAAAAGATCATGGTGCTAAAATACAAGACAGCTCGCCAGCCTGGAAGCGAGTCAATTGCTCTGTACATTATGAAGACCCATCCTTCTTGAGAGGCTGCTTGATATACCGTGAAGAAACTGGTTACTGAAAAATGAGAACTTTATGTTCCTCACAAAGTTTGACAAATTTGGTAAAATCAAATATGTTTTTCTATAAAATGTTGAGTTTACTGTGTAGGTCCAATGTTATATTTTCAGAAAATTTTGAACAACTATATTATATTTTTTTTCCAAGAAATAGAGTCTATCAGAGGTGAATTCAATTTCTGTTTGACTCTCAAAAGTATATGAACAGGTTTGTAGATAAAAGAATGTTAGTTGGGTAACATAATCAATTTTTCTTAAAAAAAAAATGTGTTCTTACCAATTATTCGAATTTAATTAAACTATTCATCAGGGCTCAAAAAGAAGTTTCTCCATCGAACATAACTATTTTAAAAAGATCAGATATGAAACAAACGATCCGTTTGCTTCATGTCTTTGTGTTTTTTTCAATTGATCCTGTTACCCAACTACCCCTTCTTGAAAAAATTATTGGATCTAAACCAGTTAATTGGTTAACTGGAGATGAGTGGGTCAAAGCTACTTGCAAGTTTTCATAAAACGATATTCAAAGACACAAATAATTTTGATGAAAAGAAAGAAGGGATTAACGTAAATAAAGACTGGTTAGTCACAGTCAACAAAACATGGATCGGGCTAATCAAGTCAACCGGAAAGAAAGCTACCCTGCAGTATGTACTGTGAGCACAAATAGAATACTGTGTCCATTGCCTCACTATTGATTAATCTACCGCAGTTGTAGACGAAACGTCAGGCAAGAAAACTGTGTAAAGACTATGACCAACAAATCCGGAAAATATCTTTGATACAGGTTTACAGGAAAAAATTGTCAAAATTGAAAATACTGAACATATATTCCCTTTCATAAGTATTAGGTTGTTTCAGTTTTGTCCGTTTTGAATTCATGGGTTTTTGTATACCGTCGTGGTATATTCTGATCGATGGAGAATTTGTACTCTATACATAGTTGCTGTTCATATTTTAATTTTCTATGATGTCGCTAAGCGATTTTTGGTCAATTTTTCTCTATGAATACGAATTGAACCGAAGCACTTCCGAAACAGCCTGAAAAATTAAGCAGGCATTTGGCAATGTTAGTTTCAATGACGTTGGTTTTCGAAACTTCAGTCCAGAAATTTCAGTCTCGAAGATGAGACTGTTCCATCACAAACAATGCGTGAGATGGCGGAAGAACTGGACGTCAGCTCTCATGTGGTTTTTGATGGTTTACGGCTGGTGTGATTCACTTTCACAACTTTCTGCAACTAGACCAAACCGTCACAGCAGAGTCCTATTGTGAGAAATCGACGAAATGTACAAAAAATTGCGTCGGCAGCCGGCACTGGTCAACAGAAAAGGTCCGATCTTGCTCCTCGGCAACAACGTCTGTACGTTTCACAAATCATCGTCCGAAAATCAAACGAATTAAGCGTCGAAGTTTTACCCCATATACCATACTCGCCAGAATTTCGCCAACCGACTACCATCCTTTCAAACACTTCGATAACTTTCTCACCATCGAATCCCGAGACCATAAAGTTTCATGCTAACTGAATCAAACAGCGCTTATTTTGATTGAATTGAGATGAATTGAGATTCACTGAGATGTAACAGTCTAAAGTAAACTCATAAATACCGACATAACTTTTGAAACAACCTAATACCATGAATATTTTAAATACCCTGTATTTTCAAAATTGTAATAGTTTATCATGACATATTGAGACTCTTTTTCTGTTTTTGCTCGGTTTATGTGTAAAACTTATTTCCTTATATCATGACATTCAATAAAATGATTTTCAGTGAATTTTGCTGCTCGATAATAAAAAGTATTTATCAACTCTTTTATCCTCAACTATAAAAACCAAAATATATTTGAAGATATTCATATTCATATTCTTTATAAGGAACTCACATGTATTTCACTATATCACTCTGCTTTTCTACATATAAACGTTTATGGCCATTACCTTTGAAATACTAAGTATACCTTATGGAAATATTTATTTATAAAATATGAACAGAAACAGTAGTTTATTTTTTTCTGTCTCAGACTGATTCAATTTTTGTTCAAGTTCTCTATTTCCTGAAAACATAGATTAATTATGAAGCTACAATAAATAATATTACTTATGAAATTACTCAAATAGTTTTTTAATATCATAATCATGTGTGTTTGAGATTTTTTCTTGATATAATTTTTATGTTTAATTAAAGACAGTTACCAAATTCATCAAAACCATTGAATCCAATAATATATCTAGACACCCCTTCCATTTTCATACATTTCATCCCTTTTGGACACTGATAACCTGAGGATGGATCTAGAGAACAGAAAGTATCTGGTATTGCAAGACTGTTGATTGTAACATGCCTGAAAAAATCAAATCAGATATTGGACGGTGTTGTATACTTGTAACACAAACTTTGAAGAGTAGTTTACTGATGCATCATTAAAGTTTATATTCTCACCTGGGTGAAGGAGTACCTTCAGTTACACAATGGTTTTTCAGTTCTCCGAAAAACTGAACTCCCAGTAATCCATAGAGTGACATGAAAAATAGGAAAAATAACGTCACATTGTATATTTGTTGGCTGGATCGCCTGAAAAGTTACTTGGTTAATCAAACATTCATCACTGGCATTCTCTTAACTTACTTGAATATTTGGTTTATTCTAGACTTTGGCATTGAAAACTTGAGAAATACTCTTAAAAATCGTATCATTATTAGTGGTCTAGGAGCTCTCAGGATAGATAGATAGCTGTATCTTGGAACGATGCCTAGCATTTCAAAAACTTGTAGAATTACCGATATCCACAAGAAAAACACCATACTGGCATCGAACTGGCACCAGTGGTCTTTCAGATATGGGCGATCTCCCTATAAATACAAAATCATCATAAGGAATGTGCTATCTTATTACATTGAAATGAGTAATAGGATATGATATGATATGATATATTTTTCACCACGTTACATATATAAATACATTTATGGCATGTCAATATATAAATAGATACAATATAAAGTATACAATTAATAAAATTAAACAATAAAACATATGATATTTTGAAATTGTTACAAACAGAATGGAACATTTCAGAGAAGCGATGTGTTGAGTGTATGACTCAGTTGCTTTGTTGTGACAAGAAACTCGTCTGTAGAGTAAAAGCAGTGTTCAAGAATATATTTTTTTGTGCGTTTTTTGAAATGATATGACCATGATATAGTCTCACTGGATTAAATCAACACAGTTTATTGCATAATTGCGTAATCTTGAAAACAAATCACCGTACTCTCATAAAAAGTATGCTTGATTGTTTGAATTGGTTATCAGTTGAGAACAGACTCTACTATTTTACAATGACTAGTATACAAAATTGAAAATGGAATGGCACCAGAATATTTTGAAGATTCCATCAAATTCAATAAAAACATTCATAATTATAATACAAGAAATTCCAATAATATACATATAAACAGACCGGCATTCGGAAGTACCATGAATTCGTTATTTTTCAAGGGCTTCCACGAGTTAATGAATTACCGGAAGAAAAAAAAAATCCATTTCGGATGATTTTGAAAGAGCAATTAAAGAAAAAAGTAATAGAATACAAATTGCATAGTTAAGTGGAATTATTTGGGACATTATTGGCTATCATCTATTGTTTTTAATTGTTCACTAGGGTACTTTCTGTAATGAAACCAAATATCACTGTTTAAATAATAATTTAATGTATATATGTACCTATATTTCATTATGTATTTAAATGTTATTCAACATATGATACTGAAACCTTTATATGTAATGTTCATTGTCTGGCTACATGCTAGTTTGAATCTCAAATTGTTTTAATTTAAAAATTTTTACATACTTTTTTTTATATTTCATTGTGCTAGTGTTATTATTACACTCATAGATATGTATATTAGGTTTCCTATTTCAATAAAGATCATTATTATTATTATCAAAACATACAATAGTTTGTATTACAATGTTTTATCATGTAATAATAGTTGAAATGCAGACAGTACTCAAGTAAAGTTAAAACTCTTATTCTACTTGAAATGAAAAAATCAACAATGCTTCTTTTAGCATCAAGAAACTTTTGTGACTGAGACTTTTTGCTGTAAATTATATTCTATTCTGTACTGAGAAAACTATTTTTTGATTTCTTGCCAATCTCACCATATGTAAATGAATCATGGGTTATGTCCACAACAAGGAGAACAAATTTGTTTATAGACTTTGATTGTAGACAACATTGATGCAATAGAATAGGGTCTAAAAGGGACTCATGCAATACCACTTGAATATTACTAAGACCTGAAAGAATTTACAATCTGATAAGAAACAAAACCTATAAAATTCATCTATAGATGATGATCTTTTAATTATAGAAATACTTCACCTCATTTTTTTTGTTATTAGAAGTTGTAGTTTCCTAGAAAGCATATACAATGTATCAAAGAAATGGAGGGCCAGCAAAGTCAATCAAATTAGGAAAATGTTACCCTTTTGAACCTTTTTTTGAATAAAGTTTAAAAATTTACCAAATAAACAATTCAGTGAACAAGTGAAACAGTGAAACAAGTCAGTGAAATTGTCACTAAACAGGCTAATTTTTATTGGGTATTACTTTTTTCGAGTAGTAATAAAAAATTTAAATTTATAATGGTTTCCCAGAGACAGAATGTTGGATTAAAAATCTATACAGTTTGAAAAGTGGTAATGAAAAAGTGCTTTTTGTTTTTCAATATATTTTCAAATAACGTCAGTTAAACGTTAGAACAAAATTGGCAAATTTCGAATCTTTTCAAATATATCTAGAAACAAAATTTGAATTTTCTAAATTTGAAAACGTCATTTAAATCAGCTCCAAAACTGTCAACTTTTTCTTAATTTACCTGACTCTGAAATTTTCACAGTTTTTTAATTTTCCCTCCTTATCTTGGAGACAAAGTATAAAACATCTTGAAAAATACCAATAAATCAGAAATTATTGTCATATTCATATAAGGTGATAATAAACTTTGTTGCCTCACCTTCAGTATTCCTCTTATGTGCATTTTGGCTATCATTTCAGAAGTGAAAAGAAATGTAACAACGGCATCCACAGAAAAAGTGGTAGTTTGCATAAAATGAAATTTCTCGAATGTTTTTGGGGTATTGCAGCTTACAGAAGCAAGGCTCAATAGGGCACAGGTTCTCATCACTCTTCTAACCCATCTCTTTCAGAGTCAGCAATATGGAAATATAAAAAATTGTTATGTCAGTGTAAATGACAAAATGAATTCCGTTGAAATGTCTGTTAATTTTATACAAATTATCAATCAAGTCATAAAAATTCACTTGGATGACCAGTTTCTGAAAAAAGGCAATGAATAATATAAATCAGTAGAAATGTTTAATGGAAATTACTGTTCTTTCTTTATTCACAGGAAAGGATTTATACAAAAATTAAACATGTGTTATTCTTGTGAAAAACTACACAATGTAAAACAAGATAGAGTAAGGTATTGATATCAAATTCTACTTATATGAAAGTGCTTTCATTCTCAAACTAAACACAAGGTTTCAACTGAAAACATTTGCTTTCAACTTATCCTCATCAGTTAATTTCAGATAATTTGAAAGACAATCATTCATTAAAATTTTTGGACAATTTCCTTATATTTCACACTATGGGTAAAATACTTCCTTTACAACTTTACTTTGACCTCAGCTATTCTAAAATTGTAGAAATGATTTGTGTCTTCCAAATGTCAGGTATTTCAATATATCATTATGTAATGTATGAATTTGATTGAATGTCACTATTCAAAATTTTGTTTCTTTACTTATTTCGAAAGTTTCCATCATTCATATTTTTTACATACAGTGGAATGAATAACGAAAATTAGGATTTTAATAACAGATAAATTAACTGGCTATAGTGACCAAATTGAAAATACCTTGTTCACCCACTCTATATCAGCACTTTCATTGAAAGCTTCATCGGGACCATAGTCTGCCAAAACAGGTTCTCCCTTCAGACTTTGCTTACGACCCAGCATCATCTTGATATTCTTGATTTTTTCCGGTATAAATTTTCGTGAAATTCTACCTAGAATTGTAAAATCAATTGGTCTGAATTAACTGATGAATGTAAAAACGTACACTATTTTTGATTTTTTCGACTGAAAGATGATGAGGTTGTATTATATAATATTGAGTTCATTTTAAAGATTTCTTTTTGGAGTATTCCAAATTCACAGATTTTCTGTATCAATGTCGGCGGATATGGAGAAGCTGCGCAAATGGACCAGACTGATCAATAATGTATGAGGGTTGAGGGTAATATTCTGGGGTACAATACGGAACACTCAGGTTATCACCTTCGATTTGAACAGGAAATTGAATTTCAATTTTGAATATTTCAGATTTATAAATATTACAACGGACTAAAAATATAAAACATGCAATGTAGGTAGTTTCAAAATTGCAACATCAAGTTTAAAAAATTATTGGCGCCGTTATTTGTTACCAACTCTTCTTCTTTAAATTATTAGCCACATCTGTTAGGTATTATCCCCAGTGGCTCAGATTATTCTACTCAAGACCACTATTTTCACAAGACAACGCTGCAAAACTAAAGGATAGATAACAAAGAAACTACTAGAACAGGAATAGTCTGAGGTGGTTTCTGGCGTTTAATCGTATTCGACCATGTATTCAAAAACGATTCGTAGTTACGTCATTAATAATAAAATTCGCCCAAAAAGCATGAATCAATTTGTGTCAGAAGTCAAATTCAAAAATAAAAACAAACTTTATAATTTTCTCTAACTCAATTATAATCGGATTTGTGCAAGTAATAATTTCCCAGCATTATTTTGTACATCGATACAACGTATTTGATGAAAAGTTTTCAGCACTTTATAAACTATAACGACGTAACTGTAATGACGTAACGTAATGACAAATTCCGTTTCAAAACGAACCTCACGCTTGTCGCTTGTTTTGAATCATGATGAATACGTTTCAAACTCAGAGTAACTGTCTTTTGTTACTCTGAGGTTTCAAATTATAGTTGATGTGACGTCATCTTTTCAACGCCAGAATGAATGTATTTGAATCACAGACGAATACGTTTTGAATACATGAGCGGAGCGCCAGAAAACGCCTCTGATTTGGGAAAACCACAGGGATCTCCTTTTTCATTCATAACGGTCATTATACAACATAAACAGCGCTCCTACATACTAGAACTGCAATAATCTTCTTACAGCTCGTTTCACATACTTCAGTATACATTTATATCCTAATGATGATAGTAATAATAACTCGGGTGGTGAAACGCGCGTCGGAAAGAGTATTGCTGTTCTGGTGTGTGAAAAGTGCTTGTATTGGAACATGGTCACTCTAGTTGGAAATTATCAGTTATATAAGTTTATTCCCTGGTATCTAGAATAAATTGAAGTGGTTGTTTATTCTTCTCGGGCTCCTGAAGATATAGCACGTTTCCTGATAGCCGGTACCATGTAACTCGCCCTAACGTGTTGAATGGACATGAATCCATCAAATAAATCGGTGGACTCATCGTTTGATTCACAATATTATCTATATTGTATGTCTCTAGTTCGCGGACTACATCTGTTTTATTGCTGGTTCAGTTAGGTATTCTGGTAGAACGATTGTGGTATTGGTATTACTGATTTTTTCAAAAGTCATACTGACATTTTTTGATGTGATACCGTTTTCTTCTAGATATTTATTTTTTAACCATAAAAGATATGGAATGTAAATTTTGATTGCAAGTCTTTCAATTACTTACAGAGTGTTTTTTTTTATTTCGTCTTGTTTTTAATTTTTTGTTGTGAAAAAAAATTGTTTATCATATTTAATTTAGTTTATGTTTGAGGTGCTTAAAATACTATAATGGAAAATATTAGAATCATATTTGTATTGCAAGAAAAGTTAACTGACGAAAGTGAAGCTTCAGAAATAATGCAACAGGCATTTGAGGTAGAATAATATTTGCAAATTTGATCCCATATCCCCATTTTTTACTTTTAGGCTTGTAAACAAAATATTTCAACTAATGTGGATTGGATGAAAGAATCTGAATTCGATTTTTCAACATTGAATAAGACGGATTTTGTAGTTTTTGATGAATTTGTAGGAAAGTGTTTCGAAGAACTAAAAACTACCAAGTGTGCGTAAGTATATTTTAAATGCTTGTATCTGAGTGAAATATATAAACACATTTGACCGATCTACCTTATTTGTAGCAGAATTTTGGGGCCATGGGCAGTGAGTGTATGCTTGATGGAAGGTAAATCAATTCCCAACTTTCCTTGGCCAATTTACAATGTGGCCATGTATGATTGTATAGTTACAAGTTCCCATTTGTCTAAGAATATCAAAATGGAAATAAAGACAAAGGTAGAGTTAATGGGCGGATGCTATGTGGATACCTTGGTAGCAAAAAATACACATTTGGTTACTGGAAGTGCTAAGTCTGAGAAATATTTAGTAAGTGGCTCATGGATATTTTTTCGTTACTAAAATATTCAATCTTAGTTGAAAAAGTGAAGCCAGGTATGTCTTTCTTTACCGCATTTGCTTTGGTCAGCCTCAACCAATTTGAAGAGCTTGTGCTTGTGAAATTTTGATTCATTTGAAGCCACGAGAGATTATAAGTTTGAAGCTTACCTAATTTTTGTTTTATGTTGAGATGATTGTGGTAAACTGAGATAATAAGAAAAACAGGTCAATTATAGAAAAGTATACTATTTAATATCACATATGCCTTAATTTATTTTAACCAGTGTTTTTTTTTGGCTTCGTATATGTGAAAATTGAGGCAACATTTTTCTTTCTTGAATTAACTTTTCAAAACACATGCTACAGATAATAGGTGGAGCACGATATTATGAGGAAATATCAGAATTGAATTTTGATTTACATATATATTATTTCAATTCTGTAGAACAATAATAAATTACAGTATCATCTGTAAAAGATGATAATGTTAATTTTGTTATGCTATTTATGTTAATTCTTTGTGAGACCTAACTGTTACGTCCTTGCTCATTCTTCATGAGAAGTAATTGTTACGTCTCACAAAGAACGAGCGTTAACAAATCTTGATAATGCTATCAGAGAAAATATATTTAAAATTATGGTGGTAATTGGACCCATTTCATTTTCACACCCTTCATTTTATTGCTTTTCAAAGTTTTTATGAGAGAACTTATTACCTTATATACATTAATTAATGATTATTGATAAAGGTAATATGTATTTTTCATTTTTTAAAGTAATTTTGCTCGGTCCAAGAGCAACCTTATCAAAAGACATTTTTACTTTTTTATATGATATAGAACAATTTTTTGAAAAGAATTTATAACTCATTTCATCAATACCAATTTCAAATCTCATATATAATGAAAACAATCTCTTATACAATTTTTTTATGAATTGTTTTTTTAATACTTGAAAAAGACAATAATTTTATTTTTAAGGCAGCTGCTGAGGCTGGTGTCAAGTTGATGTGTCCTTCTTGGATTGATGATGTGTGGAAAGTCAGTCAGTCTGTCAATGCTCATGCTGATGATGACCAATTCAAGAAACATACTTGTCTTCCTTTTCAAAATTTGACAATTTGTTCGACTGGTTTAACAAAAGCTGCTGAGAGACAAAAAATAGAGATGCTTATTAAGAAAAACGGCGGAATATTCTCTGGAAAGCTGAATCTGACAAATACAGATATCTTGATATGCTGTGGTGAAGGGTAAGTATGTTGCCATATTTACAATAGAAAATATTTCGTCTCAAAATAGCAAAGGTTACACCTTTTGCCAACTTTCTGAACAAAGTTATTGCTTTTGCAACAAATTTGAATTAATACCGAATGGAAGACAAGGCTTTAGAAAAGCTAGAACTCTACAGGCACTACCTAATAGAATATTGCAAAGACAGAACATCTTATGTGAGAATGTCACCTATCATGCCACATTTGTTCAAAGCATGTCTTGTAATACTCGAGTGGGGTTCAAATTCATATTTCAATAGCTTTTGTTTCATAAGTGGAACTCAATAACCAAGTGGCTACCGTTTGAGTAGTTATGCCAAAAATCTTACTTATTATTTTTTGTGTAGCGTTTCCGTGGTTTATGTTTCATTATTCACTGCAAATATTTGGACTACAAATTGAGAAAGAAGGGGTTACTTCTGTGTAATTCAATATGTATTGAGGGAACTAATTTTTTTCTCCTTGAAAAAAATGTCTGTGGATGATTTAAATATTTTTACTGAAGACGTGAGCATTTTCTAAACACTAATTGTTAATTTACATGCTCCAATGCAAATTGAGTTTATTACAATTAAATAAAAGTGTTTTCATCTTTCTTACAAGTATTATTTGTTTCGATAAAGTCGATCATCTTTCATTCAATGGTTTTAATATTTATCATTAATATTGTTTCAGATTAACAATCAGCGAAAAATATAAAGCAGCTCGTCAATATCCCCATATAAAATGTGTGAATTTGTCTTGGGTAACAGATAGTGTGGCAAAAGGTTACGCCCTTCCTCATAACCAGTATCAAATACAGAAAGTTACATCAACTCCCACAAAATCTGATGAACCTGTCAATCCAGAGTTCTCCGTTTTGAGCGCCATTGGAGGTCCGAATATGTCCCAAAGAGCTTGGGTAGAAGAAACACTTGCCTCACCATTTTCACCTGGAAATGATAAAGTCCCAAGTGTTAAGAGAAAAGGTAATTTTTCAAATTCAATACATATTATATCATCTTTCTTGATTTTTTGATTTATATATATATATATATATATATATATATATATATATATATATATATATATATATATATATATATATATATAAATTATGTGTCATGTTGTTTGTCCGCAATGGACTCCTAAACTACTGAACTGATTTCAATAAAATTTTGCACTCTGTGCAGTTTTATGTATATTGAAAGGTAGGATAGTTTATATCTCAATTAATAATCACAATATTATTTTATTGCAAATTATTTATTCATTATCTGACAAAGAGTCATAATTATCTTTTAGTTCGATAAGATTCTAACAGATGACAGTGTAATTTTACTGAATTGAGTGAGTATTTAATAGATGGCGGTACAAGTTGACTGGATTGAGTAAGTATCCAATAGATGGCGTTATGTTAAAAGCACAAACGAGCGTCTACGGCAGACTATAGCGAGAACAAGAGCAGCATGTGAACAAAACATAGCTACAACACGAGTACAAGAACGACAGAGACAGGGTACCGGCCGCTCATTAACATGTGTATCATTTGTTCGCCTTGCTTTTAAATATGCACCAGACATTAATTATTACTCTGCGGATTCAAAAATTGCTATCGATTCAATGAATGAAGTATGTCAATATTGTCAATCATTGAAATTTCAGAATGAAACACCCAGCATGTGCTGCGCATCAGGAAAAGTTGTGCTGTCATCTCTACCCACTCCGCCGGAACCTTTATTATCGCTTCTTGTTGGCGATTCAGATGATTCGAAATTACTTATGCGCAAGATACGCGAATTTCATTCTTACTCTCAAATGAAGTCATTTGGGGCAACTAAAATTTGCGATCCCGCATCCGATGGACGTAATTTTGAAACTACACCATTTGTGGTGTAGATTTGGAAAGTACATTTTTTTCTCATGGGCAACTAGATGCATGCCCATGTGTGGGAAAACCGTCTAAACTATTTGTGCTAGCTAGAGACAAGTTTACCAAGAATATTATGCACCGATTAGTGCTGATTTAAATTAAAATTGAAAATATTTATAAATTTAAATAATAAATATTATTATTTATTAGGAATTATCTACCTCATTTATAAACCAACCAACAGCTTTATAATATACATAAAATGAATCAAATTTCAAATTAACTATTTTGTATTGATTTGTGCTTTAATAAACTCGAAAGAAATTTTAATCAATCATTTTCAAATTTTGACCTAAAGTTCAAATCCCAATCCCGTGGATTTTTATACCGGCGCCGGGGTCTCAATCTGCTGACTCCCCAGGTCTCGTCTCTGGTCTCTGCAAAGGTCTCAATTTGTCTAATCTTTAGCCCCGACTGAAGAAGGCAGTGAACAATCATTATGACTATTACTACCTGACAAATTTCTACATGATAAATTCATTACTTAAACTATTCACATTTCTAGGAACAACTCATAAAACTGGAGAATAATGAATACAATTTTTACCTGAGCCATCATTTTACCTACTTTTAAGTTCAATCCTAGTTACCCATTTCCTCATTGCAAACTGAATTCAATGAAAAGGATCATTGAGCAATAATCCCGAATTTTTATATCTATTGATTTCTTAACATTCCAAAAGGTTGCCAAAAGGTGCCCCTCTATGCCCCTTGGTTCGCAAATGTTGGGTTTTCCATCAAAAAACTACTTCTGTGCTCTTTTATTCCTTTGGAAAGAGTTCTTCCGGTTTGCCCAATACAAAATTTTGGACATGAACACAAGTCAACTTGTATACTCTGGATCTATCCAACAGTGGAGTTTTACCTTTATCGTTCATTTATTCATTGAAAACAATAGAGATAAAACATGTGTTGTGGTTTTGTAAACTTTCAAGTGGAAATCTCACATTGAAGTGTGTTTTATGAATACATTATAATGGATTTTCATCACATATCGGCCAGTTCTATGATATTTTTTACAAAATGTAGTTTTCTTAAAATTCTTTAAAAAAATTCTAATTTGCTCATAATACAAAATAATTTCCATCTTGATGTGATACATATAAACAAAAAAAAAATATGTTGTTTCTAATCTAAAACAGTTCATATGTTTTCTAAGAATATCAAAAAAAGTTTTCTAGTTCAATGATAGTCATCAAATTATAATTACTTAAATGTTTATATTTTCGTATCAGAAAATTGTTATTCATTATTATATATACATTTATGCTAACTTCCTAACATATGTTCTGCCTGGGAGTTTCGTATCTAATCAATGAATAAATAAAATATGTCTGAACTTATATATTGGATATTTTCATACATAACATGTACGATAGATGCATTTTAGTATAAAAATTGAAATAACATTTGAATTTTAAATGAGTAGCAGATTTTCCAAGATTTAGCTTAAAATTACTTCAAATGCAACAACTGCATGAACAGTTTACTTTGATTTCTTTTGCAGTGAAAGAAGATTTTGAAGAACTAGTTGATAGCTTAGACATCAAGAAGGCAAAAAATGCAGGACAGTACTTGGACGGATGTACTGTAATATCACATCATAGAATAATTTAACTAAATTACTCAGTTTTTTCTCCATTGTAGGTTTATGTCACAGGTTTCAGCACCGAACATACTGAAAAATTGAATAAAGTGTTGAATTTAAGCGGAGCTAATAGATATGACAGTTTCTCAGAAAGAGTGACACATGTCATAGTGGGTGATCCAACATTTCATGAGGTCAAGGTTATCCAAAGCAAAGGCCTTTCATCTATATTAGTTTCAGTTCGTTGGCTAATTGATAGTATTGAACAGACACATCCAATGAATGAGGACAAATACCTTATCAATAGATCAGATTTTGAAAACAGTCACTTGGGATCACCACTGAGCAAAAAGGTATGATTCAAAATCGAAAACTGGTTTTTTGAATAAAATGTTTCATGGAGAGATTGCTATTTCAAAAAAACCTGATTTTGAGAAAAGAAAATCCAAAAAAACTAAAAAATACTTGATTAAACAAATATGACTAAAAACTCTTTAGGTAAATATGTATATTAAAGTAGTTGATTGAAGTGAAATCACTTTTCCTTTCTCAATTTGTATATCCAAACATTTGTACTAGAGAATTGAGACAAGATATCATTCATTGGAAACTACACAGTCGAATTAATAAAAGAGAATAATCATAAAAAAATTAACTTGCATTTTCTTTCAATATGAAAATTTAATAAAGGGTTTTGGATTAATAAACTTTTTTCCAACCACTTATTAAGCAGCATTTTGGATATGTTTAACAATTCTTATGAATTCTCATATACTTTTAAAAATTATATGTACAACTTGTAATTACTTTGAATTCAGCAGTAATGTTTATAATCATAATGAAACTGAAATTTTAAAGTCAACTTGGTATTTTTGCTAAACGTTGGTATTTTTGCTATACGTAATACAATACTTTCTTCTTATATTTTTGCAAAAGCTATAAAATGACTTTTTTAGGCGTGATAAATTACTGAAGTAAACTTTACATAATGATTTTTTAAAATTATAATACATTTTTATTTTTGAATAACCAATTTTTTTTAAAAGACAAACTTTATAAGATCGATAGATCTCAAAAAGTGTGCCTTTGAGAGGCCATTATCACCACCTCTTTCTAAAGATATTGAAATATTTTTTTGTAGACAATTCAATATTTCTCATTGATTTTCTAGATCTTTTTAACGTTCCACAATCTGAAAGACGAAACCAAATTAAAAGAATATGTTAAAGTGTAATGAAGAGCATACCGAAAAGTTCACTCAGAAACTAGAATTATGAATGGATTCAGTACACTATCTAAACTAGGTTTGTTGTTAATTGCATGTAGTTGGAGGTGTTTCTTTGTTGTGAGCATTTGTACTTCAACAGCTTGATCATGAGAGTAAGCAGTGAAAATCTATCAATTAAAACCTACATTATAATATGAACATTGAAAGTAGCAGTAAAAAATGTGAGGTATATTGTACTTTGTATTGAAATTTTCGTGATATCTAAATGTAATTGGATTCATTCTTGTTTTAAAACAAATACACCTTAACAAGTAAACAAATATTGAATAACATACAGATTTGAAAAATGAATTCATTATCCTTCAAAGCTTGGATATTTCTCTGAGGACTTCTTAGAATTATATTGTGAGAGGATGCCAACGTATAAATTATTTGAAACCAATTCATGATTGCTTTTGAGACGTCCTATTCTACCCCCAAAACAACCACTTCTCCCAAACATAAGAACTAACTAACTAACCAATTTGGCTTCTTCAGAAGATGAAGTAGACTAATTCCTGACTCTAAATCTGGTCTCTATTATATATAACAGAATACACATTCATTATTATTGTACACGTGCAAATCGGAAGTTCAGACTAGTTCCTATTCCAGTGTTTGAACTTATTGTTATTGTTCTGGAATAGTTCTGACTTAGTTCTGAAAAAATGAAACACTTTGGGGACGATGCCAACTGTCCTAAATGAACCAAAACAAATTTAATGACCGCGCATGATCGAACTGGGAGCCGAAATAAACCTTTTGCAGATCTACTATGATTTATCTAAATGTTTAGAGGAAATGCGATTGATTGTTTTACTATAAACGCATTGTGTTTTGATACACAACTCCCATAACGCCTTCATTTTCAACTTAACAATATTGAAGTATTTTCTACTCACAAACAAAATTACTCGCAGGATTTTCTTTTCAAAAAGATATTTCACACAAAAATTCAATTACCCAGTTGTTTTTATTCTGTTTCTTATAAATGAATGATCTCCAATAATTACGCAGTTACCAATCGTCTAAATTTGAATCAGCCTTTATATTGAAATTATATATTTTTCAGGGTTTGAGTATGCTTCGAACTAACAGGACAGTTACTCAAAGAGACGTTAAAAACAATCTCGGCAATTTCAATAATACTGAGGATAAAATGGAAGATGACATAGTTCGACAGTACATGAAACAAACCAACACTAACTGTGAGTAATCTCTCTCTGGATTGACTCCGCAACATTTGAATTGCTTTTTTTAGCCGAAGAGGATACTTTAGTCAAATTGTTGGGTAACGTCGATAACTCTAATTTTTCAAAGCAGGTGCAAGAACCGCCAAAATCAACACTTCAGTTCAATCCTCCTGATACATCAACTCAACAATCTACAATGTCTGTTACACAAGATCTCGAAACAGAGATTAGTAAAATATTTGAAAACTTCAAGTTTCTTGTCATTGGATTTGAGGAAGAAGAGTTTGCTGAACTGAAATCAAATATTGAGGGTAAATTATTACAATAGTATTAGGTTATTTCAAAAGGTTTGTCCGTTTTTATGAGTCTACTTTAAACTGTAATATATAAGTGAATACTTATTCAATATAATCGAAATAAGCGCCATTGGATCAGTGTACTTTTGCCAATGTAACACAAGTCAATTAATTCTGTCAAAATAAAAATTGGTAGCTTAGGACTCGATAAGGTCGACGAAGGCGGGTTTTTTCCTGGTCATGATTGGCGAAGCTTCTACTGGTGAGAAAGTTATTGAAGTGCTTGAAAAGATGGCAGTTGGTTGGCGAGAGGTCTGGGGGAACTTCGACACTCAATTCGTTCAATTTTGGAACGGTGATTTGTGAAACGTGCTGACGGGCGTTGCCGTGAATCAGGATCGGACCTATCCCGTTGACCAGTGCCAACTGCTGCTGACGCAATTCTTGGTACATTTAGTCGATTTCCTCATAATAGGACCTTTCTGTGATGATTTGTCCTGGTTGCAGAAAGTTATAGTGAATCACATCAGCAACTGACCACCGTACAGTAACCATGGTCTTTTTCTGGTGGATTTTTGCCTTTGGGAAGTGTCTGAGTGGCTCATCTGTGTCCAGCCACTGTCCTGAACATTTCCTGTTGTTGTAGAGGATCCACTATTCATCACTTTTGACGATCCTATCCAAGAAAGGATCGTTTTGCACCCACCCACTTTTCGAGCTTGTTGACCTTTTCAATACGTTTCAAACCATCAAAAACCGCATGGCAGCTGACGCCCAGTTCTTCCGCCATATAACGCACCGTTTGTAGTAGATCAATCTCCACCAGGATCCTCAATTCCGCGTCCTGGATTACTGTTGGTTGAACACTTCGGGGCTCATCTTCGAGACTCAGATCTTCGCAAACCAATGTTGAACAGTGTGTTCATTTACACTATCATTGCCAAATTGCCTGGGTCATTTTTCGGGTACCAATGTATAGACTACATAACATTTTCTATCGATCAGTATATACCACGATACAGTAGAATAAATATTCATCGAATTACAAAAACACACAACATTAAAACGGACGCAGTTTTTGAAACATGCGAATATCATGATATTTCTGAGGATATGAAATAAAGAAAAAAGTTTTGGACTTGATGCTATTATTGCCAGTAATTCTTGTGCATGTATATATTAATATGAAATTATTAGAGTTATATATATATATTTTTATTTAGAAAAAACCGCATCAGCCGTAGCTATTAGCGGTAAACATATAAAATATATCTAAAATATGCAGTTGTTTACATTACAGTTTAAATAAAAGGTTACATTCTTTGAGAAATTCAACAATATTGTTGGTATTGGTATTTTGGAAAATTTCACTTAGTTTGGAGGGAATTTTATTGTGCAGTCTCTCAACTGTGAAGAGCGGACACTCTAACAGAACATGCTTAACAGTCACAAGCACTTCACACGCAAAACATTTTGGTGGCGATTTTTTCCTCAATAGATGTTCACGCGTAAGGCGAGTGTGGCCCAGTCGTAATCTTGTAATTATGACTTGATGGAAGCGGTTTGTTGCTTTGTTGTTCCAAAGATATAATGTAGCCTTGATTTCCTTAAGTTTGGAAAGTTTTTGAGATTGTTATGAACAGAAGTATGTGTGAGAGTTAATTTTAATTCAATTATTGGTAGTACTAAACTTGGGTATAAAATATTTGTTAGGAAAACCTAGCGATTAAATTTTTATTTTTTCTTTACCGAAGTAGAATATGAATGAATATATAAAAAGTGGAAATAATAAATAATTTGACAATGATTCATTTTGGCAACTATTTTCAAAGGCTTATATATTTTCTGCAAAAACAATTTATGTTTAATATTACTCAAATAATGGAGGAAAAATGGATTGCACTTTGAGAGTTTTAGATTTATCAAAAGCCTAGGCAAACCATATTCAGAAGGTGTGCATAAAAAAAGGTACAAGACTATCAATTGGAAAAACTTATTTCTGAATTTGGATATTCCCAATGGATCAGATGTGGTGGTAATAAAACATTTTTATTCGGTAAAAAAAAGAATTTGAAAGTTCCTCAATTAATTCAAATTGATCAGACTTAGTAATACAAAATTCTATCTAACAATCCAGAGTAAAACTCTTAGTCAGTGAGGAGAATTTTCCAGATATGTTTTGATATAAATAATTTCATACAGTACAAAACAATTGAATTTCGAAAATCCTTAACCAATTGATAATACAAAATTGCTAGAGATTTATATTAATGGGTATTTGTGTTGGCACAACCATATAATAAACCATTTAAAGAAAGCTTAATAAAACAATATATGCGGAGGAATAAATAATTACATATTAAGGCAATGAAAATAATCGAGCAATAGTGACACAGAAAATATTTGGGAATGATTAGTATAATTTTTATTTATCCCATTGCTTCCAAATCATATTTATACCCTAGTCACGATGAGATATTGTTTCCTCTTAAAATCTCCCATATTTACTCCCCATAAGTTTTCATCAGAAGATACAGAGAAATATGAACAAGTTCTCGAATTATCTTCTTTCAAATTCAAAACGCCTGCCATATCCAATTCAGTTTTAGGCAGTTTAGCTTCGAATTCCTTATCCCACTTATCCAATGAAGAAGACAGCAGTGGCGAACGTAGTATCAACAGTTACAACATTAGATCAGTGATACATTCTTTATTCAGAACTCTTGGGTTTGATGGGTTCAAAAATATTGGAAACACATGGAAAGACGCCCAGGAATACCTTCGATATCTTTTAGAAGGTTTACATGAGGACCTCAATAGAATTACTGAGAAACCTAAACCGATCTTAACGGATATTGACGAAAAATTGAGCAACAGTGGAAAAGCGCAAGAGTCCTGACTGAGACTGGCAACTCTAAGATTGTAGACAATTTCGTTGGTCAATTAAAATCCACTATGAAGTGCACACACTGTTGACACTCATCAGTAACCTTTGATCCTTTCTGGGATTTGTCTCTCCCCATATCACAAAGACCTGGCCAATTGAGTTTGTCACAATGCTTGGATTTCTTCACAAGAGAGGATACTCTGAGTGGAGATGAAAAACCGTGTTTGAGGTGCAAGGAAAGAAGAAAATGCACAAAGTCCCTATCAATCCATAAGTTTCCCCGTATTTTAGAAATTAATTGATTATCTCCAATGGAAAGGCAAATTGAATGTTGCCATTGACTTTTCTTTAGAAGAATTAGATATGAGCAACTATGCAGCAGACAAATTTGCTCATTGTCGTTATAATCCATATACACTTTCGAATTACAGTGGGACTACTTACAACGGGCATTACACAGCATATTGCAGACACCGTTATAGTGGCAGGTGGCATGATTGCAATGATTCACATGTGTCCCCAATTTTACCGAAATCACTTGTAAGTGGGGAAGCATATGTCCTCTTTTATGAACAGGAGGGAACAAAGCAGCACTTTTGAGGTGTTTTTTTTCTTTTTTCATAAACTAAATTTTGTTAATTGATTTGTATTTCATGATTCTTATTGGAAAAATTGTTAAATTGAATATAATTTGCACAATCTATGAGTACCTGAAATATTGAGTCGATATTGAATGTTTCCATTATGGGATGATTATGAATTAGAAGTATAATAAGTTTTGTTGAGGTGTATTTAAAGCCAGCCTATGCATTATACACATATGAATGAAATAAAAAGATACAATTGCAATCCAAAAAATATGGAACCCAAACAAAAAATGAAGATTACCTCATTCACAGAGATCACATAAACTGACTAATCGGACTCTTCAGTGGTTTATATTACGCGGTAACTTTTCGAGGTGAATTATTCAGTTTGCCATTTATTACACTTTAGCATTAACTCCTCCACAAAAAATGTTTTTCAAATGATTGTGACTTTTAATCACAATAATAAGATCTTAAATTTAAGTTTATTTTATCAATAAGATATTTATTCGGACAATAAATGCTTCTCTTTTTGTGTCTCTCTAATAAATAGACTTTGAGACGGGTCAAGCTTCTTCATCATCAGTACCCTCAGTACTGAGTAATATTGAAATTTAGCAAAGTTCAAATATATATGACGAAACATTAATTTCTGTTTAACAAAACATACTTTTTTATTTTTGTAACAGGCTTTTATGGCGAATTGGTCCCAAAAAATTACAAAGGCATTCCTGACTTCATAGTAGTTCCAGTTTTTAACAAAGAGGAAATACATCACAATGCTACTGAAATAGTCAACGACCTGTTCATCACTGAATGTATTCGAGAGGAGACACTCCTTCCTGACATTCTGTATTATCACAGACCTTTTGATGTACCAGACACGAATCCTCTTGTAAACTGTGTCATCACGATCAGCAGCTATTCGGGCGCAGAACGAGTGTTCTTGAAAAATCTTATTGAAGCTTTGGGTGGAGTTGCTCAAGAACAATTCGCCAGAGTTAGATCAGAAGCTAAAGGCGTTTTGGCGTCCACACATTTGGTGAGTGCTGAGGCAACAGGCAAAAAATACGAAGCTGCATTGAAGTGGGGATTGCCTGTACTTAGCAAAGAATGGTTACTTGACTGCGCCAAAACTGAACGATTGGTTTATGAGGCAGATTATTTGTTGGGAACATCAAAAGGTAAGCAATTATGAGGACTGTTTCTCAAAATGTTCATCAACTAATCCATTATGTTTCTTCAGGTTGATTCTTTAGCTGTATGTCAATTAGATAAAAATCTGAAGCAATAATATTCTCATAACTTATGTGTAACTCATTTTATTTTTTTACCATTTTTTGTCAGTAATTTTTCCATAGAAAAAATATCATAGTGACGTCACGTGACCTTCATCAGAATTGGACTTGGCAACAATGTAATACTTATTCATACTAGTTCTAAACATTTATATTGAAAGATGTTTCTGTTTCTTTCATCGACATTTCTGGGGATTTTCACTTTCCACAGTCGGAAAGAAAATGAAAACTGTAATGGAGAACTGTTCACAGGTGTTGAAAGAGCAAAATTTTCAGTTAATTCTGATAAGTTACTGCATAAATTCAAAATATTTTTCACTCATTTGATATCTATTGAAAAAGTTTGAAAATGAAATGAATCGAAGGAAAAAAACAAGTCAAATTAGATTTTTTTCAATTCATTAGATGTAGACAGATTTTGGTGTCCAAAATGTACCTGTACAATTACTTATCTCTTTTTTTGAAAGCAAAATTATAAAATACTACAAGTTGCTAATAACTAATACATTTTACTTTGTAAAGAATACTTTGAATTTACGCAGTAACAATTCAGGAAAAACTGATTTTTTTACAGCTGTAAATAGTTCTCGAAAAATGACTTTTGTTCAGTGTTTGTTAGTGTCAACATATGTCATTATTTTAAATCACAACTTGAGGTATTCAGAGAACTAGTTTAAGATTTCTTCGGGGTTATATATTACATAATGGGTACTGTGTGAGTCACCTTTTCAGGTTCATTTTTTCATAATATTCATCTTAAAGTTTCAATGGCATCTTATGGTGACTTGGGAAAACACCAGGAGAATATGGTTGATGATTCTTCATTTCGATATTTTTGTCCTGGCATTTTCATAATGAAGAATGATGCGATATTTTAGTTTCTTCTGGCTAATGTTTACCGAATACTTTAGAGTCAATTATATCATTATCTGTTTGGAATGCATTTTCTGAAGTTGCTTTTACGATATTTTGTTTTGTTTTCACTAGAAGTCAAAGAAAAACAATGAAACACACTTCCAATAACTCTCACTTCTGAACTTTCCTTATGAATTGAATGAAATATAAAATGATCATTAAATTATTTAAATCTTAATATCAATATTGTTTGTATTGTCACTAGTGTTTGTCACTTACAATTTGAAATTCAATAAGCAAATCCAAACTGTAGGTAAATTTTAGTGGAAAATATTATTAAAGGTAGATATTTTTGAAAAGAGGGACAAAATTCAGAATTTTATTTTAATTTTAACTCTAACATTAATAATCAATTCAAAACACAGAACATAACAAAAATGCAATGAGGCCAAATTCTATATTATTGATTGTTGTGGATATTTATAGTAAAGTATGAACAATTTGTTAAAATGATTCCACTAGCCATTTTGCTCTTTGTAATCCTAGTATAATTATTTTCAATTTTATTTTGATTTCTCAACACAGTGTATAAATAATCTGAGAAAAAATTAAGTTTCACACTGCCTTAGCTAGTTTCATAACTCTGGTTTTGTTGCTAGCCTGGGGCAGTAAATCTCGTACTTTCCTGCCTAGTTTTTAAACAAATAACTATTTTATTTGAAAAGTATTGTACATTCAAGAATATGCTTCATTGAGGGGGATATTTGTAGTGAACATATTATGAAGGGCTAAATTCAAAACTCGGTATTTTTTTTAGCAGAAAACATCTTTTCATTTGTAGTAAATAAATGATTTATTTATAGACATAACACATAATAGTGATTTTACCCTTTTTACCCTAAGTTGAATTATATTACAAAAAATGTTTTGGACTTGACAAAAATTATGAAATTCAATTATAGCTCCTGAAAGAAAACCTTCATCCCCACCAGTAGTCGAAACGCTTCATACAAGTGTGGAAGATGTAGCAAAAAATACCACTCCTTCAACCAGTAGGCCTAGTAGTAGGATTTCAAGGGTTTTAACCCCTGTAAATCACTTGACACCGGCTTACAAAAGATTTTTGGATAGTGCAGGTGAAGTAATAAACTAATAATATTTTCGCATTCTTATTTTTGACAAAATTTCAGAAAAGCCCTTCAGTCAAGTAACACCAGTTAACAAAATAATGAAGCATTTCAGAGAAAGTAACTTAAACTCTTCACTTCCAAAGGAGAAAAAGGAATACACTTTACCACAACCTTGGATGGCTATCAAAACTCCTGAAACTCCTTTGGGGGCTTGTATGACTCCTAATCCATCTCCAGGACTGAGGAAACAGTGTGAGTACTGGCTCCAGCAATTTCCCGATAAAGAATCTCCTAAGAGCAACGTCAGCACTGTAAGTGGCATATTTCAGTGCACGTGTGCACAAAAATGTTTATTATTACAAATGGAAAAACATTTTATTTTCAGCCTCTATCAGAGATAAAGCGGCAACTCTGGAGTAAAGTATTGAAAAAAAGTGGCCAATCCCTCGATTTTGATCACTCCCAAGGCGAACAACAGTTGGAAGAAAATATGGATAGTGAGGAACTTGCGCAAAAGGTGATAACCTCTTTTCTGCTTTAAATTTTAAATATTCATTCCTTTCGTTTTTGTGAATGATTATTGTTCCAGTGCCCTAGTCAAGGGGTTGATAAAACTCCCGAAAATCCCCAATTGGCCAGTCGACTTCAGCAGTTGGAGGAGATGTTAAGTGCAAGTGGAGGTGGGAGACGACAAAGTAGGACTTTTCACTCAACAGTTCCTGTTCCTGGTAAGATTTGTTTTTATTAAATGAATGTTTCATAACTCAGATAATTGAATGAACTCCACCAGGGAGGCTATGTGCTCTAGGCAGAAGTTGAAGAGTTGCAAAATTTTTGAAACAGGTGGTTTTAGAAATCTCATCTCGACTTTATGTAGATGTGTTTCTTGCACTGTGATTGGATATCAATCAGTAATGTGAATACAGTGACCACTCTGCCCAGCTTGAGGAAGTATTTTGAGTCGATTTCATTTATTTTTGATTTTGGCTTACTACTTCTTTCTCCATCTTTATACAAAAAAAAAAAAACTTGTGGAAAACTTCTAAAGATGTGTAGATCGCACTGATTAAAAAAAGTGTTTTTGTATAATTCAATGTTCATATAAAAGTTTCAAGAGGTTTTTTCGTCCAGTTTGTGTCTGAAAGTTAGTTACTCTTTGTATGATCTACACATCTTTGTAAATTACTTTCTTTCTTACTTTGGAAGATCTTCACATTTTTTTTTGGATAAAGATGGAGAATTAGAAAGCCAAAACATTTCTTTCCCGAAAATTAATCTCGCCTAAAAATATATCCTTTTCAATTTAAACAAGATTACTATGGCTGAGAGTAAATCAAATAAGCTAATGGATGTCATTCAATACTGTCATCGTTGACATGAGTGGATTGAGAGTGCTCTATGTAAGTGAAGTTTTACCTCTTTGATATATGATATGTGTAGCAATCCTGCGAGTGATATCTGAATCAATTCCATGACGAAAGTTTGAAGTACAAACTGAATAGGAAAAAGTGTTATTTGTATAATTCAATGTTCATATAAAACTAGTTGTTTCAAAAATACTTTTCCTTTCGTGTAATTCAATGTTTATATGGAAGTAGTTGTTTCAAAAGGTTTTTTCTTCCAGTTTGTGTCTGAAAGTTACTTCCTTGCACGATCTACACAAACATCTCTGTAAAAAGTTCACTCTGTAATAAATTGTTTTCTTCCTTTGGAATATTTCCACAGTTTTTTTTATATACAGATGGAGAAGTATAAAGCTAAAACCTTTCTTTTCCAAAATTAATCTCTCCTAAAAATATATCCCTTTCAATTTAATCTCATTTACTTTCTGTTTCTCCCAAAAATGTTTCAAACTCATTCAGGCCTAAGAAAACGTACTGTAGTTGATTTTTTTATTTTCACTAGTTTTCAAGGTATCTAAAGAAAAATCTTAGTTCTTCAGTTATTCTTCAAACATTTTTTGAACTATCGATTATGCAGAAAGATTATAAATATTTAATGGGTTCCATTGAAATCAATGAAAATGCACCCAATATATAATGCTTCAAGAACTCCTTTATGTGTATGAAATCAACCAAAAAAAAATTGATAGTTCCAAAAATCCTGAAAAAAGGCTTTGTTTCTTTCATCTGAGAAACTGTGTTCAGACAATAAAACTGACCAAAAAATTTTTATTTTCAATTCTGAACACTTTTTCCAAAGCAACTAAGGGTTTACTATGAGGACATATACATATTTTATGGTATGTGTTCTTAGATTATTTATTGAGTCTCTTATATTCAATAAAAGTTCAAATATCAAAAATTCTAAAATTGTTTGTAAGTATTTGAATGCTTCTGATATATAAATATTTTGCCAGCATTCTTTTGTGGTTCACTGATAACCTTAGGTTTGCATTTTTTTTTCAGCCAGAAGTATTGAATTCAAAGATTCACAGCCCTGCACTGTTGGATGGGATTTTACAGAACAAGAGGTGAGTGAGACTAATAGACAAAATTTCCTTTTTTGTTGTTGGGAAATCTCAACTTAATAAAATGGCATTCAAAATATTCAGATTTGACTCAGATTCTAAGTCACGAAATAAAATCCTCTCAAAATCGACATATCTAGTAAAATGCTATTAAAAAAATATATCATAACTTTAAAGAAGTATTGACAGAACAACATGTAACCTATTCTCCAAGCAGTGAAAATTAATTATTCATTTCGAGTTATTTGTAAAGTCTGCGAAGTCAATAATGATTAGTTATGAATAAACTTTTAACAGTAAGTAAGTGAATTCTGAGTATTCACTAATCAGACATTTTGAAAATAGTTCAAACAAATGTATTAGTAAAACTAAGATATTGAAGTTCACACTACATGCCTCTTTTAAAACGTTTCTTTTTTGTCGATTGCAGTTAGAATACCAGGAATACCAGGTTCAAAGATAACTTTGATATTTTGAAATGTATTCTGTCTGACCGATACTACTGGCTCGATCTTGTTCAATGAATTGTCTAATGATTTGAAAATTCGTTTCACTTTCTCAAATTAAAAAAAGAAACTGAAGATGTGCCTTGCAATAAAATGTAATAACACCATAGCAGATTTTATATTATAATATACAGTGATGATTTGTATTGTGTAATCTTGTTTAGATAGATAGATATTCATTTATTTCTACACAGTATATGTAAATATTGTATAAAAGTTAAAAGAAATACTTTGTCCGAGAAATACGTCAGTGAAAAAATTACAAAAGAGTAATAACATACAAAATTTGAATAAAACACGTCACATACACATATAAATATAGAGTTGATATAATGAAATTTCAAATAAACTGTTAAAATATTCATCTATAGTATAAGTCTCTATATTGCATAAAAATTCTTTCACAGACTTCAGAAAACCGCTGGCAATCCCAATGTCTCTTATATCCCGTGATTCTGTGGGAGAGAATTAAAAAATTTAATCGCACTGTGAACAGTACTTCTTTCATATAGAGATTTTTTATGTATCGGATACAAAAAATCATTCCTAAATCTTGTTCTATACTTATGTGTTTTATGGTTGATTGCTTGATTTACTGAATATTTTAATGACTCAAAAATATATATCGCTGGTACTGTTAATAATTTGTTCATTTTAAAGATTCGTCTACATGAGTCTTTGACCTTCATACCAAAAAGTATTCTGATTACCCTTTTTTGGCAGAGAAATACTCTGTTCAGCTCATGACTGGAGCCCTGAACGATAATACCAAACCTTATTGCAGAGCAAAAATTAGCATGGTAGACAGTCATCAGAACATCACTGTCAACGTTTTTTTTTGAGAATTCTCATAGCATATGTAGTTGAAGAACGTTTTCTGCAGAGATTGTTTATTTGATTTACCCAACTTAAGGTGTCGTCGATATATATATACCCAAAAACTTTACAGATGTGTTGCAGGTCACTCTAAAATCATTGAAAGTGATGCTCTTCGGTGTCCCCGTGCGGTTATGTATCTGAATGTGTCTACTGAAAACTGTAATGTTTCTGTTTTGTTTCTCTACTTGATCATTCCTAGACAATTTATTTTCGTGAATAAAAACAAATATTCTTATTGAGAAAGAAAGTTTTTGGCTTTCTACTACTCCATCTCGATATAAAAAAAGATGAGGGAATCTTCCAGTATACCAGTGAGGATGACATTGTTCCATGTAAGTGCAATTTGTTACAATTCATTTAAAGTAGAATTCATGTGAATGATATTTGATTTTATTCCACAACGAATGTTTGAAATACAAACTGAGTGAAGAACAGTATCTTCTGTATAATTCAGTGTTCATATAGAAGTATTTATTTCGAAAGAATTTTTTTCTTTCGTGTAATTCAATGTTTATATGAAAGTAGCTCTTTCAGGAGGACTTTCTTTCAGTTTGTGTCTGATAGTTACTTCTTTGCATGATCTACACATCCATGTATAGAGTTACTTATTTTCAAATTGATTACTTCCTTCCTTTCTTTGGAAGATTCCCTCATCTTTTTTGTATCAAATGGAGTATTAGAAAGCCAAAAATTTTCTTTCCCAAAAATTAATCACTCCTAAAAATATAACCCCTTCAATTCAAATTATTATTGAACACTGAAAGATATTGGAACCTCTGATTGGAAATGAATCCAATAAAAATACTTCTACCTTATTCCAGAACTGAATTACTCTTCTTGAAGCACGTTTCTCGGGAGATGACATAAAATAGGTTCCAGTTTCGGTGTGTGATGAATAAGCTAGTGATGAATAAGCATTCCTTTCCAATTGTATCTGTCTAATGTATTGATTTCTAATTATAATAATAATAATAATTTTATTAGTCTCAAGAAACACACAGTTTTTAGACACGTCAATACAATTTCTAAAATAAGTTTTAGAGGATAAGATTCGTCAATATAGTTTCTAAAAAATGCTTGTAGATAAATTAGAGTTACAAAAAAATACAAGTTAACAAGATAAAATTCCAATCGTATAAAAATTGACTAAAATGTAAAGCCATGAGCTTTACAAATTATAAATCACATATCTAACATATATAATCAAAGTTGAGTAAAAGTTCGGGAGGTGACCACAAAAGTGTCTCTGTCTTCTTGAATAACTTCGAAAAATTGATCAATATCATATAAAGGATGTTTGGTTCTTCAATCAGTTTTTGAATCTTCTGAATGGCAAGTTACGAAATTCGACAGATAAGGCATTGTATAGCTTAATTCCTATATTATCTGTTTATTTCAACCTATTAGCTGTAGGAACAAGGTTTGATTTATTTCTTGTATCATGTTGGTGGATATCCTTGTGAGCAACTTTATTCATAAAGTTTTGTTGAACAAGAAGCAGATTTTCTTAGACAATAACTGAGTATAGGGTCATTATTTTGAGTTTTGCAAATATTGGTCGACACTTTTCATCATAATTGGCAGAGATTATGCTTCTTATTGCAGATATTTGAATGACAAATATTCTATTAAGATGTACCTTTGCTGCATTATCTCAATTGATTATACCATACCTAAGGACTGAATGAAAAAGTGAATGATATGTTGCAAGTGCCGCACTTTGATTTACTATTTTTTTTATTCTTCTTATAGCAAAAACTGCCTTGCTAAGTTTGTTACACATGCTATTTATATGGTCTATCCATTTCAGGTTGGAATCTATTTGTACTCCCAATTTGGTAGAATTTTTGTTATCTCCATTTAAGCAAATTGTTTCAAAAGTTAGAGTTTCTGTTTTTTGTTCATTGAGAATCAAGTCATTTGGTGTGAACCATGATCAAGCTTTCTCTTATATGTCAGTATGGATCATATGAGGATTATCTATTTTATCGATTTTTTTTGCTCAAGGTTGCATCATCTGCATACAATATAGTTTCTATGTCTGACGAGTTCATCACGTGAGGCAGGTCGTTGATATAGATTAGAAACAGAAGTGGCCCCAATATGGACCCTTGTGGCACTCCTCCTAATATTTTTCTTTTTTCACTTTTGGTATTTCCTAGATTTTGATCTTTCGTTAAGGTGTGACTTCATCATGTCCAGGCAGACACCTCTCACTCCGTAGAAATCTAATTTGGCCAATAAAGTCGAGTGATTTACATAATCGAATGCTGGAGAAAGGTCTGTAAAAACGCTCACATATTTTTCTTGGTTATCAAAGGCGTCTTTTATACTATTTCTGAGAAAGTTTATTGCATCAGACGTCGATTTTCCTTTCCGAAATCCAAATTGATGAAGACTCAGAAGATTATTTATATCTAAATATTTTACTAGTTGTTCGTAAATTATTTGTTCAAAAGTCTTTGAAAAGGTTGGCGGTATTGCTATCTGTCGAAAAATTTTTGGTTCGGATGTGACGCCTTTTTTATGAATTGGCAGGATTCTACCAATTTTTAATTGCTGGGGGAAGTAGCCTTCACTTAGACAAGTATTGATAATATTTGTTAACGGTTGAGTTATACATTCAATGGCACTCTTTATGACTAAAACATTCACACCGTTTATACCTTCAGTTTTTTTATTTTTTAACTTAGTTATGATTATTCTCACCTCATCTGTCGTTACAGCCCTAAAGAACATCGACTTATTTGTGTTCATTTTTTTATCCATAAAAGCGATAGGGTCAACATCAGATTTTGGGTAGTGCAATAGAGTTGTGTTTATGTTATTGATGAAGAAGTCATTCATTTAGTTAGCTGTTAGATTTTCTGGTTCATTTAACATTTTGTTTTTCCGACCTGTTTCGGAGTTAATGATTTGCCACACAGTTTTGCTGTAATTATCTGTTTCACTTAATATACTGTGGTAATGTGCTTTTTAAGCCTCCAATAGTGACTTTTGATATTGTTGTTTACAAGTTTTATAGATGTTTTTATGTTGTTCAGAAGGATTTTGCCTTTGTATATTATATGCAAGCATTAAAATATCTTTTGAGGCTGTAACCTCAGGACTTATCCATTTTGATGCTCTCGATTCAAATCTTACTTTAGTGAGTGAAAAGCTAATGTTATAATAAAACATAAATGAGATTTCAAACTTACTGAATTTTTCTTTAGCATCATTTCTTGTATATACACTGGACTAATCTTCTTTTCGCAGATATGACTTTTGGCAAATAAGACTCATAATTAGTCTATATATAATGCAATTTTGGATTTTTTTGCAGACAAGGAAATTTATTTCATTCTTGGATACCTAAAAACTATAATTATATTTTATATTTCAGGAACCTCGGAAACAAATAAGAAAATTTGCTATTTCCGGAGTAGCTGACGATGTAAAAGCAAATATAGTGAAACAATTGGAGAACTTAGGTGCTCAGGTTTCTAATCTAACGAACTATGACCCGACTTGCACCCACTTACTATGTCCAAAACCTGCCCGAAATGAAAAGTCCTTGTCCTGTATGGCAGCAGGAAAATGGGTTGTCCATACCTCCTATTTGGAGAAATGTGTCCAGGCGGGTCACTTTCTCGATGTAAGTTACTTGTGATAATTCATTGAGAATATGACACCTGACAATTATTTATATTATTCAAGATTTTGCTTTTTATAATTTTTTTTGAGGATTCAACGTTGCTCATATCTGGGCTTTCTAAAAGATAATTTTTTGCAGGAAGAAGAATTCGAGTTTGGAAATCCTAAAGCAGAAGGTAAATTTGGCACTCCCCAGGATAGGGAGAGCGAACTGAGGATCCAAAGAATGCATTGGTGGCGAAAAGAAATATCCCGAAGAGGTTATGGAGCTTTTAATGATATGAGAGCTATTGTGGTAGCGAATAAAAGGAATCCCATAATGAGAGTGATTGAAGCAGGGGGTGGAGTTGTTATAGATGTGAAGTGAGTTTTTTTCAGTCTTCTGCGTTTTTTCTACAGAAAGTAAATTCTTATGATGCATTGTTTGGAACCTTTGGTGTAGTAATGAATATTACTAGAGTTTTATCCTAATACCAAACCGTTATTTTTAACACCTCAACACGTGTTTTAATAACCGAGTAATCATTTTCAAGAGGAAGTTTTACTCTTCCTCTTGAAAATGATCACTTGGTGATTAAAACAACACGTGTCGAGGTAATGAAGATTGAAACTTTCTGTTGAAGATGATCACTTGGTGATTAAAACATGTGTCGAGGTATTGAAAATAACAGTTTGGTGTTGGAATGAAATTCTAGTAATATTCAGAAAGTGATTCGATAAAATAAGCAGAACTACAAAGAGGAAATTAATTATATTTAGTGATGTACTGAAAATGTGATGATCACTTGGTGATTGAAACACGTGTCGAGTTGTAAAAAATAACAGTTTGGTGTTGGAATAAAACTCCAGTAATATTCAGAAAGTGAATTGATGAAGTAAGTAGAACCACAAAGAGGACATTAATGGGCTCATTTAGACTAATTTATTTTTTTATTGAAAATTATATATTATGAAAGTAAATCATCTCCCAAGTATCCCACAAAATTTTCCGGTTTATATCTCAATTAACAACTGAGCAAGAGCAATTGAAAATGTGAGATCGCCCGCGGAACATCGTGACGTCACACCAGGCAAACGAGCTTCGAGCGGTGGCAACCGGGCCTGTAGTTGGAGATTATGAATCGCTGCTTTCGTCAATTCAATTTAATTTTCTTCAAAGTAATGTATATATCAATTCTAGGTAACTGGCATTTTTGAGACAAAAGTTCTGTAATAAATAAAGAGTACCTTGGGATTCCAAGACATAATTTCGGATTTTTCTCTATGACATAAATAGAGTAAAATAGATAAAGTAAACTATAATTATTTTTATTAATCATTATCATTCATACTAACATTAAAATGATCTTCGCAACAAAAATACGTCCCTTTGGCAGATACAAAGTCGGCCCTACGCATAGCGCGCTGCCATAACTTTCGTAACGGTGAAATAAAAATTTTGTCTGGTGCAGTTACCGAAGAATTCTGGCATTTAGGAACGATGCAATACTTGTAACGTTATTTTTAATCATTATTCATATTCACGCAGTTGACACACTGCAGTAAACAACACACAACTTGTTTTCACAGCTTTAACACACGTATTTTGCCTATCCGTCAGGACTCCCTTGTCGCCGAGTCGACTGATGTGACATCAAGCTT
The DNA here is from genome assembly GCF_025532065.1 of Leptinotarsa decemlineata. NCBI lineage: Eukaryota > Metazoa > Arthropoda > Insecta > Coleoptera > Chrysomelidae > Leptinotarsa > Leptinotarsa decemlineata. The sequence continues at coordinate 1,596,319 of NW_027412544.1, forward strand.
GACCACGCCCCGTTTCGGTGAACGCCACATTCAACAATTAATTTGTGGGGAAGATAAAGAGTGAAAATTCAGATTTTTTGCAGATGTACTATTTGAAACATAAACTTTCAAATTATGAAATAAAAAAATTGTTAAATGAGCTCATTATGTTAGGAATCACACGTTGAAAGGTAACACCTCGTTGGTACTTAGCTCGCACAAGTTTCGACTTCTGAGGGTTGTCGTTCGTAGGGGCGCGACAGCTGATTAACGCAAAAAACAGAAACAGAATAGATCTAATAGATAAGAGAGTAATTTACAGCAACAGGAATATTATATAAGTAAATCTAACAGACTCAATATATCACTTCGGAAATATATAATTTGACTTCTTAATGAAAAGTTGGCTGTGACAAATATACATGAGATTTTGATTAGTCAATTAAAGACTGTCAACTCTTGATTATCAACAATGTTGACAACTCGAGTTGAAATATATTTTATGATCTTCTCTTGTACAACATTGTTGATGGGTGAGATGAAAATATTTATTGCATTTACTAGCTTACTCAGATACATATACATAATTATATACATATATAAAAACATATACACACTTACATACATATACACTCACATACATACTTATGACAACAATGTTGTCAACTCGAGTTGAAATATATTTTATGATCTACTTTGGTTCAATATTGTTGATGAGTGAGATGAAAATATTTAATGTGTTTACCAAACTTACACACATATATTAACATAATTATATATATATATATATATATATATATATATATATATATATATATATATATATATATATGTATATATATATAAATAGATAAGTACTTTTTGATCATTCTCATATTGATTTCAATCTAAGAGCCACCGGTAGACAGCTGTTTCAGCCTATTGGGCATCGTCAGTACCGGGTTGAAGACAAAATGAGAAAAACCAAGAAAGTACTTGATAAAAATAGCTGAGTAAACGCAAGCGAAACATGAGTGGAACCACCTATTGGTGTGATACCCAAGTCAACTTGCCAAGTTTTTTTGTCAGTGTTGGTGGTTTGACCGCCTGCCCGGTACTGACGATGCCCAATAGGCTGAAACAGCTGTCTACCGGTGGCTCTTAGACTTAAATCAATATGGGAATGATCAAAAAGTACTTATCTATTTATTTTTTGATTTTCATGGAATTATTTTCCAGCAGCTTGACTGCATTAACCTTTCTAGATTTTATATATATATATATATATATATATATATATATATATATATATATATATATATATATATATATATATATATATATACATCCATATTTTACTATTAATGTAGGTTACAAAAAGGATTTGAAGCTCTATGACTTCTATTTGATTATCTGTGAGCGCTTTCGACAGCTGGTCGTGCTGTCATCTATCTAGGCATTCTTCTATCTATAGAAGAGTGCCTAGAATTTAACCATGGGATATTTGCTTTGAAATTCATTTACTTATACTTGTAATTATGAATTTTTAAAGTACTTTAATTTTATGTTTTTTTCAAAATTGTTGACAGTTTGTCATAAGTTTACACTATATAGTTTTTCAAAACAAGAACTGCCATCAAATACTAGAACTGTAACACTCTTTTAGACATGGTTTTACCACCCAAATTGTCGCCTTCAGGAAATAGACTAATTCCTAAGTTTAAACCTATTTATATCTAACAGGATACATCACCACTTCCACTTCTAGATACACATGAATGATTTCTTGGGCCCGAACTGAGGACATATTTTCTCGCGAAAGTTCCCGTTAATTTTCAACAGATTATGACAACTGATTATGACACCAAAATGAGTCCGCCGCCTATTTATTTCTAGAATGCACTGTTAGCAACTATGAATCATACTGGCGGGGAGACTGTGTATGTGACGAAAACTATTCGAGTACCTTCTATTGTTGTATAAAATACTGCAGAGTTGCCGAGAGCGAGCAACTTTGTCCAAGTTACAATAGTAGAAAGCGAAACAAACCAGAGAATTAATTCTGTTTAAAATCTGTTCAAAATCTGTTATTCCGTCAACCAGCTGTTGAACCCCTACGAACGACAACACTCACAAGTTGAAACTTGTCCGAGCTAAGGATTAACGAAGTCTTACCTTTTAACGTGTGATTCCTAACACGGTAAAATGAAAAGAAAGAAAATGAAAGTAAATATGTGAGTGAAGTAAAAGTGTTTTCAAGTTGTTTTTTTTTCAGTCATCAAATAAAGTCTTCATATTGGCATAATAATGGTGACAATAGAGGTATGAGTGGTACTTGAGAAAAAAGAAACAAAAATGGATTGAGTTTCTGAATTCATTTGCAGAAAATAACAAAGTGAGTTACGGAACACGAATAAGAAAGAAAAGACTAATCAGAGGCGTTCAAGCGTCTACAAAAACAAGAAATGAAAAGAACTGAACAAGAAAGTTCTGAAATAGCTAGGGCAAAAAGAAATCAAAAGAAAGAAAGAAATAGAAGAACAAAAAAGCAAGAGAAAAGTGGAACTAGGAGAGCAGGAAAGAAACAGTAAAGGGACCAGTAGATGCTGCCTAAACAAGTAGGCCCACAAGAAATTAGAGAAGAAATGAAGAAGAGAGAAAAATCCACTATCAAGAGAAGCAACATGATGATCGTCCTAGAAAAATTAGAGGCGTCTTCCAGAAAGAAAATTACTGAAAAAGTCCAACAAGTGTAGTAACTCTCTTGATTGCGCCAACTTAATATTTGACGGTACAAAGGGGATCTGAGACGCCAGCCTTGTGAATTTTATGTGACAAAAGGCATCATTACACTCTGGAGCTACAGTGGTGAAACGGTAATCCAGGGGTAACCAGAAAGTCAGAATTCACTTGACTTTGCTGGGAATTCAACCTGTTTACCAGCGGCAAAGATGTTTAACTATTTTGAGAAAAGAAACAAATTGGTTTCAAATATTTATTTAAATCTAGCCGCTACCATCAATGTTCAATCAACTATTTACAGGGGTGGAAAGGGGCGCTCAATGAAATTGGTAATGCAAGCAGTACTAAAGCTCAAACTGGCAGGAGTGCGGCAAAAGCGTTTCAGGCTACAATGGTGCCATTGAGTAGCATATGGAATAATAAAACAATAAAAAAACATAAATGATTATACATTTTATATCTATGTATGTTCTATTTCATCAATTCTCAACTGTTAACTTTGTTATCATAACTTTTAATATACATGTAAATTAGGAGACTCACCTTAATGCATATCTATCTACCTTATGATAACACTGACCCATTACTTGATGAAAATCAATTACACTATCCATGATAATAATTATGGAATTTTCACAACAAGTTTCATTTAAGACTTGTTTCATTACACGTTAGCTTCATCAATGTACCGGTCTAACTGTTGAAGCTACCATGTATTGAAACGCTTCTCAAATGAAATTTATTCCAAAAATTTTATAATTATTATAATTGATGAAGATCTATCTATGTATCATTATTCTTTTCTAGACCTCCATTTGATGACACAGTTCACGCTACACATTGCCTTTTGGAACTGAAGAGTGTAGAGAATGTTGCGGACTACATACCACTTGCTAGACAAGGCATTTACTTAGTAAACACAGTGTATATTAGTGATTACTTACATCAGCCGAATAGAGATATAAGGGACTGTGTGCTGCCGTACTTTTCAAAGTTTTATGCTCGCAGTTGATCAGGTGACTGCATCAAGTCCTAATGATTGAGACTAGATTATGTCATATTATGACTTCCGAACTGAATTAATTTAATGCCATAATTTTCAATCACATTTTTTATTTTCTTTCTGCTCATTCAGCTATGATGAACGAATAGGAAGTATTTTAATGAAAATTATTGTGATAACTAATACATTAAATTTTATACACATATTGTGTTACTTTTTAAGTAAAATATGAAAATTGAAAAAGGTATTTCATTTCATTTCAGCATTGATATTTTCCAAAACAACTTCAAGCTTTTAATTTTCATATAGAAATTAATCCACTAATTAGTAAATATCTTGAGACACGGGCAACTGTAGCCCAACATTTTTGGTGTGAGTTGTTTTTGTTATTATCATTAATATTATCAAGTTCGTCAATACTGTTTTGACTCTCATTTATCTTTTATATCGGTAATTCAAGTTGCATTGAAATAATAATAATGTGTCTTTATTCTGTCAATCGAGGATTCATATACATTTTTTCTTACATTTGGAAAACTAATGCTAATCCTAGGGCTGACGTCAAAGGCAAAGTTCACATCAATAATTCAAAATTACTGATTTGTTCTACCACTTAACCATGGTGTAATCACATTGAACCGTCCCTATATAAAATTTTGGATATCTTCATAAAATGAAGATATCCAATTTACTTCGGTATTTCACTCACTGAGGCGCTAAGCGCACACCGATGTTTACATTTGCAAACAATTCTTTTTCAATCTATCAACATATGTACAAAGTTGGGTCAGTATCATTTATTTTCTTGAGATATTTTAACAAAACGAAAGCAAATGGGCGAAACCACTAGGGTTTCTATAAATCTTTCTGTAGCTACGTTCGGATATTTGTTAGGAGCGAGTGGAGCTGGAGTGGAGTAATTATTGAACATGCTAAGAGTTTCAAAAGGATCAATAAACGAACGAAGAGTGGGAATATATATTTTTACAGTGAAAATAAACTGAGGTTATGTTTGAGTAGAATTGTTTTTTTTTATATAAAGAGAAAAATAAACCAATTTATGCCTGCAGTTACTTTTGCTCAGTACTTTTTGAAAGATCAGACTCATTTTATTTCATATGATTTCAGCATCATTTCTTAAAACTACTTTATGAAATTCGAAGGTGAAACTACTGTTACTGAGTATTTCAGCTTTTTAGGCCATCCTCTGTTGACATTTCTTCCTAACGTTGGAGGTACCTATAACCTCAGTGATGACACAGACCTCTCAAATTACCAGACACTTGTGCCAGCGAAACATCACAGACTATGGCCTTAAAACCTGAAACCACATTACTGGAATTTTTTCATATATGCAAAGTAGATATAATATTCACCATAAAAATAGAAACTTTGTTATCGATTTTTGAGTTCAATTTATTTGCTCTTTTCGAATCTTCTTATTAAAAAAATAAGGAATTTCATCAGGCCCGTGCTGGGCCGCCGGGACACCGGAACGTGTCCCGGTGCGCCCTTTGGCCGGATGCGCCCTTTGGCCGGACCTTTCTGGCACCCTCCGGCCCCGAACCTTACAAATTTTACATTTAGAATGCCAACATTAAATGTTTAACAGCATAATTAACACCGTTTAAGTAAACAGAAAATTTAAATAATAAATATAATTAAATTTGGATCATTATAAGACGAAGCTTATCGTCGATATTGCCGAGCGGCCGGGTTGAGTGTTGCGGCTGTAGGCTACACAGAATGAACTACGACAGCGCCCTCAGGAAGTGTGGGGAGTGGGGGCGGTACGAGAGTCCCAATTTCGTCTACCTGTTCATGCTTGTATGTTACATGTTACTCACTAGTCAGTAAACTCATGCAGTCGGCCTGATTGTAACTTGTACTTGTGTAGTATTGTATTAGTGTTTTATTTCAAGTTATTCGGTGCTGTTACTGTTCTTCCCGTGCAAGTTTCAAACCCTTAATGTTAAAGGTAAGTGTTGTTATTATTCTTATTAGTGAGTTGAGGTTTGAGGTGGAAAAAGCACATAGATATAGATAACCTAAAGCAAAATACTAGGCATAGACCTAAGCCTTTTCTGCATAGCATAGACCTAAGCCTTTTCTCACAACAGTGGAACAGTGGCTGGTAAATTTGAGAAAAAAACAGAGTATATATAAGGGGCGTCTAAGTTGGCCAAAGCATTTACTTTTACTAATCATCTCATCAAAATATTTTATACAGATCACATTAAAATTATTATTGGTAACATACTATGTTTGTTTATCTTTTACTCGAACTGTCAAATAGCCACATGTTGTCAAAGTATGCTCTTTTAATCTTGCATTTATTTAAAACTAAATCTTGTTTTTTTAAATACATAAAGTGATCAGTTAAATTTTTTTTAGCGGGTTACAAATCATGGACAAGAAAAATAAAAGGAAAAAAAGTGGACATGAATTTCGTCAAGAAAAGAAAAACAAACTTCTACTCGAGTCTGCAATATCATGTTCAAAAATAACAGCTTTGTTTAAAAAACCAGACGGCCCATCTGAAGATGAAAATCTTGAATCACATGCACAAAACAAAACGTTTGAGGAAGCAGAATTTGTTAGCTTCAACTTGTCTTCACCATCAAGCTCATCAAATCTTGATTGTTCCAAAATGATTTATGATAATCAGTTTTCCGATCTCAGTTCTGATAGATTTCAGGGGTTCAAATTAGTTGAAAATTTACAAACTGAAGAGCAAGACCCGAATTATCTTAGTCCTCGTAAACTGGAAGCACCTTCACTTGACACAGGAAATTCGGCTCGAAGATGTTATTCTTCAGTAGAAGAATCTCAAGTACATATAATCAATTACTTCGAAAAACCAAGCGAAAGACATTTATCGGCATATCTTGATTATCATCCAATACAACCTGATGAAAGAGAGTTGCCTTTTAATGACAAAAAACCCTTATACACTGTAAAACGAAACGATGGAGAAACCTTTCAGAGACATTGGATTTCATATGACGAAAATTCAAAGAAACTGTTCTGTTTTATTTGCATCGTTTACAGCAGCAACTCCAATTCAACCTTTTGTACAGGGTTTGAAGACTGGAAACATGTCCACCAAAGAGTTAATGAACATGAAATGTCCAAAGCTCATTTTCAATCCGTCGAGGCTTTTATGGTAGCCAAACGTAAGAAAAGTACTCGTGACCTTCTTTTTTGTGATCAACTAGATAAGAGGAAACAAGAAGTCTTAGAAAGGAGACATGTGGTGAAAATTGTAATAGATGTCTTGAAGCTTATAGGAAAGCAAGGATTGGCTTTTCGTGCATCAAAGGAAGCTGCTTACTCTCTTAAAGATGACACAATCAACCATGGCAACTTCTTAGAAATTATTATGTTAATGTCCAAGTATGATCCACAGTTAGAGAAACACTTGAAAAAGGCTATTGAAGAAAGTGATACGCGCATGTCTAAGAGGTCAACAAAAAAAACAGACGTGGAACACGAAAAAAAAGCAAAAACAAAAGGGTGGGCAGAGGAAGTGCCGTGACATTTCTAAGTAACAACACGGTAGCAAAAATAATGATCTGTATGACAAAAGAAATCAAATCTGTCGTGGCAAATGAAATCAAATCGGCCGGCAAATACTCAGTTTTGATGGACACGACGATAGACATAAGTAGCAATGATCAATGTGCAATAGTTGCCAGGTATGTTAAAGGTCATGAAGTGTGCGAGAGACTACTGGCATTAAAAAGTGTGGTTTCTACTACAGGAGAGGCATTATTTGACACTCTCTCTGGTGTATTGACAGAACTTGAAATACCTTTGAGTGATTGCGTCGCAAATGCGTTTGATGGTGCGTCTAACATGAGCGGTCAGTATAATGGTTTGACTGCACAAATGGCCAGCAAAATCCCAAATCACATTCACACGTGGTGCTACGCGCACGTTTTGAATCTCGTAATATCTGATACAGCTCAATGCCTCACTGTAACAATCTCATTTTTCAGCATAATGCAAGAGACCCAGGTTTTTTTGAAGGATTCAATTAAAAGACTGGATATGTTTAGGAAGCAAAATCCTGAGTACAAGTTGGAAGCCATTGGGGCTACCAGATGGCGAAGCCGCAGCAATGCAGCAACGAAAATATTCGGCAGAATAGACATGTGGACCTCTTCTGAAGAACAGTCTTCAAACACAGCTAAACCTAACAAACACATTTATCTGGAGTTGGTATTGGCTCTGTTCAAAATTTCACATTCAGCTGATTTCAACGCCAAAGTGAGACATGAAGCAACTGCTTTACTTAAGAAGTATCTGGATTTTGAAACAGTACTTGTTGGCATGATATTCTTGCAATTGTTCAAAATCACTACGCCACTATCGGATTACCTCCAAACAAAGAATCTGGACTACGCCCAAGCGTGGAGGAATATTGAGTCTTCTCTTAGTAGGCTAAAACACCTAAGGGAGAAGTTTGATGAGACTTTGAATGCAGCACAACGCTTTGTTTTGAAAATGACGCAGAAACTCGAAGAAAGAGCAAAGGCCGATGAAACTCTTAATGAGATTGTTATTGGCAAAGCAATAACTGAGAAAAGAAAGAAGAAAGTAAAGAAAATGGCAGGAGAACTTGCTGAAGACGACAGTGTTGGAACTTCTCCGGAAGAAGAATTCAAAATAAAGATCTTCTTCGTAATTGTAGAGAGAGCTGTCCAAACTATGGAAAGCCGTTTTGTGCAGCACAAATCGCTATACTTGGATCTGGCATGTTTTGACCCAAAAACATTCAAATCCCAAGAATCTCTTCCACCTAAAGCATTGAAGAAAATAGGAGAATTAGTTTTGAACGTTGATGAAGAAAAGCTGAAAGAAGAACTTATCTCATTCGTAAATGTATGGCCCCAGATTTCAAATGCAAGTTTGAACGCCGACTATGAGAATGAAGATGTCTCAGACGAGAAAATCGATGCGCAAGAAGAAGAAGATGATGAAGACCACGAGGTCCAGTGCAAAGAGTCGGCATCATGCAATAGCTGTATCAAGTGTGCATATAAAGTTATATTAGAATATAACATGTACTGTTTACAATACCCAGAACTTTCAAAAGTGTATAAGTTTCTTCTAACTATCCCATTGACTCAAGTCTCTTGCGAACGAGCATTTTCAAAGTTGAAACTTATCAAAACCAGATTAAGATCGTCTTTGACAAATGACAATTTAGAATCATTACTGTTGATGCAATCAGAAGCTGATATTTTGAACTCCATAGATCCAGACAGCGTTATTGACTATCTTTGCAACTCCAGCTCCGAACTTAAAAGACTTCTTCAGGTTTAGATTCAGTTTGCAAATTGACTCAAAGAAGACCTACATTTGTGAATTATATATATTTTTTTATTTCCTTAAAAATTATGTAATAAGTGGTAACTTTTTTTTAAATGTATATATTGCATGTTATATGTGAAATGTTTACCGAAAATTACACTTATTACGTTTCAACTCCTACTTTCTCTTTTAATTATTTTATTTTAGCTTAAAAGCTTAAGCTTAAACATTTCTTCAAACGATATAAGTACGACAGTTATTTTCCCATTCCGCATTGCAAATATTTAAAATTACCGTTATTCTTGAGCAAACAATAAATGGCCATTTTGTTTGACAAATACTGGTACGATTGTGTAAGTGTGATCGTTCGCTCGTACGGTGACCAGATGCCAGAATAGCAAATTGAACCCAGCGTCATGAGCGATCAACACGCTAAAAAAACAGAGGTTAGGAATGGTGGAGGGGGGGGGGTGTTGGCGCCCTTTGGCTATGGCCGTCCACCGCCCTAAGAAAGGGTCCAGCACGGGCCTGAATTTCATCAAGTATCGGCCGATTCCCTCAACTGTCGGAACTTCTTATTTGTGTGTTCTCAGGAACATAGTTATCACATTTATAAATAATACAATTGATAATTGCATTGTATGTGAGGTTCTCACTTAATATATCAATTCCAGATTTGACTCAAAGTTTATTTGATTTTCAAATAAATATTGAATCTAGTTTTGATGAGATGGCACACCACCACATTTCGCTTACATTTGTGCAACAGTTTGTAGACAGAATCTCTACAGATCAGTGGATAGGAAGGAGAAGAACAGCAGAAATGTCTCCTAGATCACCAGATCTGAGCCCATTTAACTTTTTCATTAATGCTTTTCTCCAAAGTTGAGGATACATACTAAATACATTAGGTGTTTTAATACTACATGAATGAGACGAATTGATTAAAGAAAATAATGAGGAAACCCTTATACAATTGAAATACTTGTCAACATAACCAAATATTACTTTTCAAGGGAATGAAGAAAGTTAGGTAGAAATTTTGGCAAAAATTGCACTTTTAGAAGTATGCTTTTGAGAGCCCTAGTGTTTTGAGAATTCAAAACACCGAATTTAGTTGGCCTAAGTCCCTCACTGTGTATGTTTAAGACAAATTGAATTACGTGATTGAGTTATCAACATTTTGTAATTCTTTCATGAATCTCTGATAAGTATGCTTGGAAGGAATGTAAGAATTCATTTAGAAATGAGGGTACTAGGATGTGGGTTGCTCCTATCATTTACTTTCAAAAGGAAGGGTGAGTATATAAAAAATCATTATATTTCGTTGTATCATCAGTTGAGAACACAAAAATGTATAAAGTTGTAATTACAATTATTGTATTCCTGGTATTACTTATTGATTTTCTTGTCAAGAGTGAGTATAATTGAAGTGTTGCAGACAGTGGATATAAATAGATCAGTGGCATAATAAAGGAACACGAAGGTATCATTTAATAATAAACACCTGAATACAGGGCTGACCAGAATATTTTTTAACGTTTTCAATTTTTAAAGTAATCCAAAATGGTTATTTTGAAATAAAACCTCCAAATATTCATCTCTCGCAACTATCTACATTGTAGGTTCTGGTAAATGCCTGTCGGAAAACAACTACTAACTACTTCCCTGGATAATACCACGATATTGAATTATATCAGACAGACATTTATGCAAGATACCTCAGCGTGGTATTACCCGGGGAAATAATTGTTTTCCCGCAGGCGTTCACCAGAACCTACGATGTAGATAGTTGGGAGAGATGAATTTTTCGAGATTTTATTTTGAAATCTTCATTTTCCAGTACGTATGTATCTCTCCTCGATACAGTCTTCAGATACTGTTTAAAGTAATCGAAAATCTATATCTTCTTATAATTGCTGTTAACTTAATTTGTATTACTTGAGAAAAAAAAATCTGCAAGGAAAGCAACATCAAATATTTACTTAGCATCTTGAATTATTCAAAATGTATCAATAAAAAAATAATGGAACTTATTCTTGAAAAATGTGTCGTTTCTTGAACCAACCTGTTTCAAAACGATTTGAAATACCATTCATAAAATATGAGATATTTTATTTTCAAACAGTTCATAAAGTGCAATGTGGTCACTAATAAGGTATATGCTGAATTTTTTTGTCCGTGGTTTGCAGGTTTTCATGCCTGAAGTTTCGTCTACTTCTGCGGTAGACATTATTAAAGACGATGAGGTAATGGTCGCTCCAGCACTTCGACCGGTACCTCATCTCCTTCGATAATTTTTACCGCAGTAGTAGACGAAACGTTAGGCATAAAAACCTGCAGAACACGGCTAAAAACACAGAAAATAGCGTTGACGCAGTATACCTATTTTTTTGTTTCGATAATTTTATTTGGAATAAATGGTAAGTTGGTTACTAACTAAATTGGACTTTTTTCAAAGTTTATATTATACAAGTTTTGAGTTTGCCCTTTATTACTCTTGCATTAATTCAGATTGTAGAAATTTTAAAACTGCGAAAAGCTTAAGAAATATTGACCTCTCCATTCGAACAAAAACGTGTTTTCATCAAATGAAAAGTGGTTGAATTCATCATTTCTGAAAAATTTATCAAAATATTTTTCTACAGTGGGACCCATGGAGTTTGCAATTTTTTTTTTTCAATTGTGGATGTACAAAATATCGTATTTTATAAGAAAGTCTGCTTTATTGTACCTGCTGATAAAATATCTGTAGAACTTTAAACTTTTTTCAAAACTTGTATTACGGAAAATTATTACGACTAATAGTGTAGTGGAAAAACGTTCTAATCGTTAATTCAGAAAACTAATTTAATACAAAATCTCATAAAAAATTCCCAATTAGAAAATTGACAAAGGTGATTAAAAATCAAGTGAAATTACTCCGAAAACTTCTATTAAAGAAAACACGTTAAAATTTGCTTAATTCAACCTTACTCGAAAGTAATTTTTACTACTGATCTCTTGAATATAAGACACAAAATGCACCATTAATTTGATTTCCATGCTTTGTAAATAATAAAATCTACGAGTGATGACATTTCTCTCTTATTGAATAATATGTTCACTCTATTTCAATATATGATTTTCTTGAAAAGAGGAATTAAAGTAGGTCTGTCTTTCTTGAATATTTTAAATAAATCCACTATTCAATAAGATGAAAGCTGACAACAGTAACACAATTATAGTATCAGAGCCACAGTAGAATAATACATTTTTATTGTGTCAGAGCCGTGAATTCACGAAAGTGGGCTCAAATCTTGCTTAAATCTCCCATTGTCTAAGGGCACAAAATACCTTATAGAAGGGACTTCAAAGGGATACTCACCACGGAACAGGAACAGTACTTTTTAAAAACCTCGAGGTGATTGATTTCAACCTCAAAACTTCGTCGAGTGCTTAGTGAATTTGAACATGGTAAAATTAAAATGGTTTGGTCAAATTTTGTATATTATGGCTTAGTATGAAGATATCTTTATTATCTTTATATTATGATTATATAAATAAATATATAAATAAATAAATCTTGATTATATGTTTCAAATAATTTGAATTTACCGCTAAAAATGAGATAAAACACCTCGAACACAGAATATAGGTCACAGAAACTGGGCCCCTCAACATCAAAGTGCCGCCAGATGAGTATCTCTTCTGTAAGGTATTATGTACCAGAGCCCTTATTTTTAAATCTGATTAACTCTCACATCGAGAGAGAAATCTGATGTCTCTCTCTATTCAGAAAGTTAAATAGAGACATCCGATTTTTCACCTGATTTGAAAATAACGCCTCAGACATATTTCTAGTTATATCTAATCTAGTTGTGGGTGGATGGATTCTGTCACGTTACATATCTGAGGGAAAGTAATTAACAAAGTATCTCCAGAACACAAGACTAATGGCCATAGACAGCAATTTGAAGTGTTCGTGTTTCTGAGTATTTGACACATAACCTAACCTAACCGAGAAAATATTACGTTAGGTACAGATAGTGCAGACGGAGTTTTATCACACAATAATTATACAGAGCTATATTTGATACCTACGTGAAACAGTTACAAGCTAATCCACAATTTATCGGGTTTTAGACATCAGATGACCGTTACTTTACGCATAGCAAATAGCTGAGACGGGAATATAGGTATAACATATTTTTGCTTGATACGGTTAAATCTCAGACTTGCGAACTGTGTCGCAACGAGCGGAATATGGTAGTGTTACGTTATATGATATTAGATCATATATTATGGATAAGCACCTTTACACATTGCCAATCGTACCAATACAACCGCTTCACAAACCGCTGTCATTTTTAGGTCAACCCTCTGATATCGATCGCTAGTCGAAAATGTTTATCATTAAAGTAGGGCATGAATTTCAAATTTGAAGCAAATTGATATCACATAAAGACCAAACGAGATGGAACATACTTGCAGACTTGCAGGCAACAAAACTAGGCATATCTTACTGCCACTGCATCCAAACGCATCATTGTGTCAAAAATTCAGGAGAAAATTTCAAGAAATAATAACCGTAGATCTTCGTAGCAGAAAATGCAACCAATTTTTTGGAGGTTTGAAATCCCCGATGAGAACTGAGATGAGAAGACATATCAAAAGCTCTTATTTTTATATCATTCACCCTTTTAGTAAGATGGGTATGGTTTTGGAGGTAATTTTTTTCATTGTTTGGTTTTGGAGATATTTCACTGTGCTAATCTTTCATTCAATTTCTAATGACATTTTTAATAGTCATATTAGATATCTAACTTACGTAATAGATATCTTACATATATTTTTGATAGTACTCACATTTTTCACCGGTTGTGCTAATTGTAATATGAAGACTATTATTATTGATCAAAAACAAATAGTAAAAAAATATCTGTCAACATACTTTTTTTTTGATATGATGGCATTATGTCATTCCCTAATAATAAACAATGCATATTCTGATTTATTCATTTCATGGGAGAGTCCTTATAGTTTTCTTTGTTTTATACCACTCTCATCCTATCTTGTTAGGTTGAAAACATTTTTGAATGTTTTCAAAGGCCTTATAATGCTTTATAGCGTCAAAAAATCGTTCTGTGTTGTCGCATACCACACTTTTATTTTAGTTTTGTTGATTCACACTTTCACATGTTCGATTTATGCTATTCCTTTGTGGATTCATGAAAATGATATTCCCGATGGATCATTATTACAGATTGTTGAAAACCGCGCTTCTTCTAGTTCTTCTTTATACTTGGAATGTTGTCTGCTTGTTTTCTGTCATTTTCTGGGAGTAGATTATTCGGAAGATATAACTGTTCCTGTCGAACAATTGTGTTTGTTCATAATGATTTTCACTGGACGGATATACACCTTATTTCTGATTGCTGATCTGCTAGGAGTTTTCGGCTTCACGGGTACTTCTGAAAGTGAATATGAACGCAATTTAGCCCAACTGAATGCTTTGATGCGATCCGAAAACCTCTCGATGGATTTGCGAAAAAAGTTGGTGAACTACTACGAATGTAAATATATGAAGAACCATTTCAACGAGGACGAGATTTTTTCTGCCATGGACGACTTCATGAAAACAGAGCTACTTTTATTCAGCGCAAGAAAACTCTTACTGAAAATAGAAGCTTTTCAATCGATTCCGAGAACACAATTCGTGGACCTGTTCATGCACAAAAAATCCACAATTTATTTACCCAACGACGTGATTTCAAAAAGAGGGTCTACAGTAGATAAGATTTACTTTATTTGTTATGGAACCGTAGCTGTTTTGAACGCTAAAGATCGAGAAATAATTCACATTAAAGATGGGGATCACTTCGGCCTCATATCTTATTGGACATCACCCGATTTACAACATATTTTCTCTCATGTTGCCGTGGAGACATGCGAAATTTTCATGGTCAGTACGAAGATAATGAACGAATTTTTCTATAGGAACCAAGAAGCTAAAAAATATTTTGAGAATAAAGCGAGAGAAACAATCCAACTATACAAACTTATCGACAAAACCATATCTAGAGGTGGGACCGATTTATTATCTGAGTTGAGGGGAAAACTGCTGTTCGAAGTTCCCAAGCTGAGACCATTCGCAAGAGACTGAAATATTTTTTACTGTATCTATTCGTTCATCCCTTTGTTAGTTTCTATAATTTTCATGTTTTTGAATATGTAAGTTATAATTTATGGTTTGTAGATTCAATGTTTATTATAAATAATAACACGACATTCAACTCAAACATATCGTCTCAATTATCTATGTTTCCTCAAGGGTCAATATTAGAACCGTTGTTTTTCATAGTGTATACTAACGATTTAAGTAACTATATGGTTCCGGTGAAAATTATTTCATTTGCTGATGATACGACGTTCCTTTATTTTTGTAAACTGAGATCAGATCAGCACAGAATTCACTAAGATTCAGCTAATAAATCCGAACGACTCTTTCAGTTGTATTGCCAACTGCATATGCAGTGAAGATTCCTGCACTGACGCCTATCGGTGTATGCGTATATCCAAGACTGGCTTGAACACTTAAAGTTCATTTCTTTAAATTTATCAGTTTTTCGTTTACAGAAAAAAGCTGTCAGGATCTTGTCCTGTGTAAGCTATCTGAAACAAAGCCAATCTTCGTTTATTAAACACAGAATAATGCCCTTGCCGTGTTTGTACATTTTCAAGTTCTAACAGAGATTTACAAAAACCCCTCGATGCTCACAGATAAGCAGATAACCTGAGATAAAACAGGTTCTGCCTAACCAAATCCAAGAAAAATTCACTGAGTTATTATCTATACAATATATTACCATCAAAATAGAAATCATTAAGTATAAATTTAATCAAAATAAGGATAAAAAAACTGATTTTTGACGCATTGTTTTTATTCCACAGAGAAATACATTGGACATTTCAGACTTTGTAGGGAATAAAATTCGTCTCACCCAATTTTCCGTTTTTATGTTATCTTCTATGTTTTTTTTAAATCTATCTTTCTATGTTTTGATGATATTTTACAAAAATTTCAACGGCCACAAAGAGTAAATGTCTGGTGTGGCATTAATTGGTGGACACGTCATAGGACCCTATTTTATAAACGGAAATTTAACCTCTGAACGATATTCATTACTTTTACAAGAGCATATTATTCCAGAGCTTAGACGATTATTTCCGAATAATAAGAATCCCAATTTGCCGACAGAACAAATATGGTTTCAACAAGATGGGGCTCCTCCAAATTTTGGACGTGTGGTACGGCCATATCTTGAAGAAACTTTTCCTGATAAATAGATTGGGCACAGGGGAGCAATTGAATGGCCAGCTAGGTCTCCCGATATGACCTCACTTGACTTTTTTCTATGGGATCATATGAAAAAATTTAGTCTACAAAAATAGGCCGCCAAATATCGAAGAGTTGTAAGAAAGAATAAGGCATGGAATTTCTACCATTCCTCCTCACATGATTTTACATTCACTACAAAATTTTGTTCAACGAGTTCATTACTGTCGGAAGGTGAATGGTAAACACTTTGAGCACCTTATTAAATAGAATTCTGAAGAAAATATTTGTTGTTTATTAAAACTTGTTTTTTCTTTGGGAAAGAAAGTTTTTGGCTTTCTACTACTCCATCTTGATACAAAAAAAAAGGATGAGGGAATCTTCTAAAAAAAGGCATAACTATTGTTTTCATAAAATTTTAAATGTTCTGGACATTCACTAAAAAATACAATTTATCTTTTCATGCATTTTTATCAACCCTTAACAATTATGCTTCTTTTATTCTATTTATTATTATAATTAAATTGCAATTATATCCACATACTCCACCTTGTGTGAATTTCATAGTAAATATCCATAATTTCGTGCTTTTTCTTTAATAAATTTGAGAGTAGTAGAAAGTTATTTTAAAAATTCGATATATCGAAAACGGTTAAATTTAGGAAATGATATGTATATAAATTTTGTTCAGAATTTTGAGCAGAATTGAAATATGGAATAAGACTTTTTGACTGATTCTGTATACTCAATTTTTATTCAGTGTGAAAGTTTTGTAAAGGCTTGAAACTTTTGTATCTTAACGTTTTTCGCTAGCTATTTTACTTTAAGAGATAATCGATCGTATCCATACATATCAGTGACCCTGTATATGTACTTACTTCTTGACCTAAAAAAGCATTGGAAACAAACAGAAATATTTTTCCTGAAAAACTCAAGAGATATGGCAGACAGAATCAGACTTATGATTGGTTTCACTATTATTTGACTGACAGAAAACAGAGAGTAAAAGTTAATAGCATATAGGGTGTTCCTAAAGGTAGAGTCTTAGGTCCACTGCTTTTCATATTGTACTTGAATGATATTAATTTATACATGGGTTGTGGATTTATAACTCCATTTGCAGATGACACATTAATAGCATGTAGCGATATATATTTAGATAGAGCCATTCATGTAATGAATTCCAGTTTGGAACTTCGTTCAACTACGTTACGGAATGATCGATACAGCAGTAACTCAAAATTGCGAACCAAGTCGAACATGTTGGTGTTACGTTATGGGACATTAGCTCATATGGATACGCACCTTTAAATATGTCCAATTGTACCAATATAACCGTTTAACAAATTAATGTCAGTTACGTCAACCGCTGATACCAAACGTCAATTGAAAAGACCTTACTTCAAAGTCAAACTTAAATTGTTGAGTTGGAAGCAATTTAATATCACATAAAAACCAAAGAAGATGGAACATATCTGCAGACTTGCAGGCGACAAAACTAGGCACATTTTACCGCCTCTGCATCCAAACGCAACCTCATGTCAAAAACTTGCAAGAAAATTTCAAGAAATGATAACCATAGATCCTTGTAGCAAGAAATGCAACCAATTTTTTGGAAGTTTGAAATCCCCGATGAGAATTGAGATGAGGAGACATATTAAAAGCTCCTATTTTTATATAATTCACCCTTTGAGTAAGATAGGTATTCTTTTAGAGGTAATTTTTTTTTTATTTGGTCCTGGAGATATTTCACTGTGCTAATTTTCCATTCAATTTCTAGTAAGATTTATAATGATCATATTAGATATCCGACTATCGCTATCGATGTCTTACATGTGTTCTTAATAATAATCACATTTTTCACCGGTTTTATTGATTCCAATATGAAGGCTATAATTATAGATCAAAAACAAATAGTGAAAAATTACGTGGCATCATACTTTTTTTTCGACATAGTAGCATTATGTCATTCTTTTATAATTAACAATACATATTCTGATGTATTCATTTCATGGAAAAGTGTTTATAGTTTTCTTTGTTTCATACCAGTCTTATCATATCTGGTTAGGTTAAAAACATTTCTGAATGTTGTCAAAGACCTCATACAAATTCACAGCGCCAAGAAATCATTCTGTGTTGTCGCATACCACACTTTTCTTTTAGTTTTTTTGATTCACACTTTCACATGTTCGATTTATGCTATTCCTTTGTGGATTCATGAAGATGATGTTCCCGATGGATCATTATTACAGATTGTTGAAAACCGCGCTTCCTCTCGTTCTTCTTTATACATGGAATGTTGTCTGCTTGTTATCTGTAATTTTCTGGGAGTAGATTATTCGGAAGATATAACTGTTCCTGAAGAACAATTGTGTTTGTTCATAATGATTTTCTCAGGACGGATATACACCTTATTTCTGATTGCTGATCTGCTAGGAGTTTTCGGCTTCACGGGTACTTCTGAAAGTGAATATGAACGCCATTTAGCCCAACTGAATGCTTTGATGCGATCCGAAAACCTCCCAATAGATTTGCGAAAAAAGTTGGTGAACTACTACGAATGTAAATATATGAGGCACCATTTCAACGAGGATGATATTTTTTCTGACATGGACGACTTCATGAGAACAGAAATACTTTTATTCAGCGCAAGAAAACTCTTACTGAGAATAGAAGCTTTTCAATTGATTTCGAGGACACAATTTGTGGACCTGTTCATGCACAAAAAATCCACAATTTATTTAACCAACGACGTGATTTCAAAAAGAGGGTCTACAGTAGATAAGATTTACTTTATTTGTTATGGAACCGTAGCTGTTTTGAACGCTAAAGATCGAGAAATAATTCACATTAAAGATGGGGATCACTTCGGCCTCATATCTTATTGGACTTCACCCGATTTACAACATATTTTCTCTCATGTTGCCGTGGAGACATGCGAAATTTTCTCGGTCAGTACGAAGGAAATGAACGAATTTTTCGCTAGGAACCAAGAAGCTAAAAAATATTTTGAAAATAAAGTGAGACAAACAATTCAACTTTACAAACGTCTCGATGAAAGCATATCTAGAGGTGGGACCGATTTATTATCCGAGTTGAGGGGAAAACTGCTGTTTGAAGTTCCCAAGCTGAGACCAATTGCATTGGACTGAACTATTTTTCACTTAATTCGATTTTCATTGCTTTGTTAATTTTTTTGAATTCATTTTTTTGTAATATGTATTATTATAATTTGTTGGTTTCGCAGATTCAATGTTTGTTATAATAACAAGTCTCAACTCAATCCTATCGTTTCAATTATTTATGCTCGATAACTTTGCTCTTGATGCGACTTACAGACGTTTACCTTTTCTGTTGACTCTGCTGTATTTTTTGGTTCCTTCATGATCAATCGAGTGTCAAACATGTGTATGTTACCGTTTTAGTACTTCAAAACTAGATTTGGTACCTTATAATACTTTTAGTAGTAACGCTTTTTGATATTTTAGTACTCTTGTAACATGTTGATTATTGGAACAGTTTAACTGATATCGATTTTTACCGAGTGGCATATATGCCATCTATACTACATAAAATCATTCTTTCATTGTTGATTTTTTCTAAACAAAAATTGATTGTTCGGTCTCTTACCACTGCATTTTTTATTAATGTCAAATTGGAACTGAAAGGTAAAACTTGAACCTCTGGCGTACAATATTGTAATAATATTGAATATTTGGTAGCAGCACTCGTTTTGGATGTGTCAAATTGGAATGTCAAATGAAAATGACGATTATAGTACGGGAAAGGGTGAATAGTAATAGTAGTGGTACTTTTACATCAGATCTAGAACTTTTTTCGTACTTTTTTTAAAAGGTTTCGGTAACAGTGTGATGAGCGTGCTCAGCAATACATTTGAGTTGAATAGTTATGACAAGAATTTAACGATTCACGTGTCACCAATTTCACCAAAATTGTAAGTAGAGAGATTTATGCCCCTTCTATGAACAGGTGGGAACAAAATCGGATTTCTTTTGTGATAATTTGTAATTTGAATTTGTATCATTTAGTTGAATATATTTTTTTACTTAAAGTTATGTTGTGACACAAAACCAATTAAAAATTCAGATTTGACAAATCCTTGCCACTTACGCTTAGGTACTATTAGGATACAATTGAATGTATACATTTCAAATACATTTTGAATTCGAAAATAAAGTTTCTTGATGGAGACCATACAAAATTTATACAAATTTGATATCGGTGAATCATGGTTCAATTAAAACATTTTCAAGGGGGTGTGGTCGCTTCGAGGAGACTAAAGAGATTATACTTGAATAAAGTTTAAAAATAAGGAGGTGCAGCCAAGTAAGCGGAGGCCTTCAAAAAAAATCAATTTACTTCGTGTGAGCTTTCGGAATCTCTTTTTCTCCATTTTTCAACGACACTACAAGATAGTTATAATGAATATATGTCATACCTACTTATATGATATAGTGAACCTATTGCAAGGGCGTCGCCAGCTTATGACTAAGGGGGGGAGGGGGGAATGGGGTAATATTATGGAGGATAAAAAATATGAACGCCTGGTACAGTCGAAAGCATGAAGCGTTACATTTTTGAAGCCTTTGCCTCGGTGACGATTGTAATAAGAACGGTTCTGATATCAATGTATAAAACTTCACAAACCCTCGACAGCACAATAACTAAATCAAACTTTAAAACACAGTAATTTATTTTAACAAAAATAATATTCAATTGAAACATAACTTGCGGGGATTTTTCGCAAAACTTTCAGCCACTTTATCATTAAAATTATTTAGGTTTTTATTTATTATAGCTCTGTGTACACTCATCATGGCCAGACCATTAAGGTGTTTTTCTGCTATGGTGCTTCTTAGCCATGTTTCCGGTCTTCTGAGGCTGCTAAAGGATCGCTCTACTGTACAGGTCGTGCATGGTAAAGCGATCCAAATTTTCAATGCTTTTTCCGTTTCGGGAAAGAAGGAATTTGTTTCTTTTAGGACATCAACAACTGTAAGATTTGTTAGATTAAGCCTATCGTGCCACAATTGTTACCAAAGTTCGATTTTATTCTTTATATTCGGTAAATCATAAACCTGGGCAATAGATTCACAAGTTTGTTTCAGATTTTCAGTTGTCATCTTTTGCATCTGCGCGGGTGTAACTTAGATTATGCGAATAATGGCGAGTTTTTTTCAGCAAAACATACTTTAAGGGAGGTGATAATTTAATCCAAGTATGGTATTACTGAAGACCTCTTCCAATATTCTGAAGGTCTTCCTGCTGGATGTTTGCTTCTATGACGTTGATATGACGTTGTTTCCCCGTAATATGCGGCATTGATGTAATGTCCTCCACCAGTCCGATTTTCTCCGCAACAGCAGTAGCTTCCTTTATAATTTCGTCTGTCACTTTTTTCGGATTGTCACGGTGGCTTTTAATTAAAAGTAAAATCCTTTTAACGTGTTCCGAGGCTTTGACCACGTCCAAATCTACAGATTGGAGTACGTTGACAATAGGTTCCATCAAAGCCGAGTATATGGCTACCAACATAATCCCAAGAATGAAAGAAATTCTGGAAGTAGCCGCATGCAGTTGGAAGGCATTTTTCCGAGTTGCACTATTTCCTCCTGAGATACTGTTTGTAAGGCTTCCAGAATTATTGGAAGATTTTGTTTAAAAACTCTGATGGTTTTGTGTTTTTCACTCCATCTTGTCTCGCAAAGTCTGGAAATATTAGGTATCAACTTCCTCCTCAAAACTGATTCCCAAAAAAAGTTTATAATATCTTTGGTAGTTCCCATGACATTTCAAGTGAATTTAGATCATTGATAACTAGATTCAGTTTGTGGGACGAGTAGAAGGTTTTGGTGTACTTTTTGCGTAAGATCGCTTGTACTCCTCCGTGTTTTCCTGACATCGTTGAACAACCATCAAAACCAAAACCAACGCATTTATTTATATTCAGATCTTCTTTTTCCAAAAACTCATCTATGCTATGTGCAATCGATTTCGCATCCAAATCTTTCAACTCAATGATTCCGACAAACATTTCTTGAACTTCCTGTGTTTCTTCATCAAAATATCGCATCCCAATCGATAGTTGTTCAGTGCCAGAAATAGCAGCTGTTTCGTCTGCTAGCACACTATATGCTGCTGCTTCTTTCACTTTTTTCATAATATCAGCCTTAATAACGCTTCCACAAATCCCAATAATTTCATTTTGAATATCCACTGAACGGTAGCTTGCATTCTTTTTCCCATGCTCAGTGTGTTTCTTTAAAATCAAATCTCCCGCGTCAATTCGCAGCCTGTATAAATCCTCGAGAATACCTTCACCATAATGTTTATCTCTCAGTGCTAAGTCGTGTGACCGGCAAAATGTAATGCAGGAAATAATAGATTTTATAATTTTGCGATTTTCTTTAATAATTCCCTGGGAATATTTGTTCAGTTGCAAATCGACAGGCACACCTTCGAGAAAACATTTAACAGCTTTCAATGCTGCCTCCCTATGGAAGTGGGTTTCAATGTGCTTTTTGCACTGCTCGTGCAGTGCGTGCAATATGCCTCTGAATGAATTTGGATTTGCTGGGAACAACGTACAATATTTACAAAATGCTCCTTTTTGGCGCCTGGAATATACCAACCATGGAGAGTATGTTTCCAACCAAGAATAATTAAATTTTCTCTTTTAATGTTTTGCATCTTTCGCAAAGTTATAGGTCGCGGAAGGGGACCAACAGTTTTCAATCAATTCCTTCTTGTTTTCGGTTGATAACATGTGAGTCCGTCCAAACGAACATCATACAGTAACATTCTACCCGGTCTAGAAACTGCTACCAAATTTCAGAGTTCATCGAACAAGCGCCATCTAGCGTCGAGTAGCAATACTAGGTTTTACAAGGATTGTAGTCGATTTATTCAACTGTAGGCTGTAGGCGTTTCTTATGAACTCTTACACTTACAGATGGCATTGTCCACAAAACCAATTGAAATTGTATGTTCGTAACAATAACTTCTACTTCAGGTAGGCCGCATACAAATTATACAAAACTAACGTGAATGCTGGTGAAAGGCTGTTGTGAAAAGAAATGCAATGCACACAACACACACACACACCATACCTACCTCCGACCTACATATTTTTACACTGTTTAATGGCAAATTTGATATAGTCGTGATGATAATGGCGGCGATTTTAAAAACAGATGTCAAAATCTTAATGTTATTCTGAATATTTCAATACTTTCTACAATATACATTAAACCTTGTGAATTTATTTATGTTTTGTCATGCGATGCGGAATTTATTAATAGGTAAGGAAGTCAATTGCTCGCACTTTGGTCGCTTTGCGGCTAGCTACATTTGATCTCTGGGGTGGGGGGGCAACTGCTCCCCCCTGCCCCCTTGACCTACTGAATGCCAGTAATTATTCATCAAGTTGTGACGTCTGTTTACAAGTTTACATTTCTATTCACAAATTTGGTCATCTGATTTTGAAATACAAGTGGTACTGAGAACATATCATTTCAAAGAACGTAGTTAATTTTGTAAGCATAGTATATTATTAGGTTGTTTCCAAAGTTTTGCCGGTTTTTATGAGTTAACTTCAAACTGTAATATCTCAGTGAATACTTGATCAACTTAATCAAAATAAGCGCATTTTCAATCAATGTCGTTTTTGTCTGGTCCTGATTGGCGAAGATTCTACAGATGAATAAACTAATGATAAAAAACTTTTAAAACAAGCTTTTATTTAAGTGTCATAAAAAGATCAAAATTAAATTTCAAATCACATTAACCACATTCATTTATGACTTTACAGAATTGAAATTATAATGAAAGCTTGTCGCTATGCCGAGAAGAAATCTCTAACTATTCAGTCAGATGAAATTTAAATTAAGAAACATGCTGATAGATCAACTAGGTATTGCAATAAATTTCAAACCCGATAAATCCTATGTGTACAAAAAAGTTATTCAAGCTTAAAGTTCCACATTTGAAGCATTCACGGCACTTTTATTTAATTACAAACATTATGAATTGCTTACAAGTTTAGTAGGTGCCTACCTAATTACAAAATTTCAATTACAAATTACACAAGTACCGAAGAAATATTTGTCAATCCTCCCAGAGCTTCGTTAAGCAGGGAAACAGAGCTATGCAAATAGATATAGTTTCTTACATTTATAGGTTCTTCCATTTATTGTCTTCTTTTTAGAGTCGGGAAGTAGGTATTCAACGGTAAAAGCTTGATTTAATTTTTTTTCTAGACATATATTTTTTTTATTGAAGCCAACCCTGGATGTGGCATCTATTTCATGGTGGGCCTACCAATTGCCTATCATAAACGAATGCGTATACAAAATGTCGTGTCCCTGCTATTTACCGCTGGAGAGATCTTTCGTACGGAGCCGATCCTGGCAGCAGCATCAGGTCATATTTATGATTAACATGCATTGCCATCGGTTCTGGACCAGCATGCAAAATTTCAGGTCAATCAGATATCGGGAAGTGGGTCAAATTAAACTTGCAAGATTTGTTAACATACATACAAGTCAAGTTAAATAAAAGCTTTTAAAAAGTTATCGAAGTGCTTCAAAAAATGGTAGGCGGCTGGTTAGAGATCTGAGAAGTATGGTGGGTGATGCAGAACTTCGACGCCCAATTCGTTTCATTTTTGGACGGTGATTTGTGGAACGTGCGGCTAGGTGTTGTCGTGGAACATGCTCGGACCTCTTCTATTACCCAGTGCTGGCTGCTGCTGACGCAATTTTCGGTATGTTTTGTCGATTTCATCACAATAGCACTCTTCTGTGACGGTTTGGCTCGATTGCAGGAAGTAACCATGGTCTTTTTGATGGGTTTTCACCTTTAGGAAGTGCCTGGGTGGCTCATCGGTGTGAGACGACTGTGTTGAACATCTCCTGTTATCGTAGATGATCCAGTTTTCCTCACACGTGACGATCCGATCCAAAAAAGGATTGTTTCGGTTGAGCAAAATCGAAAAACAGACTTCGATACGTGACAATTTCTGTCGGTGGTTCAAATCGTGAGGCATCAACTTTTCGAGATTTTTAACCTTTTCAATACGTTTTAAACCATCAAAAAATCGTATGAGAGCTGATGCCCAGTTCTTCCGCCATTCCACTTAGGGTCTTCGAGCCATCCGACTGATCGGAGACGCGAACACCACTTGCAACCTTGATAGTCTGGAACATCGAAGAAATGTTGGGGATTTATCTCTCTTTTATAGATACTTCCACGGGAAGTTTTCAAGACTTGGCACAGTTGATTCCACCAAAAGCGGTACATATCAGAAACATGCGAAGGACTGTGGCTGATCATCGTTTTGAGGATCGACTCAGTACACCTCGAACTTCACTGTTTAAGAACTCTTTCATTTGGAGAACTGCGTTTATGTGAAATAAACTTCCTGAGAACGTTTTTCCAAATGGATTTGACCTCTAGCGATTCAAATTCAATGTGAATAGCTACTTTTGCGCAGGCACCGCTCTTAGATCACCTTAAGTATTTTCCTGTAGTGATTGTGTTTTTGTCTTCGAGAAAATAACCTGATATTTAGCAAAAATAATCAGAGAAAATGGGATTGTGTCAATTGCTGAAACAGATTTCAGATTTTTTTCGGTTTCTATAAAAATTTCAAACATCTAAACCTGAAATATATACTTCTAATCAACTTTGACATTTATACTTTGAAATATATTACATTGGTTCATCCAACATGCACCTATGAAATAATTCATTGTATATTCAATGAATTTGTTTTTTATTGATATAATGGCTGAAACTCAAAATAGATGAAATGTATTGAATTTTATAATTTAGGTATAATATTATGTTAAAACAACGATAAAAATAAAATAAATACAACAATAAAAATTAATTGGCGCTCCGGGGCGACTTCATTGATTCCAGTGGCGCATTTGCTTTTTCAGCTGCAGGAAAAACCTGCAGCACCACATCATCTGAAGATCTTGATCCAACAATGTTCTCTCTCTCATAAAACAAAATGTAGGGTGTCTCCAGAGGCTCCGTACAACCCATCTCGTCTTGTGTTTGTAAATCTTTTGCTGGAAAATTCCTCACTTGTTTACTTTGTGGTAAATGTTCAAGAAGTACTGAAAACTTATGTGAATTTTTGGAACTTCATCTAGCTTTTCCTAATACGACTAATCACCAGTCCGTGCAAAGCTTATTGTTAAATCATCTGAAAATGGAATTTTTAACAGGTGATGATCAACTGTATTGTCAAACATGCGCCAAACTAACTGACTGTTATAAGGAAACAAGTATAGCTGAGGCACCAGTCAATCTAATAATAACACTGATGATTTTCAAACAAGACTCAACCTCTAACGGAAGCAAGAAACTATTTGGAAGGTTCGAAATAGATGAACATTTCAACCTAGCAGACCACTGTTATAATATTCATGCAGTCATTGTTCACTGTGGTTCTGGCGTTGAATGTGGTCATTATTACGCCTTAGTCAAAGAAGAAACGGACTGGTTTAAGTTTGACGATAGTCGTGTCACGAAGTGTTCTGGCGATGCATTGAATTTATTGGAGCCTCTGGAGACACCCTACATTTGTCTTTTATGAAATGTATTTACGTTTTCTGGTATTTTCGAAAACCAGATATATTTTTCCATAGTTTATTCCGATTATGAATCCTTTTTTTTCTTGAAATTATACTCACGTACCTACTAGTCACCCGAGTTCAGTTGACTAACTTATTTCTTTCTAACGTAAAATCTTTAGAAAAATGAAAAAGCGGAAAATGATGCGAAAAAGAAATACATTATCATTATTCTTTCCGAAAATGTTTGTTGCTTAACAGGATTTATTTTTTTCGAAGAGACAATTGTTTTCTAGCCTTCATTCAGGGCTCGAAGAGTTTTTCCATGTTGAAAATATAATAATAGACAAATATCATTTGAATAGTGTTGGTTTCGAAAATGTTATTACCAGAGTATTTTTTAATACATTCAATATGTCTGATGATTTATGAAAAGGTCATTTTCTAATATGGAAAAACTTGTTTTCAAGTGCTGAAGAAGAATTTGATTGAATTCGAAAAGTTTACAAGAAGACAATCGATTGATTCTGTCGAGCATTCTTTTTCGAAGCTCCGATACTAGAGATGCCCATCATCAACATTCAATGGAAAACGATGTTTCCTAATTAGACGTAATGAGCTAAAAATAGCAGCCTTTTGTATTTGTCCGGCCAAGATTTTTTCCTTTATGCTACCAGCCGGTATGATCTTAAGATTCAAGAGTAGAGAGAGCATCATTCCACCAAGAACTCCACTAATCAGAACTATCATCATAACAGAGCAGTCTAATTGATACGTTCTTTATTTTGGAGTTGTGGCAAAATTGATAAGAATTTTATTGGGCATACGTCCTCTTTTATCGCACCTTTGAGATCTGTTTGAAAAAAATCTGTTTAAAATCTGTTTTTCCGTTAACCAGCTGTCGCACCCATACGAACGACAAACCTCAGAAGTCGAAACTTGTGCGAGCTAAGGATTAACGAGGTTTTACCTTTTAACGTGTGATTCCTAACACGTGATAACTGAGAGGATATTTCTTCATGCTCCTGTACCAATAGATTGGTACTGGCAGGATCGTATGAAGTATATATATCAAAAGGGCTCCACGAAGTTTAAAATTTATAGGCCAATTATTTATACTTTTCATCCCATTATTTATGCCAACGGAGATTGGGAAAAAATTTGTTAGTTAACAATTGAATAACTTTTTGAAAAATGGTGATAAAACTTTTTTTTCTACGGGACTCGATTCATTCAAGTGTTAAGAAGATACTAGATTTTTTTAAATTTTTAAAATGACATTTTATGTTATAAAAAATTATTTATTTTGATAAACTCTCTTTAGCGGTAGCGCGCTCTTGCCGTAACAGCCGCGCGGAACACTATTTTCAACGTCATATTGAAATTGTAAATAATGGAAATAGAGTTTCTGGACTCGGGACTTCTTTATCGGAAATTTCCTCCTCTTTAACGAGCTTTTTTTAAAATTGCTTAAATATTAATATTTTTTGAGTTATTAACGAAAAACTAAATACCATTTTTTTCAATCTTATTTTGTTAATAACAATTGCAATTTTTTACCTGCACCAAAATCCTTCAAAAACATTTTTCTAGAGGTGATTCCGAATCGATTGAGCTATCGCTCATATTTTTAGGACCTTTATCTCTATTTTTCATGTTTTTTAACTTGTTGATTAGACTAAATACTGTGCTCTTTATAACGACTTCGACTGCTTCGGTTATTTATCAGCCTCGTGTTCTGAATAGGTACTACACTTACACGTAACTAACTCATTATTTTTCTTTCAACTACTTACAATTAATTACCTTCTTCCATTGGGAGGCTCCAGCCATCCTAATTTCTTCTTGTTAAATGTTAGCACTGCCACGTGGAAATCCGATCTACTCCGGCCTCCAACTGGCGTGAATGGAGGTGCTGTTATATCTGCAACGCACGTACATTCACAACATGATCCGACTTCGATCTCCAACAAAAACGTTCACATATCTTTTTTGTGAATGGTCATTGTCGACACGTCCATTCACCGCCATGTCAAATGCGAAAGTGCCTGTTTATCATTTGATTAGGTTTTGTATCTGTAATGAACTTAACATAGATATTAATGTTTCAGGTGACACTGATCAATCACCCTCTTTGAGCAGATCAAAAAGATGTATCGTTGTGCAGAAACAGAGCGTTGGATATCTTGGTGAACTTGATTATTACGACTATGGAGAGAATGCAACTGAAACTCCTCCGCCTACAAGAGGAATCTATGCGAAAACAAAATTGGTGAAAGTTAAACCTGTAGAATCGAAGAAAAGAAAGTACCATGTCGTTAAATTACTTAATACACGTGTTGAACCAATTTCGAAAAGAAAATACTGATATCATTTAAATTGTTATTTTTGAGATGAAATAGCAAATACATTATATTTGAAGTCTATTGCTTCTAAATTGGATAATGAAAATTTTTCTACAGGGAATGTTTTTGATCGTAGCATTAAAATTTGATTGTGGTGACTAGTAATTTTTAAGTACTATGGTGATTATAGTAGAGGGAATATGGCATCGATTGAATATACTAGAAAAAAATATCAAAATTACGACGTTCAGATGTTTATTTCCATCACATAAGATTAATTGACCAACACCTTTGAAAAAGAGGGAATGACCCTCATATTGGACAGGATTTTTAAAAAAAATATTGAAAATCAGTTGCTTAAATATATCGTATCCTGAAATGGTTTGAGGTCTGAATCTGCAAGCTTTTAACAGAATTTAGAATTTGTTTACCATGATAGTTTTTGTTAAAGATTCAACCACTCTTACTCTTACTCTTCCAGCAACATCAACTACTGATGTTGCTGGAAAAGTAGATGCAGATTTTTCAAATAACATTTCTGACAAGTAGCCATCGATGGCTTACCATCGAATACCTTTACCGTCAACATTTTCCAGGGATCCATATTGAATCAATCCCCTTTGTATCATAAATTAACGATTCAATATTTCAATTTGCTGACAACACACATTTCTTTCCAAAGAGGTTTCCTATTTCAATGTTGATATGGCAAAAAATTCAGGGTGACAGAAACCGTGTAGAGTGTAATGTTACGAAAAACCAAGAATCACATTTATTCTAAGAGGGTGAATGTAGCGGAAACGGACTTCAAAATACTGGGGGCATACGATTTCTCTAGCTGCGTGAATCAATTTGTTGAGTGTCTAATTGTTTACCAGTCTTTTTTGGCAAAATTACGTTACTGGAATAGCAATGTCGACTTCTCAGCAACTATTCACACCTTATAAAGTTGAAATTAGACCTTTTTTGATTTTCAAAAACTACACCTCACGATTTGATCTCCACAAACTTTATTTAAAAAATATATCACAACATGTTTCGCTAGCACAGTAGCTTTCTCAAATCGTGAGGTGTACTTTTTGAAATTACTATGGATCTTCATCAAGTAACGGCCGAATCAATCAGAAAAAAAAAGAACTTTTTTGGTCCGGAAGCAGATAGAAGTTTGAATAAATTGGTAGTGAGTTGTCTATATCTAACTACAAATAATCCTGAATGATACCAAGATCTTTTGGATTCCAAATTAAAAAATGAAATATTGCCAAATTCTATTATTGTTATACCTACTTTGCCGCAAGTACTTTTAATAGACCATCAATCATGTTTATAAAACTTCTATAAAGAGTGGCATCCGATATGAACCATTCTTGCCTGTATAGATGATCAGGTGATTTTTTTTTATTACGTTCATGATGATTATCTAGAAATTCTTTGACAAAACATGTTTAGTTAAAAGAGTCAAGCAATAAATGGAGTCGTCCTTAATATTTTCAAATAACTTTTAGTTGATGGACTTGAATTTATTTCTTGTCTCTCTCCTCTTTCGACTCTCATGGTGTTCAATTAACGGAAGAATATGAAAAATACGAATCGGTGTTTAAGAAAAATTACGTCATACCCTCTAGTTAGAAAAGGCAATGACATTTTTTCTTACGAAGAAGTCATCTATGCAACCGACGCGACGGTACAAACATGAAGGAGGTTCCGCGATGTGAAAAAAACAGTACCAGAAATATAAGACTGCTTCTTTTTTTATTGAAATGTCGAATAGTTTTTCTAGAATCAGTTATGGTAAATAAAGAGTTTCAAGTATTGTTTTTGTTTGGGTTATTATCGGACTCCTGATAAAAAACAATGATTTCGAATTTTTTATTTTTTCCCGTATATCTCCCGAACTGGAGAAGTAGAGTCGTATTGTGGATATGGCGAGTTGAATCGAACATCCATATGTTCTTTGTGTTGTACTACCAATGGCAACTGTTTGACAAGTGTGCTTAGTTGATACCGCGTTATCAAAACTGACATTTTGTAAGCAAATATATGTGCTTATAATTATTCTGACTTCAAAGTTTCTGATGTCACTAATCCTCAATCACTAGTCTTGTATTGCATCGAAGCTATTTTCCAGGTTGGTTGGTTTTCATGCCGAACATTTCGTCTACAACTGCGGTAAACAATATAAAAGGTAATGGTGAATTTAGTGCGCCCAAGAGCATTCAGAGACCAAGACAAAACTGATAACAAACGGAATGGAACTCTTGTACAGTGGCAGAAAGATAGCGAATGAGTTATGATACGGTCATATTGGCAAGATAATAATACTTTTGAATTATTATTTATACGACAAAAAAATACACATCCCTCATTGATTTGTGCATCCGATACGAGTCGACAAACTAATGAAAACGGAACGAAGTGGGTACTGCTCTAAACAATCTAATGAAGAATTGCTTTTATTTTTCAAATCCACTAATATTCAAAGCCCTATTCATCAGCACTTTTCAAATTATGTTGTGTGATATTTACTTAGGGTTGAAACATGCAGCCTGAATTACCATTAGCATTAACATTAACTAATAAGTTAAAATATTGTTTATCGTCCATAAGTTTCGATTTCTGAGGGTTGTCGTTCGTAGGGGTACGACGGAAAAACAGATTTTGAACAGATTTTTTTTTTTGATAAAGCTAATACGCATGCGCCAAATATCTCTAAATTATGTTGCATGCAATGTTAACTTGTTGGCTACATGTTTCCGGCCTTGGTGTGAAATATGAAATGCCCACAGTTCATTAGTTTTGAATTGTCAAACGATACTATACGTCATAAATTGGTCTCAAAATCTAAGAAACTGTCGACGATTCAGGCTGATATATCTATCTCTCGCTTCGATGTACTGTATGCATGTTATCATTCAAACATGAGGTCTCTCTTATTAAACGCAAACGTTAATTATGAGAACATAGACTTTCAAGGAGACACGATGAGAAAAAACAAAATCTGGGCTGTTAGGTCGTGGTTGAATACTAAACATTTCGTCTGTTACTGCAGCGGACATCATCAGTGGTACGTGCGTTGACTGCGAGAACGAAGGTTTTATCTCGAAGTCTCAACAATGACTGAACGATTCCGTTTTTTTTCACTCGTGGAAGAAAATGATGCTATATCAAAAAAAATAGTTTTTGCGTTTTTCATTGATGACGCATGTGTATTTTTTTATCGACCTGACTGTATTTCTTATTTCTTCTGTAATACTTTTTTAATCTCTTTGTTGAATGCGTTATTCACTTTTTACTTATAACGATGCTTTAAACTTTCATGGATTGACATTTGAATTAATTTCAAAAGAAATTAACAAGAATAATCACAAAGGGTTACGTTACGTTGATCCACTTACCTCTCTTACATCTGAGAAGAATGATGTTTCTGATGAATAATGTTACAAAACTGTGATTCAACATTAATTGCTGAGAAACAACATTTATCAGACATCTTGTCGACTCTGAATTTATCTAGTTTTTTGCTTTGAGTGAAAATTGCAGACTGATAAGAAAGCTATTTTTATTTGGCGGTCGATGTCTGCGTTAACAACAGATTGTCTTTGGTCCCTCATGTTTCTTTGATGCCTGTAGAATCTGTAGATCTTATAGATTTCGACTTTGATTGTTATATTAATGTCTAAAAGTTCATATAATAATCACTTCGTTATAAAATATAGTGTGATATTTATTTGACTGGTGTGAATTCAAAGTTCTTGTTGAACAACAGCGGTTCTCGTAGAACAGAGACATATTTTTCCAACCACGGATATTGGGAACGAAATTGACTATTGAGGATGGTACTGTTGTTCACAAATAATCTGCAGTTGTTTGTGAGCAATGAGAGCATGAGAGGTGGAGTTTTATTTCTTCTAGTGAGACATACACAAATTTTTTCCATTGTTTCTGAGATAAAATTAATCCCAGGAAATAATGTTACCAACGATAAACCATTTTAAATAAATATAGTTTAGGCAGAACTATTTCGCACTAATCCTTCAAACTTTAGAGCAGACGACCAAAACTCTATCACACAATATTTACACCAGATGTATCAGGATGAGATACCTCGTTCTTCATTGGGTACACAACTGTTTTCTGTATTGAAAATGAACTTTGAAACGAGTGGTTTAATAAATAATTCTTCGTTCTTTCGAACTTGAGCTCTATTTTATCGTTTTGAAAGTTCATTATTGTCAACAGGTACTTTGATTTGATATTAACTAAAACAAGACCTCAAAAATAGATGGTGAAAGCTGAAGTGAGAAAATTATGATCTTGTAGTATAGAAGTTGTTATTTTGAAGCCTATGACTACATGAGATTTGAATTCTTTCTGAATGAGAAGAGACTATTTTAGGAGAGATTAGTTTTATTGCTTTCTACTTCGTTATCATAAGATAAAAAAATTGGAAAACACCCGAAAAATGAAGAAAGTAATTGAATTCTGTATAGACTCCTTGAAAAATATATGAATCATCCACAGAAGTTGCTCACAGATACGTACTGGAAAGTAAAGTCTATCTATAACAACTACATTCAGACATAAACAGTATATTATATGGAAATCACTGTTTTTATTAAATTTGTACTCAAAATATCCTTAATGGAACGGATATCATTCATAGGAACGCTGGAAATATAATATATAAAAAAATTGATGTGAAACAAAAACACAAGTCATACATTCATAAGGTTGGTTAATCTAATCCCAGCCATAGGAATTTCGTTTGAAGTAATTTCATTTTGTGAAGGTTCTGATTTGAAGAACAAGCTAAAGAGATGAATGATTCAATGTTTATATATTGTAGAAAGTAGTTGGCTCAGATACTGAAAGAAATTCCTGCACAAGATATACACATTTTTGTAAAGTAAGAGTTTTTATAACATTTAATTACTTTCTTCGTTTCTTCGTAAGTTTCTCACATTCATTTTATAATGATGAAGTGGAAACCAAAAAGGTTTTTTTCATTGAAAATGCATATTATACTTTTGTAATTATATGCACTTTTGTGGTTTTCAGCAAAATAACTTTGCAGTTTAGTATTTATCAATGAAAAAAAGTCATACATTTTCTATTCAAAACGGTTTAATTCTTAAAAATCACATTTATTTATATCGATCATAATCACGTTCATCTTGTTCCCGCACCAATGCATTATAACAGAATTTTCTATTG
This sequence comes from Leptinotarsa decemlineata, assembly GCF_025532065.1. NCBI lineage: Eukaryota > Metazoa > Arthropoda > Insecta > Coleoptera > Chrysomelidae > Leptinotarsa > Leptinotarsa decemlineata. The sequence goes on from NW_027412544.1 coordinate 1,630,825, forward strand.
TTACGACATATTGGTCCACATTTTGAAGACCGACATTTTGGACAAGGAAAGAAGCATCCTGTGCAAGTTACGTCGAGGCAGTCACAAATATCTAAACCACTTCGAATCAGTACTCCGTCTTTATTATAAAGTGGGTTCTTTCTTCTTCGACCTCGTTGAGGCTTTTCACAATTCATTTTGAGGTTAAATTTTCGACAAGCCTCTATATTCTGACAGAACTTTGACAGTTATGGTGACTCGTAGTAACTGACACACATTTTGAAAAATGGCTACCTTTTTTTCAAATGCAGTTCTAGAGAAAGACCATAGGGCCACCAGACCTTACCTATTTTTTTAGAAATAAAAATTATGGTTTAGAGTAGTATCATTACGAACATATAGTGCATACTACTAGCTTGAAACGACTGCCTGAAGTACAGCTTGCCAAATGTAGGAAGCTCTTTCTGAATTCAGAAGTTAAAAATATTAACAGTTGCAGGAATATACATACCTACTTGAGGCATGTATACCGCAACAGACTGCCAACAGACCATCACTTACCTAATTGACACGTAGTGGCTTACTTCTACCCAGTCAACATCGAACTGCTCTCTATTAAAATAGTTTTGAATATCAGGGATGCAAACTGTATAACAAACTTCCCGACAACATTGAAGTTTCAGGAAATGTACATATTTTCAAGAGAAAATTTTGAGCAACTCTTATTGTCAAAAAACTGCTACACTGTTGGGGAGTTTCAGCCGTAACTTTATTTCCATGTGAAGGGTACGGTTTATTTAATATACACCTTTTTTATTTATACACTCGTAGAATTAGTAACTTTAATATATTTTATATTTATACCTTATATTTTTTGTAATAATTGTTTGTGACGTGGATGTGATGGTCTTACACACTTATACACATCCAGAGATATTTACTCATTCTAGTCATTTCATATGTATATACATTTTCTTATATTACTTCTCTACTTGACTTTATTGACGTTTTTCTCTTTTTTATTTGCATTATAACACTGCTGATGTGCAAACTAATATGTGAAAATAAAGAAATTATTATTATTATTATTATTATATGGTCTTGCTAGTTGTAATTACGCGTTAGGAAATGATGAGAGAGTTCAGTTGTGATATCGGCAGTACAGTGTACGAAATATTTTCATTGAAAATGGTATTTACTTCTAAATCGAAACACAAAGTTTCAACAGGATGGAACATGAAGAAAATAATGGACCTTCTTCAGACTTGAGAAAAACATTTTTTAAGAACATAGTGCAGAAGTAACGGGTGTAAGTCTGAATACCACTGAAAGAACGCATATTGATGTGAATGTCCTCATAGGATGAAACTGCAGTAACGTCAGTCACAAATAAAAGTGGTAAAAAACGTAGAAAGTTTCAATTCTCCTTTCTTCATTACGAAAATGTTGAGTCGTTCTTACTTTCCATTCGAAAAAAACAGAAAAGCTACAAAAACTAGTCATGATGATTTGGACGAAGGCCTTCTTTGTCGATATGTCATCAATATTCATTTAACTGAGAAAAAAATGCCGATTTCTGGGGCGAATAGAAAAAATCAGAGCGAAAATGATTATGAAGGATCTTATGATACATTGTGGAAAGTTTTGAAAGAAATTGGATTCGGATGGAGAAAAACATAAAATAATAGAAAATTACTCCTGAAATAATCAGATATCAAGCACTTGAGGAGAAACTTTTTGAAACACATAGTGAATAATAAAGGAGAGGTTGAACAACAATTTATGTGGATGAAAATTATATCCATTCATCCACACACTTTCAAAAAGTTTGAACGACAATTAAAACGAAGGGTTGCATGAATCATAGTAAACGTAGGAGAAGAATGTAGATTTGTATAAAACTGTTATTTGAAATTCAAATTAAATACTGAATCAGTTGACTATCACAGTGAAATGATGTATTACGCACAGTACAGGCAAAGACTACAGAATACTATTTCGGTAAACTTTGGTACAGGGAGGGGTTGCAAGAAATCAATTCTTCATCTTCTTGAAAAAATGTTCGGTTATATGTAATGTCCTATTCCACAACGTGCGAAGTGAAAAATGTCCCAACATGTCATCAAAAATAGAAAAAATGAAAGAGTGGTTAAGACAACGCGAAATATAAATCATAAGTGATATGCACGGAATCGATCTGTAATCTGTAATGAAAACCTAAAAGTCACAATTCATTATGGAAATACAAGTAGTAATACTGCCTCCTTATCATACTGTTTTGAATCATATCGAATTATTATGGTCATCACTGCAGGCTCGTGTGACAAGTATTCCATGTCATTTTTAGAAGAATAATGTAAAGAAAAACGATGCGAACACGCTTAAAGTTTCATTCCCCTCAAGAAACTGATCTTGACTCAACTATTCATACTATAATTTTAAATTTACAAGATATAAGTGATGTATTCAATACAAGAACATACATTGCTTTATACTCATTGAAAACTCTTTAAAATTTTCAATTAACAATTTGAACCACATGATCTGTAGTCATTGGACAGAATCTATATGAGTCTTCGTTTACAGCAAGAACAATAACTAAGGTAATGACTCGTCTGAAAATCCATCTTCCACTCTTTGTTACTTTAAATTTGTCACGCAGTTGATTAAAATTTGTCTTGGATCTAGAAAATGAAAATTTTCAAAATTCTGAGCGTTCGATTTTTGTGTGACAGTACTTCTTGATAATCTCCTCCATCCTCTTTCATCCTGATGCTTGCTTTGTTGAGGAACTCACAGGTTGTGAGAATTTTAAAGACTCTTATTCCTAGATATTTGACAAGCTGTGAAAATAATGCTCACTCTTCTTGAACCTTGACTATTGATTTTTGTATATATATACATATATATATATATATATATATATATATATATATATATATATATATATATATATATATATATATAAATTGAGTGAGATGGTATTATCAATGGAAATGAGGTTATTGGACAAAGCACTCATAGGAAGGTGGGCAAACCGCAGACACGTGTTTATGGCTATTTAGCCTTCGTCAGTACGGTACAGCCAAGTGTAAAGGATAGACAACACTTGGAAAGGGGTCAAACAAGCAAGCGGATTCATCATCAGGGGTGCGATTTCGTGTCATCGTTGGAAGACCTTGTGATTACAAGGACTAACTCCCAACTTCGTCACGGCACGACATGACATCCGGGTCCAAGATAAATAAAAAAAGATAGAGGGATATTGAGTGAGATGGTATTATCATATGAGTGCTTTGTCCAATAACCTCATATGAGTGCTTTGTCCAATAACCTCATTTCCATTTACGCAGCTATTTTCATCAAGTACTTTCTTGGTTTTTTCTCATTTTGTCTTCAATCGAGGACCGCCTGCCCGGTACTGACGATGCCCAATAGGCTGAAACAGCTGTATACCGGTGGCTCTTAAATTGAAATCAATATGGAATTATCAAAGAGTACTTATCTATTTATTTTTTGATTTTCATGGAATTATTTTCCAGCAGCTTCATCGCATTAACCTTTCTGGATTTCATATCATTTCTAGAAACATGTGGATTCGTTTTCCGATGATATTTCAGGTTAGCTTCCCAAATTTCTGCTACCGCAGAACCAACCAACCAACCAACCAACCAACCAACCAACCAACAAACATCCATTTTTATAAAGTAGATTTCATTTTAGCCCAAACTTTTTACGACTGTTGAGACGATTCAAGATATGCAAGCTGAGCTATACAAATTAGCTGTTGAGGGTTTATCTATACCTTCAAAACGTGTATTTTTCAAAATGGGACAATTAACAAATTTGAGAAGAAGTCATCTCTCCAAATAGATTGAACTGTAATTTTGCTGTGATTGTATTTGCACACTAAAATTATTTTTACATTTTGAGAATTCATTTAGAGTTTGTGAATGTATTGTTCATTTGGTTCATTAAGTTCTGTGTTTGAATTTTGGAATAAAGTTTCATTACGTTCCAAATTGTCATTGGTTGACATTAATCGTATTCCAGAATGGATCTTTCCGCCAAACGTTATTCGCTGTCTCAGCTCGGTTAAATAACATCGAATAAGAAGAAGAATAATTGGAATAATTCCGATAATCGATTCGATATCTCGAATTATTATGATAATCGAGTTATCGATTATTTTTTATTCGAATTAGCCCATCACTATTTTAACGGAATAATATCGCATCAGCGAATGCCGTAAGACTTTAAGACATTCTCTAAAAGACGTTTTTTTATGGAGGACTCAATAATTCATACTGGTTTTTTGGGTATATAACCTTCCAAAATCTGAAAAAAAGGTTATATTTCCAAAAAAACTGTAAGAAGACTTTTAGACGTTTTGAATATACATATACAATTGTCACATTTTGCTAATCAGTTGCTATTTATAATATTTAAAAACTATGTTGAAAAATGAAATATTAACAACGTTTGAAGAAACCATCTGGGAAATAGTAATTGGTGCTGTGTTAGTACACTGCATGGCGCTAATATTGGTAATTTATATGCGGAAACACAATATCAGCAAGACTTTCTGCCCCTTTTCCACATGTTTGGTGCACTGCAAGTACGTGAACAAAAACTGTATGAATGAACTAACAGTATCAGGTTGTAGCGTATATTGCTGTAGAAAAAGTCATTCTTTATATCTAATATTTCAGTTAACTTGTAACAGAATGTATTCGATAAGGCGGTATAAAGTATAATTTACCAAAAATGCAACATTTATTGACTCTGTTAGGAGAATTGTGGACGGCTGAGTTATAATCCATTTTACTTTTGAGTTTTTTGTTAGTAATACTAATAAAACAATTTTTTTAGATAACTACGTTCAGATATGTATATTCAGTTTCCCGAGCTTTTTATTCAGTTAGTTAATTCAGAAACCAGAAGCTCTGTAGTATAATTTAGTATAGGTAATCGATTGTTTGAAGGTGGTTGACAATATTTCGTGGTATATTTCATCAGTTCGGACTTCCATTGTCTAATATAATATAAATTGATTTGAAATTCCTGAAAAAATATTAAAAAGATTAACCGAAAATAACAATTTTATCTGAACAAAAAAAAAACTGTAATTACAAAGAAATAACATGAAACCAAACAAAAACCAAAAGAATTTATTTTAAATAAAATATTGATAAAAGCAGAAAATTAACAATTATTATTAACAAAAAATGAAAAATAAAAATTAAAAGATTTCAAACCAAGTTATGTCACAACGTTTCGATTGTTATTATCCACAATCGTCTTCGGGTGATAACTGCTCTGCCCTGAAATCCCTCTAATCAAGCGAAAAACGACCAACTCCCGCCAAACGGTCATCTCCCGCCAAAACCAATGAAGGGGTGAGAGGGAAGAGGGGATAGGTGAAAGCACTCGAATGACCTATAAATAGTCAGATCTCGGAGGAATAAGTCCAGTGATCACCCGAAGACGATTGTGGATACTAACAATCGAAACGTCGTGACATAACTTGGTTTGAAATCTTTTAATTTTTATTTTTCATTTTTTGTTACTAATAATTTTTTTTAATTTTCAGCTTTCATTAATATTTCAATTTTTATTTTTTGGTTGTTGTTTGATTTTATGTTATTTCTTTGTAATTTCAGTTTTTTTTGTTCAAATAGATTTGTTATTTTCAGTTGATCTTTTTTAATAATTTTTCAGGAATTTGAAATGAATTTATATTATATTAGACAATGGAAGTCCGAACTGATGAAATACATTGGTAATCGACATTAAATACATGGCAGCAGATTCTGAAGTTCAGGGTTGTTATCTATTGGATGGAAGACTTCAGATTGATGAATAATGTAATATCACAGTCAAAAATCACAAAAATTGAATGTTGGTGGGACATTGTTGACGTGAAAGTTCTTGGTCTTTATCTATTTTTTACCGTTACCGATGAGTGAAAACTATTCGATTTTTTTCAAAACAATATCATCTTCACATTAGGACCAGAATCAATAGAAAGCAAATTCTTCGAGAAGTGACCTATTCTTGTAGCAAGTTGGATTAACCTCTCAATTCGTGATTTCTGGTCTAGTCTATTTAGCTGTGGGCTTTTCAAAACTGTGCCACAGCTATTTCTCGGGTTTGTTGGCAGTGGCAGGCAGGTTTCTTTACCTGATATTTCGTCTAAAAGAGCGGTAGATATTATAAAAAATGATGAGGCAAAGGGCGAAGTGTTCTGGTTGTCTTTAAAGCAGATCCTAGTGAAAATGTGGACCTGAAATAACTGGATAGCGTGTCCAGATCAGAAACTATCAAAAGAAACTGTATATCAATCTCAATTTTCATCAAAAACAACTAGAAGGGTTTGATCTGGACAGTAAATAGTAAACAATTGAGCAGTTGACCTATTATTTTTTTGTACGTTATAGCATGCAAAATCGTATGAGAACAGTTGATTAACAGAAAACCGAATTCTTCAACAATTTGACCAATTAAATTCAGTACATGATCTATATTGTAAATGTTGCATTTCCCGAAGGTGTCCTCTACATCTCACCATGTATTTTACATTTTTTTAATGCACAAAAACAATTTCTTTCCAGTTACTTCAAAAATTGGGTTACAATAAAAAAATTGATAACATCTTTGCTTTTTCTAAAATTACTAAACAAATTGCAGTGATATACCAAAGAATAACAATTTTTTGACGTAACCAAACGATTCTTGAAAAAAACTGTTCAAATTTTCTTCCTGGTTTAAGTATAACTTAAAAATTTGGGTTTCAACAGGAAATAAAGTGCATTTTTTTGCGATAGAAGATATGTTACGGGCATGTAATTTCCTGCTGAGTAGTATGGTGATGGCGTGACGTCACGATACGTTAGACAAACGGGACCCAGTGGCGATACAGTGGCAGCAGAGGCGTAACAGTGGGTTCGAATCAATTGGTTTTGCGATAGTATTTTAGGAAAATGACTAACCCAAAGTTTAAATATTCGTAAAAAATCGCTGAATGGGGGCGACAAAGAAAGCTTCAAACTGATTATTAGTGCAGAAGAAATAATTATGAACGCCTATGGCGAAGCCGTAACTGCATATAGGTTATCCTTGTTAATTGCGGTTGGATAACCGCAATTAGAAATTGAATCATCTATACATGGATTTTACAAATAAGGTGTGGATGTATGATACAAGAGCACTTCGTGTCCATAGAAAAAAAAACGACTGCAAAAACAAACATAGCTTAATGAAAAATATGTCTATATTTCTTGCCGCGAAAAGGAATAAAATTAAGTCAATACGTTCAGAAATCTGAAGATTATAAATCGTATAATAATGAGTCGCTGATTTTAATGAGTTCGCTATTTTAAAGTGGTATAATAAAGATCAATAAAGATATACCAACTTTGCTTGCCAATAAAACTTGTTCGGAATTTATAGAGAACTCATTGTTAGAGGAGATTCAAGTCTGTTATTATACTTGTTTCATTTTCATTTCCATTTTCATTTCCTTGTGAAAGATAGGCGCATCAATTTTCTGTTCTAGTTGAAATCTTAACCTCTAACCTAACCTCTTAATAAAATGTTGATTTTGGATGATATTAGTTTTTGTTTGTTATGAGAATATGAACATAATGTGATTTGATGTTGCTAAAGTTTTTAGAAAAAAATATGTCATATCTTTAGCTTAATCCTAAATATGTTGTTGAAACTTGGTATTACTCATCTTCTATTCGTCGAAAGTAATTCCTGCTATACAACACAGTTTTTCGATCTTGCCAGAGGCCTTCGTACGAAATTATTTGCACCGAATTATTTTTAGGGACAGGTGATACGTCGTTTCTTCTTCTTGAAGTGAAACTCATCATGAAATCCTAATATCTTGAGAATATGATACGTTGAAAAATGTGGTCTGTTGAAATATCATTTTTTCTCCCTACGAACGAAAATCCTCAGAGGTCGTAACTTGTACGAGCTAAGAATTAGCGAGGTTTACTAAGTTTTCGCATAAAAAGTGAAGTTCATTGTACAACTATTTGATAAAACTATCGACAGAAAATGATATTAATTTCGAAAATACTACTAGATATACATAATGACCAAATACATAAAAAGTGTCATTTTCTACACTGAATATTCCATATAAACTTCTCAAGAGTCAAAAGGTTGGTTAATATATCAGCAAAATGATGATCACTTTGTATATATTTCAATCCAATTATCCTACTTAAGTCACGGATTAAGTGCAGTTTCACATCTATATGTTTGGTTCCGTGATGTATTTTTGGATTTGTGTTTGATCGAATTGTATTTTTTCAGAAATTTTCTCATGAACAATTTCTTTTGAACCCTCGCAAGCGGCAATTAGTCCGGTCAAATTAGACCAAAACATAAGAGTAAAGCTACCTAAATTCTCACCAAGCTGAAATTTACTAAGATTATTTAAAATATGATTAAAAATAAAATTAGAAAGTTCCTCATCTTTCTCCTGTATGGAAAAAATGTTATTCAAGGTCAAAGATCAAAAAAATGAGTTTTTCGCGATTTTCAGCAAAACGGTGAGTTGAATATTGAAAATACTTCAAATGAAAATTGTAGACAATAAAATTATCTACAAAAAATGTACTGACACTTTTTTTCCTACGAGCCTCCGTTTTCGAGATATAACGATTCAAAAAGTTATAAAAGTTGTAATCGTCATAATGTGCATGAGTATATACACGTATATACATCTATGTAGTTGAAATATATGTTGAAATATTTTTCTATCGGTCATTGTAACATTCACTTGTAATTTAAAATATACATAAGTTATAACTATAAGAATATCAGATAAAATGACATCTGCATTTTACAGGACGGGTAAAATAACAGTTTTCCAAATATTTCAATTAACAAAATTTAGTTCAATGTGCTGAAGTTTTAAAAAATAGTAATTCAACTCGACAAGAAATTATCACTAACGACATTTGCTTTCTTCTCCTAAAAACGGAACTCCTAAAAACGGAACTCCCAAAAACCTCAGTTGCTGCTCATCAACATCTTTGTCGGGTATATTACCAAGTTCAAGTGTGGCTTGGTTATCAGTTAGATCCTACAGACTGGTGTTGGAAGTTGGTCAACAATTCATTAGAACCAGTCCAAACTTTACTTCCACCTGCACCGGAAAAAGTGCTGAACACAATTTTTTGCAACTGTAAAGAGGGGTGCAGTGCTAAATGTGGTTGCAAAAAAGCCGGACTGTTCTCTGGCATGTACACATTGTCAAGATCGGTTGTGCTCTAATACTGAATCACCAACAGTGGAGGATCAGTTTGATTCCAACGAGGTGACATGCGATACATCGGTATTAACGTAGTTTACATGTACATGAAGTAGAACAAGAACAAGAAGATCAAGAAGCATTTGAAAGTTACGACTCGGGCGATTACATTTCACTACTTTTTTTAACTTGAATTGCTTTCATCTTTTCAATATCTGCTAATATCCATTATTTTGCAATAGTTTCAAATTAAACTGGATCACAACTGACCCGTGGAATAGGCCTACTGGGAAAAATAAGTTAAAATAACGGGCTAAGTATACTACCTCACAGGTGGCGTGGAAACGTGTGCTTATTATGACGATTACAACTTTTACAACTTTTTGAATCGTTATATCTCAAAAACGGTGGCTCGTAGAAAAAAAGTACCAATATATTTTTTGTAAATAATTTTATGATCTACAATTCTTGTTAGAAGTATTTTTATGATGAAACTCACCGTTTTGCTGAAAATCGCGAAAAACTAATTTTTTTGACCTTGAATAAAACTTTTTCCATGCAGGGAAAGACGGGGAACATTCATATTTTATTTTCAATCATATTTTAAATAATCTTACTGATTTTCAGCTTGGCGGGAGTTTAGGTAGCTTCGAATGTCTAAATTGACCGGACTAAATGTATTCAGCTGTAGTTGTTGATAGAACTACAACTTTCTGGTGATGACCCTTCCATGGTATTTATCCACATTCAAGCATGCAAAAGTACCTTGTTGTGGATCTGCGTGTATCGGGTTCTCTAGCAAAATCTACACCGGAATATCCTATGAAGATGATTGATACATAATATCCAAATCTTGACTACTTCACAGATATTCAAAATTCCTTTTCACTGATTGAACGTGATTGCGATTCAGTACATTCAATAAATTTGCTTACTTCGTCCACTGCTGAAGCAATATCTGGTCTGATTGCAGCGAATAATAAAGATCCAACTGTCTCTAGATATGGAAATTCCACTTTTTCATCAGATTTTTCCAAAGAACAACATCGGATCAATTACTGGTATAGTTACTGATCGACCATTATATTAGACAGAATAATTGGAATGTATGCCCAATGCATATTCGACGGTTTCTTCGATTTGTTATGATTTCGAGTCCAATATAACAGTTTGAATCTCCTAGAGTAATTTCAAATTTTTCAGCCAATATTTCATGCATATGTTTTTGAGGGCACCCGGCGATTTTGAAAAAAAATTTGAGTGTATTTACGTATTTTCATGCGTAGATTACGAATCCGAAATTAAAAAGCGGCACTCTCTCTTATTTACAAAGATACGGCTCTTCAACGTTCTGAAAAGGGCAACTTTTCAGCCTTCTTTTTCTCAAGATAAAGTATTTAAAAACACAAGCATTTATTCACTAGGTCAACTTTACACCTTATTCCTCCTTAATTGACACTTTTCAATTCAACAATCAACATTTTTCTTATACAAAACTTAATTCAAAAACGAATGTTTTTTCTGGTGACATTCTTCTATTTCTACGTTAGTTACTAATGACATTTCAAATTCGTAGATTATCTTAATACACCACCAAAAACCAATTTACGATCTAAATGATAAAGACAAAAAACATTTGAATTACTTAAGGAATATTAACAGCATCAGCCGTACCAACTATGTCATTAACCTTAGAAACGTAAAATACAGAAATATCTATGTAATCAAAAAGCAGCTTCGTACATTTTTTAAAATTTTTATAGGAACAATGTTGATTGTTGGAGTGAAAAGTGTCAAGGAAGGAAGAATAAGGTGTAAAGGTGACCTAGTTAATAAATACTTGTGTTGTTAAATAGTTTATCTTGTGAAAAAGAAGACTGAAAAGTTACCCTTTTCTGAACTTTGAAGGGCCGTAACTTTGTAAATAAGGAAGAGCGCCGCTTGATCTACGCATCAAAATACGTAAGTGCACTCAAAATTTTTTTCAAAATCGTCGGGTGCCCTCAAAACGAATATTTACCCTTTTCTTTTGAGAGTAACCTTTTATAACATTTCGGGCTTTTCTTCTAACATTCTGAATTTTTGCTGACTTCATCATGAAAACTCATTAGCAATCAACTAAGACACGGTTTTCTGGCTTCCCACTAAATTCTACATATTATTTCTGTTTAGAGACTCCAATTCTTCATAGCCACTGTGACGCATTGTTTGACGTTATTGTCTCTTCATAATTATATGCTCAGTGTCGCGAACGAATTTCGTTGGTCGGGTTTTTGATTTTCGTTGATTGTAGGAATGTGTAAAATTTCTGTTATAATCAATAGCATTTTTTCCACTCGTCTCTTCTGATTTTGCTTCATTCTCAATGATGTCTGAAGATACAATGGTTCATTATTTTCGTTGTATTCATTTCTATCAGAGTGTTTTTAGTCATCTCCTGATGATCTGCTGAAATCTGTAAAATCTGTTAAATCTGTTAACCAACTGTCGCCCCCTACGAACGACACGTCTCAAAAGTCGAAATTTGTGCGAGCTAAAAACTAACGAGGAACTAACGAGGTCTTACCTTTTAAGGTGTGATTCCTTACACGGGTTGGACGATAGGCAGTGAAAATCGATCGACCGGACGATAGGAAGTGAAAATCGATCGTCCGGACTTGCCGTTTGAACCACGGGTTCGCACAGCGAAATTGATTATCGAAACGTGCGTTGAGAAACGTATTATTGTTCTGGTAATAGATAGATCTATACTAAAATTCCATAATAGTACTTGTGATGCACTGTTTGTAACCTTTGGTGTAGTAATGAATATTACTGAAGTTTTATTTCAACACTAAACCGTTGACACCTCGACACGTGTTTCGATCACCAAGTGATCATTTTCAAGAGGAAGATTGAACTAAATATACGTACAACGTAGACCATAGATACCTCACCAAGTGATCATTTTTTAAGAGGAGGTGTTAAAATAACGGTTTGGTGTTGGGATGAAACTCCAGTGATGTCCATAATAGTAGGCACTGAATTCTCAGACATAGCATTGAACTGAAACGGAAACATTGCTGTCAGATTGTGATTTCATATATTTTATAAGGGCTTGTTTCATGATTTTTGGTTTATGCTTCACTTGATAGAAATTTCAAATTGAAAAACAGTACACTTCGTTTCAGCTGTCTAAGTATCGTAGTTTTCCCGTAATTAATCATTAAAAATCGAATGTGGTAGGGCGGTGACGTCACGCGCATATTCCCGCTTCTTGTTAGATTGACCAATAGGAACAATATAAATAATCAACATTGCCAAATCGTAAAATTTATAGGAAGCCTATAATTATCAATTTAATTATGGAAGTGTATATGAACCCGTTAATGTTTCAATTAATGAAAAATTCTCCACACACGAAAAATCATGTTTGGAACTAAGTTTCATATCTAAAATCAGTACACAATATTTACCTGAACTATGATTTTATGCATTATTTAATAATATACAGTTATAAAAATAAAAAAATATAGCAAACTGGATTAAAAAATCATTTCAAATATTCAATTTATTCTACAATTTTCAATCTGTACAACTGCAATGTATTATAAAAAAAACTATTCCTACATACATACCTCTTTCTGATATTACTACTAAATTCAAGCGATATAGGCTCGTTTGGATAATCTGTTGAATCTTCCAAAACTTGAGAGGAAGGTTGAATGAGTTCAAGTATAGACAGAATTGATTGTACTCGAACTGATCCAACAAAAACTTCTGAGGTAATACCGTTAATCATACGATAAAATTTAATGAAGTGAAATGAAAAGCATTTGATTTTTTTGCAAAAATATTAATTCATTTTGTTTCATACTTTCAGCAACAGTATCAACTCCAGATAATACTTTCTGTGGAGAATACTTGAAGTTGAAATAAAAAAGTGTGTCATCAAATTCAATATTTTCGTTCTCCTCCACTTTTTAAATGATTTCTAATAAGTCTTGGAAGATTAGTAGGATTGTACCTAGTTCTTTATTTTCAATACTTTCACCCTATCCTATCATCATTTTATCCTTTGTGAACCTAAACTCATTAGGTATATGAAATAAAACAATGCGCATTCCGTTTTCTTGTGCCTTTTCGCAGAATTAAAATCAGCACAAGAATGGACCATATTAATATTAATATTCACAATATTCACTTTTAAAACACACACAAACTAAATTTGATGAAAAAATGAATTGTTCGTGCGCGAGCTGTCAGCTAAGAAAAAGTTGAAACTCAATGTTGCAAAAACAACGAGAATGGATCCGATATGATATACATTTTCAATGCCGAATAAACCAATAAATTGTGATATGGGTACTCCATTTTCCTGAGAAAATTTTCTGTAATTATTCATTAATTTTTTTTAAGAATGAAGTCGGCAAACAAATAAATATACAAAATTAAGATCACTCGAATCCACGAATTAAGCATAAAAATGGACAATATTTGCCTCGAAAACTGATATAGTACAAGTTATATCTAAATATGATTCTAAAAAGAATTTAACGAGCTGTATTTTCAAATGGTTTCCGAATGCTCATGAACCCTAATAAAATAAATCAATTATGCATTCATGACACCCATAAGAAATTCAACGTTAGGTACTGATATATTAGCCGTATTGTCAACAGGTCAGCCAGCGCCATCTGTAGTGCTTTTTCTAATGTCAATGGTTTTCACACATAACTTCGTATTTTTGTTAAAATAATTTCAAAATGAATGATGAGCCTAGTTTTGTTAAAGCTGACTCCAACAAATTACCAAGAGTCGATTTTGAAATGATCCATGAATTTTACTTGAAAGATTTGCAACACTTTGGTACCGAAATGAAGTAGGTGGTACATTTAGTAGGTGCCTTTTATTTATATGACTTTGTCTTTTATCGAAGGATGGAAAGTTTTGATTTTATTTTTATTTTAGCTCGGCCAATTGAAGAAAACCATAGATCTCTTAGAGTTGCGGTTTTGGAACACAAAAAAACTTTTTGTCTGGTTTGGATGATCTGTTTTTACAACTAGGTATAAAACATATTTTAACAATTTTGGTCGTAGTAATGGTAAAATTCAATCGAAAAATAACCTGAAAAAAATATTTTTCAGGATGTAAACTAATGATACGGAATATGCAGCAAAATAGGCACCCGCCGAGACCTACCTTTTACGAAAAAAAAAACGTTCTTTAATTAGGTAATTGTAACAGTTGTATTTACACCGAGTTGACAACAATAACAACAAAAATGGCGTCTGTCGAATTGGATCATCAGATCTGTGACTGGATATTAAAAACCTTTGACAAGACAATCTCTTGACTAAGGTAAAAACCAATACACTTGGCAACTCCGCTCTAGACACGATCAATTTTATTGGTCAACAGACACGCGACCAATTTAAATTCTTGCTTTTCGAATTGTTCTTTTTTCTGCAAATATAAAGAGATCTTGGGACCGATTAGGCCTGATAAGTAAAATATATCCCTAACTCGATCAGTCTATAAGCAAACGAGTATCATTTTTCATAGCATGAAACAAACATTACATTATATTAATATGATCAGAATACTTTCCGTATGCCACTGCAAGATTCAGATTAATGAAAAAACATCAGTCATTTCTGAGAATTAACTGCCCACTATTTTGAAATTATATTATATAATGTTTATTCGTTCACTATTTTCATGTCCAATTTTGTATTTTTCATTGAATTTGAAATCACAGCTGATGTTTCTTTTTAATTTCGAGATTGAAGTCAAAATTTATAATTTTGAAGTTGGAATTTTGAAGGAATAAATAATAAAAATATGTGACCCTTCTGCACTTCCTTAATAACCTCGTCGTAGAATGCCTCATTTTATCTTCGCGCCTTCCAACATTTGAAACGTTGGCAGCCTGGTAAGCGATTTCGTTTATTGGTCTGAAAAATATTTTTCGAAATGTTCCATCGAACGATTCGATTGTTATTCGGTTTTAACATCGCCAAGGCTTACTTGTCGTTTTAAATGTGGAACGTAAATGTAGGAATGCCGTGTCTCGGTGAAATCGATCTGTCACAATGTCGCGTGTTATTTTTCAACAGATATGTTCGGATTGTTGTTTTTCTTTCGGGATGTGATGTTTGGTGTATTTGGGAAAAATACAAGGTAAATTTTCGTTATGTGGACACCGGCGATTTTGAAAAAATTTTTGACTGTACTTACGTATTTTGATGCGTAGATTACGAATCCGAAAGAAAAAAGCGGCGCTCTCCCTTATTTAAAAAGTTACGGCCCTTCAAAGTTCAGAAAAGGGCAACTTTTCAGCCTTCTTTTTCACTAAAAAAAACTATTTAAAAACACAAGCATTTATTCACTAAGTCACCTTTACACCTTATTCCTCCTTCTTTAACACTTTTCACTTCAATAATCAACATTTTTCTTATGAAAAACTTTACTTCAGGAATATGGACTGCATCAGTCGTACCAACCATATCATTAACCTTAAAACGTAAAATACAGTGATATGTAACCAAAAAGCAGCTCCGTACATTTTTTAATATTTTTATAAGAAAAATGTTGATTATTGAAGTGAAAAGTGTTAAAGAAGGAGGAATAAGGTGTAAAGGTGACCTAGTGAATAAATGCTTGTGTTTTTAAATAGTTTATTTAGTGAAAAAGAAGGCTGAAAAGTTGCCCTTTTCTGAACTTTGAAGGGCCATAACTTTTTAAATAAGGGAGAGCGCCGCTTTTTTCTTTCGGATTCGTAATCTACGCATCAAAATACGTAAGTACAGTCAAAAATTTTTTCAAAATCGCCGGGTGTCCAGATAACGAAAATTTACCAAATACAATTAGAAAGTGAATCAGTGAAATGACTTGAAGATGTGCGAAAACATTGTAGAATGAGGACGAATTCAAAGGAACGTCAGTCATAGTAAGTAATGTCATGTTTATTTCAAAGCCAATTTTCTACCATCGATACATTACTAGAATACCTATTCCCATGGACGTAAAAAAATATTTTTATACGTCCATGCCTATTTCCAATATGAAGGAAAATAGTTGATGAGATTTGGAGGGATCATAATAATAGTATAAAATATTTATTCTATATTTATTTTTGATCAGCCAATATTGAAAACTACATGATTTCGTTGACATAAAACAAAATGTTGCAATGCATACATTTTGATATCTATGTCTGTCTGACACTTGATATTTTTTATGACGTTTATGAAGAATCGGTGACAGTACAATAATTTCATAAGTTTTTCTCATTATCCTGATCAGGATCGCCAGGATTGAATAATTTCGTAACACAGTCTCTGTGTGCGGACAAGTGAGATAACCACACTGTCTGCGCATGCGTGTATATTTTATATCAAAACAAATGGGCTTGAAATAGCTAGCCAAACTAAAAAGTGGTGAATAAATAATAGTTTAAAAAAACTATTAAACACGTTTTAATAGCAACACAAACTAAAAAATTGAAAATTATTCGAAAATAATTTGAGATTGTGGTAAATTTTCGTTTTGAGGACACCGGGCGATTTTGAAAAAATGTTTCCGTGTACTTACGTATTTTGATGCGTAGATTACGAATCCGAAAGAAAAAAGCGGCGCTCTCCCTCATTTACAAAGTTACGGCCCTTCAGAGTTCTGAAAAGGGCAACTTTTCAGCCTTCTTTTTCACAAAATAAACTATTTAAAAACACAAGCATCCATACACTATGTCACCTTTACACTTTATTCCTCCTTTTTTGACACTTTTCACTTCAATAATCAACAATTTCCTTATAAAAAACTTAATTCAAAAACGAATGCTTCTCCTGGTGACATTATTCTATTTTTAGGTTAGTTACTTGTGAAAAAAGCGGTTGGTATTTGCCGCCGCCTACTATTTCAAATTCGTAATACACCACCAAAAACCAATTTACGATCTAAAGAATGAAGGTAAAAAACATTTGAATCACTTTAGGAATATGGATTGCATCAGTCGTACCAACCATGCCATTAATCTTAAAAACGTAAAATACAGAGATATGTAACCAAAAAGCAGCTCCATACATTTTTTAACATTTTTATTGGGAAAATGTTGATTATTGAAGTGAAAAGTGTCAAAGAAGGAGGAATAAGGTGTAAAAGTGACCTAGTGAATAGATGCTTGTATTTTTGAATAGTTTATTTTGTGAAAAAGAAGGCTGAAATGTTGCCCTTTCCAGAACTTTGAAGGGCCGTTTTTTTCGCTTTTTTCTTTCGGATTCGTAATCTGCGCATCAAAATACGTGAGTACACGCAAACATTTTTTCAAAATCGCCGGTGTTCTCAAAACGAAAATTTACCAGGAGTTGTTTGCCAGATTGGATCCATAATAAAAATATTATTTAAAGCATTCGACGTTTTTCTACAATGATTTTTTTTTGTAAATAGATTTATTTTGATTTCCGACTTATTAGAAGTCATTAGTAACATTAAGCCATAGGACTTATTATCGATGTTGAATACAATCTCAAATAATTTTCGAATAATTTTCAATTTTTTAGTTCGTGTTGCTATTGAAGCGTTTTTTGAAAGTTTTCCCAAACTATTATTTCAATGTTACTTTTACTTGTATTCTGAGTTGAATCATGACAGTAAGTTGTACAAAACACTGATTTGCTTTACTACAATAAACCTCAGTACTATCAGGAAGCCGATGTTGAACATTTTAAACATTAATTGAATAGAACTGGCCGATACTTAATGAAAATCCATATTAAAAAACTAATCAATATAGTTTATCGTATGATTTTCACTATAAATATAGTGAACTATACAGGCAAGTAACATAAGTACGTTAAAATATTCAAGTGACGTATTCCTGAGATAATTTTAAGAAAAAAAGTCTATATGAACTTGTTTCCGAAAATGCTTCGTTTCGTAGATACGGGGTGTTGAAATTGAATTTTTTTGTTCGCTTTTTGAAAATAACTCTTGCAAAAAATAAGTTATTTCCACGAAATCATAATTTCGTATTAATTTTCATGTAACATCTAGAGGCCGCTGCGTGTCCTGTCATTATTTATTTCAAATTGCCCTAACTTTTTTGACAGTAAACTTTTGGTACTTTTCATGAAAAAACCTATTTTCCATACCTCTTCCAAGTAAAAAAGGTACACCTCCTCAACAACGCCGGAGGTGATCGTTTTCAAGATATTTACAAATTTTTATATCGATGCATATTACTTAGCCCATAGGACGCTAAGTGAAGTTCCTGAGAACATTACAAAAACTAAGTATGTGGTGGATCTCGTAAAAATAAACAACTTTTCCTATAAAATGTTTAACGAAGAATGATTCGTTTTCAAAATATAGATTGTTGAAATGTTTCAAAACATGGTAGGTTTTTGTCATAAGTTTTTTGTAATTTTAGTTATTTTCATCGAACTTTATACGCAGTATACCCGTACAGACTTCTTCTAAACTGAGCATTATTGAACTGCTTATTCAATCCAAATTAAAAAAATTTTTCAGGTTTAATTATTCAATTAGAAAGTGCTACATTTCGGAGTTTGTAAAAAACAATTCTGAGAAGTACTATGTTATTTATTAGGAAAATAAACAAAAATTGAAAGAAACAACTATTACAACAACTGTTCAAAGTGACGACCCGTTGAAAAATGCCCGGAGTGTTTCTTATCGTTTCGCAGCAAGCTATGAAGCGATCCCTCAACATTTCCTCGTTTTCAATGGGGCTAGCATAAACTAGTGATTTTAGGTGTCCCCAAAAGAAAAAATCGACGGGATTGAGGTCTGGTGATCTCGGGGGCCAATGCTCAGTGCCTCCTCTTCCTATCCATCGTTGGGGATATGCTACGTCTGAAAAATTTCTTGCTATCACACTAAAATGAGCAGGAGCTCCATCGTGCATAAACCAAGAGTGATTTCGGAGACCAATGGGAACATCTTCCATAAGTTGGGGAAGCTCGTGTCCAAAAAAATGTAGGTAAGCATGTCCATTCAAACGTAAAGGGAAAAAATGGGGCCCAATTAAATAATCCCCAATTATGCCTATCCATACATTAAAAGAGAATCTGTCTTGGAAATGAGTTTGCGTTATCGCATGTGGG
This sequence comes from Leptinotarsa decemlineata, assembly GCF_025532065.1. Lineage (NCBI taxonomy): Eukaryota > Metazoa > Arthropoda > Insecta > Coleoptera > Chrysomelidae > Leptinotarsa > Leptinotarsa decemlineata. The sequence continues at coordinate 1,650,187 of NW_027412544.1, forward strand.
TTATCTTCCGCCCAGATGTGGTTGTTATGGAAGTTCATGATACCATTTCTTGAAAACTTAGCCTCATATGTGAAGAGGATTTTCGATAAAATTCACAGATGTTGTTCGACTTTTCTTTGAAGCAAATTCGATACGTGGTTGGACATCACGTAGCGTAAGTGCCTAGACACGCTGAATATAATAAGGATATAATTGCTGTTCCTTTCAAATTCTGTAAACTGTCATGCGACTCACATTTAAAGTTTGACTAATTTTTCTTGTACTTGTCTCTGGATGTTCACTAATTTCTTCGAGAACCGTCTCCTTCCTGATAGATGCGTCTGGCCTCGCTTGAATTTCCGTCAGCCAAGCCGTATGCAAAAACCATATCAGCCATTTCAGCATTCGTAAAGTCGGGCATGGTACCAAAAAATCACTTCATAAACTCCGAACTACTATTTTTATAAACAAACTTTCATAGCCTATTACTGAAATCAAATTTGGCTATAAAGTAATATGCATCGATATAGAAAATTGTAAATATCTCGAAAACGATCACCTCCAGCGTTGTTGAGGAGGTGTACCTTTTTTATTTGGAAAAGGTGTGGAAATTAGGTTTTTTCATAAAAAGTACCAAAAGTTTACTGTCAAAAAAGTTAGGGCAATTTGAAATAAATAACGACAGCGTACGCAGCGCCCTCTAGATGTTACATGAAAATTAATACGAAATTATGATTTCCCACGTAAAAAAACCCTGGGTACCGAGTTTCGTGCAAATAACTTATTTCTTGCAACAGTTATTTTCGAAAAACGAACAAAAAAATTCAATTTCAACACCCCGTATCTCCGAAAAGAAGCATTTTCGGACACAAGTTCATATAGATTTTTTTTCTTAAAATTGTCTCAGGAATACGTCACTTGAATATTTCAACGTACGTATGTTACACCCTGTATAGTGAAAATCATACAATAAACTATATTGATTAGTTTTTTATTTCAAACATTTATCGGAATGAATTGGAGTGATTTTGGAATACATTTTTTAAAATTATATTTATCCATTATTTGCACCTTGAAACGAATATAAAACAGCAGAAATATAAAACGACTGATCCGAATCAAAAGAGGTATCACAAGATTAACCTTCCTAATGAAAAATGATAGCGCTCTCTTGGCGACAAGTGATGGAACACTATTGTTTTTCTTCTCAAAAAGTATCACAAATAATGCTTCTTTACTCACTTTAACAATCATACGCACTTGTTTTTGATAGAATCGATCCACAGTAAGTCTTATGCAACATTATCAGCACTTAGGCACACGAAATTCCATTTGCAATGTAAAATTTAGGACAAATTCTCTGTTGAATATTTGTATCAACTGTAAAAATCGCAAAACACGTTTGAGGATACTCAACAAATTGAGTACGCAGTATAAACAAACTGAATGACGAATGATCAGTTGTGCCTAGCTACAAAAATGATTTCCGAAAATAACTTCACATGGGTTTTTCATATGATCGATTTCCGTTACTTTCTTGATGAAATGTATCACTAAAATTTGGGAAAACCAGAATAGATAGAGATTACATACACTCCATTCAGAGTTTCTACTTCTGTAAGAGATCTATATCGTCATCTTTATTGCGAAAGTTTCTTATTCAGAGTATGATTATCTTATTCCAAATCGTTATCTATCTTACTCTTAGTGATATGTTGATTTTCTAATTTTCTACTCACTGTTTGAAATACATGAAAACAAAATACTAGTCTCCTAACACTCATCATAAATAGAAATGCGGGACAACTCAGACAGCCAAGATTTATACTTGAAATGCCATTACGAAATTCTCTGGACGTTAAATTATTTAACAAACTTCCTTATAATGTGACTGAATTGAATTTTAATTTGTTCAAAAGGAGAATCAAAGAGTACCTTATACAAAATTGTTTTTATTCTGTACATGATTTCATGCAAAGTACATATTCAGACTAAATAGCCTTATATATATATTTAAACAATATTATTTATATATTTAAGGATCTTTCTTTAAGATTCGATTCTTTATTTGTGAATTATTTTCTAAATCATTTTCAAAATTTATATTTAATGCTCCTTTTTTATTGTTTTCTCTATTTGCATACTAATTTGTACCAACTGTCTATGACTTGTCACAAATGTATATTCATAGCGTGATTAAAAAAATATATCTGTCTATCTATCTATTTTACAAAGAGTTTCAAATCACGTGATCATATTCTGCTGTAATCATAATACTAATATTTATCTCACTTGTTGAACAGTATGAAAGCATTACAATGAACATTTATATACCGTAACAAGGAAGACGTCCATGTATAACTAAAAACAAATATATATATATATATATATATATATATATATATATATATATATATATATATATATAAAATATGAAAAAATACATAAAAAACAAAATTAAATAGAAAATTAGATATAAATAAAAACTCCACACACACAACGTTGATACATTATTTACAATGGGCATACTACGATATTTTTTCTTAGTCGAAAATCGGGATTTGTTATAAGCGATTTTTTCATTGAAAAAATCACTACGCCACTGGATTCAGAGTGCCTCTAAACAGGTGTGACCAAAATTTCATGAAAAAATATTCATTATTAACAAAGTTATGACAACTCAAAAATTCGAAAACTCACACAGCTAACAGTCACAAAAAACACCCTATATCAACAGATATAGCCATGAGAATATTTTTTTTATGATTTCAACAATAAAGTGCCGCCAGATGAAAAAAAAAAAACAAATAGCGTAAATATTTTTAATGAAAATAACGAAATTACATTCAAGTTTTCAGCTATAATATCCCAAGGACATTGATAACTAACGAAATAATTTTATCACAGTTTTCGAAAGCACGTTATTTGGTAACATCCCGACGCCGAAGGCGGAGGGATGTTACCTAAAATAACGTGCTTGAGGAAGTTGTGATAAAATTATGAGTTATTTATCAATGTTCGAGGGATATTCGGTGAGAAAATTTTTTGCAATTCGAACAAAATTATTTATTGAACACACAGTTATTAAAAGAACAATTCGTATAATGATATTCCGTTGATCTTGCTGTATTTGTCTCGGTTACTGCATAAGTGTTTCCACGCATACTATTGATTATTTGGTTATGATGTTCCTGATCAATATTCAAATATGAACACCAAAGCGAGGAAGTGACATTTCCGAAATAAATTGAATTACTGAAATGTCAAACAACTTTATTGTGTTGGTTGCTTAGCAATGTTATGACATAAGTGATAACTACCCGTGAAAACTATCCATGGGTAGTTATCAGTGTAATGATGGTTTCATTGGTTATTTCGACACACATGACTAGAAATAGACAAATTTGATAGGATAATTTTTTTGGCAAAAAATTTTCACGCAAATTAACTAACTAACTAAGGCCTAATATTTCAATTTGTATCTTAGTTGCCATGGAAATGATATTACAGTTTGACACTTGTGAAAGATTTGAGTGTCAAAAATATTCATCTTACAGTTCTTCAAATTATTTTGTGTCATGGCTGCAAGATTGAGCGTAAGAGAGAAAACTGAAATTGTACGCCTTTCGGGAGATGACGTTAGAAGTGCTAGAGAGGTTTGTAGAGTATTTAATGAGAGACATCCAGATCGTCCTCGTATTAGCTGCGGTACGGTAGATAAAATAAATAAAATATTCAATGAAACTGGTGCTGTATCAAAAATGATGTTAAAAAGTAATCCTGTACAAAGACGAAACAGAAATGACAGGAATGATCAAATCATTTTAGATTATTTCGGAAATAATTCTAATGCCAGTATAAGGAATGCCACTTAGATTTGAATATTCCACGAAAAACTATTCGGAGATGTCTCAAGGCGAGGAATATTAAACCTTTCAAGCCAAAATTGTTACACACACTTCAAGAAGGCGACGAAGCAAGACGCCTGGAATATTGTTTATGGGCCCAAGGGGAATATTTGAACAATAGAAATTTCCTAAAAAATATTTTATATACCGACAAAGCCACTTTCACTATAAATGGAGTAGTGTCATCACAGAATTGTCGCTATTGGGCAGCGGATAATCCTAACTGGGTAATAAACTGTAAAAGCCAGTATTCCCAAAAAATCAACGTCTGGTGTGGGATATTGAATGAACGAATTATTGGTCTTTTTTTTGAGGAAAACACTAATGCGCAGAGGTTTCTAGAATTTTTAAACTTTTAAAAAAGGGTTCATCGAAATCATACGTTTGCCTAGTTTGTTTTGAGTGTATATCTCTGATTTTCATGAAAGTATTCTTGTTATTTTATATGAATGTATCATCTTTTCCTCCAACCGATTTCCTGGAATCTTTGAAGTCCACTAGATACTCGTTAGGGCAACAAGAGGATTGATCCGAATTTTTGGGGTTCTTGTTGAATACTCTTCGTGAGCAAAACAATAGCAGAATCAATACTCCTGACCGCTCTGGATTGAATGATTCCGTACAGTCTATCTCGTCTTGTGTTTGTAAATTTTTTGCTGGAAAAATCCTCACTTGTTCACTTTGTAGTAAATGTTCAAGGGGTAGCGAAAACTCTTGTGAATTTCTGGAACTTCTTCTAGCTTTTCCTAATATGACTAATAACCAGTCCGTGCAAAGCTTATTGATGAATCATATGAAAATAGAATTTTTAACAGGTGATGATCGACTGTATTGCCAAACATGTGCCAAACTAAGTGATTGTCATAAGGAAACAAGTATATCTGAGGCACCAGTCAATCAAATAATAACACTGATAATCTTCAAGCAAGACTCAACCTCTAACGGAAGCAAGAAACTCTTTGGAAGGTTCGAAATAGATGAACATTTCAACCTAGCAGACCACTATTATAATATTCATGCAGTCTTTGTTCACTGTGGTTCTGGCGTTGAATCTGGCCATTATTATGCATTGGTCAAAGACGAAACGGACGAAATTGTCAAAAGACAATTGAAAAAATATCTTATAGAAAGAATCTGCTACACCGTTGACGAGTTTTATTAGTTACTCTCGATAAAAAAACTGTTAATTACCTAAACTGTACATATGAAGGTAATTAACAGTTTTTTTACCAAGAGTAACTAATAAAACTCGCCAACGGTGTAGCAGTTTCTTTCGATAAGATATTTTTTCAATTGTCTTTTGAAAATGCAGATGTTCATTGAGTCCTTAATAGAAACATCTAGCTTGTTATACAGTTTGGGTCCAAGGTATAGGTGACTCTTTTGATAGAGGGAGATTCGATGAGGATTCGCTATCAACAACCTCCTAGCTCTAGTTGCGTATGGGTGGAGTTGCTGGTTTGCGCTAAATTTTTCTTTATTCTTATGTACCATACTGTACCAAGAATTTTGTGGTATAGGAAGGGACAGGTCCCGGAAGGAATCAAAGGTTAGTGAAGAGTGTCCACCTGTCCACAGAGTGTACACTTCCATGTACATTTTCAACAGACCCAAGAAACTGTTTATAATCTTGGAGTTATCGATCTTCAAATATTTCGACCAGAACTCTTGAGCTTTTTCACTGTTACTTAAATTTGCATCAAAACTTACTTTAGGTTTCTTGATTATTTTATTCAAATCATCGTGTCAACTTTCCAGAAAAGATCTAAGTAACTCCTAGGGACTTGGTGTATAGGACCCATGAAACCAATGGCAACATTTAGATTACACTTATTGAAACCATATAATGATTATCATATGAACAAAGTTATGAAATGATAAAGTAAAGATAATGATGATTTCTTAACCGATAATACATGCAAAGATGGGAAAAAAGATTCACCTGAATGTCGGTAAAGTACATGCCATTTTCGTCACATCGCCGATTGCGTTGTGTAACTTCACCGAGAATAACTCTAAAAGGAATTCTTCGATCGCTTTAACGATGACTGGATAGAGAGAAACGCGAAGATTATTCAATACTGTATACATTCAATGTCATACCCTGATTCAAGATCAAATTATTCTTTGAAATGAAACAGAAACCTTTTAGGTTTTGACTTCGAAAGATTGAAAAAAGGTCCGAATGGAAGGGAAAAGAAGTCAACAGACACAAATGAAAAAAATTTCTGTCAAATTGAATAAGTGAAAGTCACTGTCCAACTCGGAAGTTATTGACTTATGACTTGTAAATAGCTACCAAGTATAAGTTAGTCAATGCCAGAAGATAATCATGAATACTGTCCAGTCCATGTTCAAAAGGCATGCAGTAATAAATCACTCTAACAAAAATTTCCAATGGCGTGCTAACAACAAAAAATTAAAAAATGTTTGTTGAGATTTTCTCAGACCAGTTCTGAAAAGTCCTCAAATGTTGATGTTGTATCACAGCTTAGCAGCTTCTACTATGAGATATGGTATATGTTTGTGAGGCAACTCAACAATGTTCAATGATGTATTCTTGGCACAGAAGATGCTGATTAGAATAATTGCTAAAAAAAAAAAGAAATGTATCATGCAGACCAATTAATTAATTGATTAATTAAGAATTAGGTGTTCTCACTCTGCCATGTCTACTTGAGGGCTAATATCTGCACATACCTGTCGAATTCTTGCACAAAGTTCTTTTCTATCTCTTGAGCGGTTTTTGTAAACCTTTTGTGTGAGAAATCCTCAGGAAAAAAAGTCCAAAACTGTGAGGTCTGGAGATCTGGGTGGCCACTCTATAAACGGACTACCACGGCCTATCCATCGGTTTGGAAAATGTTCGTTAAGCCATTGCCTCACAGCTCTGGCTTAATGAACTGAACACCCATCTAACTGGACAATTAAATTTGATCGTTCATTGATTGGCAGCTCGTGAATAGCATCCCAAAACTCTGTGTTTAAAAATTCTAGAAACCTCTGTGCATTAATGTTTTCCTCAAAAAAAAAGACCAATAATTCGTTCGTTCAATATCCCACACCAGACGTTGATTTTTTGGAAATACTGGCTTTTACAGTTTATTACCCAGTTAGGATTATTCGCTGCCCAATAGCGACAATTCTGTGATGACACTACTCCATTTGTAGTGAAAGTGGCTTCGTCGGCATATAAAATATTTTTTAGGAAATTTCTATTGTTTAAATATTCCCCTTGGGCCCATAAACAATATTCCAGGCGTCTTGCTTCGTTGCCTTCTTGAAGTGTGTGTAACAATTTTGGCTTGAAAGGTTTAATATTCTTCGCCTTGAGACATCTCCGAATAGTTTCTCGTGGAATATTCAAATCTAAGTGGCATTACTTATACTGGCATTAGGATTATTTCCGAAATAATCTGAAATGATTTGATCATTCCTGTCATTTCTTTTTCGTCTTTTTCGCAGCTAATACGAGGACGATCTGGATGTCTCTCATTAAATACTCTACAAACCTCTCTAGCACTTCTAACGTCATCTCCCGAAAGGCGTACAATTTCAGTGTTCTCTCTTACACTCAATCTTGCAGCCATGACACAAAATAATTCGAAGAACTATAAGATGAATATTTTTGACACTTAAATCTTTCACAAGTGTCAAACTGTAATATCATTTCCATGGCAACTAAGATTTAAATTGAAATATTAGGTCTTAGTTTTAGTTAATTTGCGTGAAAACTTGAATGTAATTCCGTTATTTTCATTAAAAATATTTACGCTATTTGTTTTTTTTTTCATCTGGCGGCACTTTATTGTCGAAATCATAAAAAATATTCTCGTGGCTATATCTGTTGATATAGGGTGTTTTTTGTGACTGTTAGCTGTGTGAGTTTTCGAATTTTTGAGTTGTCATAACTTTGTTAATAATGAATATTTTTTCATGAAATTTTGGTCACACCTGTTTAGAGGCACCTGAATCCAGTGGCGTAGTGATTTTCGACTTAGAAAAAATATCGTTGTATGCCCATTGTAAATAATGTATCAACGTTGTGTGTGGAGTTTTTATTTATAAATAATTTTCTATTTAATTTTGTTTTTTATGGATTTTTTCCTATTTTTTTATGATCTAGGAGAGGGGTCTCCAAACTTTGAAGCCTTCGGGCCATAATTATTTTTTCAGTTTGTTACAAGGGCCAATTTCTTCCCTTAACTATATTTCTAGACTAGGATAGTCGCAAAGTGCGTGACCTAAGTAAAGTGACGCTTTTTTTGCATTTCAATTATTATTGTGTATTGTGACACTTAACGACATCTAGTGGCGAGCAGTGATACTATGTACTATCTTTTTCAGCTACCCGCTGGGTGGCATTAGGCGTATTTAAATATTTGGAATTACCGCGTTGGTTCGAGAAAGTTCTGGTTCTAGCTAGTGTATTCCGATCACCTCGAGATGGCAGTAATAATTGCATATAAAAAGGCAAGCGGCGCAACAGCAAACTGTCTATTGTGAAATAAAGTAACACCCGTCAATAAAAGTATTTTGATTTGACTTATTGTTTTTATGTGTGATTTGTTAGTACGGAAAAGAAGCGAAAAATCGACAGTGAATGCAGAACATTCCAAGAAAAATGGAACTTTCAGTATTTTGTGATTGAGTCCAGTAATAAAGCGCTATGTTTCATTTGTAATGAAACCATAGCTGCTCTCAAAGACTATAACATTAAACGACACTATGAATCGAAACATCTTCAAAGTTACTCCAAGTATACAGGAAGTTTGCGGAAGAAAAAATTTGAAGCTTTGAAACGCGGACTCAAATCGCAGCAATCTTTGTTTACCAAAGCGAATACTGAACAAGAGTCTGCAACTCGCGCCAGCTTTCGTGTGGCTTTTGAAATCGGAAAACGTGGCAAACCATTCACCGATGGAGAAATGATAAAAGAATGCTTGATTGCAGTAGCCGAAGAAATATGTCCCGAAAAGGTAAATTTATTTAAAAGTGTCAGTTTGTCAGCAAACACCGTGGCTTGGAGGGTGCAAGACATCGCAGAAAATATATCATCTCAACTGTCTGACAAAAATGGACATCATGAGTGGTTTTCTCTAGCATTGGATGAGTCAACGGATGTGTCAGATACTGCTCAGGTGTTGATTTTTATTCGCGGAGTAGATAAAAGCTATGAAGTGTATGAAGAATTTTTTGATATTGATAGTATTCACGGCACGACAACTGGGGCAGATATTTTCAAGGGAGTTGAAAATGCCATTAATAAAAAGAACCTTCGATGGAGAAATTTGAAATATATATCAACTGATGGAGGCAAAAATATGTACGGTAAAAATAAAGGAGTGGTTGCACTTGTGTCAAAGGCTGTAGAAAATGATGGTGGTTCAAAACCATTAGTCTTACATTGTATCATTCATCAACAGTCCTTGTGCGGAAAATGTTTGGATATGTCTGAAGTTCTAAAACCAGTCATATCAGTTGTTAACTTCATCAGATCCACTGGGCTGAATCACTGACAATTCCTCGAGTTTATTCAACATATTGGAGAAAATGATTTACCATATCATACTGCCGTACGCTGGCTTAGTTGCGGAAAAGTCTTCAAGCGCTTTTTTGAACTTCGAGCAGAGATCGAATTTTTTTTAAATGAGAAGCAGCGCCCTTTTGCCGATTTAGAAAATAGTGAATGGATGTGTAAGTTAGCCTTCTATGTCGATTTGACAAATCATATGAACGAACTGAATTTGAGATTGCAAGGAGAAAATCAGCTTCTTCCTGATTTATACACCAATATCAAATCCTTCAAGCAGAAAATAATACTATTTTAATCGCAATTACGTAAAGAATGTTTCACACATTTTGAAACATGTGAAATATTCAGCCACACTACAGAGACTGAGTTTCCTGTCAATTTTGCAATCGAAACTTTGAGTGCTTTGAAGACAAATTTTGATACTCGTTTTTCAGATTTTGATGTCATTGCGAATGAAATTAAGCTTTTTCAAAATCCTTTTGATTCTGTCATTGAAACCCTGGCTCCGGAAGTCCAAATGGAAATTATTGATTAACGGTGCAGTGATATGCTCAAGAACAAATATCAAAATTCATCTTTGTTGGAATTTTATAAGAGTCTTCCAGTGGAACAATTCGATAATTGGCATAAATTTGCTCGTGGGTTGTTTTCTGTTTATGGTACTACTTACTTGTGTGAGAAAATGTTTTCCAAGATAAAGTACACAAAGAATGTTTTCAGATCTCAATTAACCGATGAGCATCTCAAATCTATTTTGATAATTGGTACAAGTGAAATTGATACAAAACTACAAAGTATTGTCGGTGGAAAATCACAATTACATAAATCTCATTAGGGTTTTTTGTTTTACTGTGATTCATTTCAATTATTTGTTAGTTATTAATATGCTTAAACTTAAACTTAAGTTAAGTTTTCTTTGTCTTCATTTCTGTCGTTAAGTTTTACCTTGCAAGTAAATAAAACCGAGTAATTATCATTGTGTGTTTTCTTCTTCAATTTATCACAGCAATAGTGGCAACAATTAGGTAATCATTGGCTGTCGCGGGCCAGATTGATGACAGTAAATTATTGGCTGTCGCGGGCCGGATTGATGACACTGGCGGGCCGGATGTGGCCCGCGGGCCGTAGTTTGGAGACCCCTGATCTAGGATAAGCATGTCTATTCTTATACAAATTATGAATTTGTCAAAAAGAAAATAAATCTTACTACTACTACTACTACTACTTTTATGGTCGTTTTCGTAGTTTTATTATTGTAATTTCCTGGCATTGTTTTCATAATCGAATGTATTGGAAAATGAAGTGGAAGGACACTCTTTAGAAGTAACGCTGGTTTTAATTACACTGTGGTTTTTTTGCACTGGTTGAAAAGAGCTCCTCTCAGTTGTATCACTTTTACTTGAATTTTGAAACTTACTCATTTCTGCCCACACCTCTTTAGAAAATTATTACTTCTTTACCTGTTGCTAATACTTTCACCTGCTGATTCAACATTTTATTTCACAAATCAGTTTTAATGAAGTCGTCAAAAGATCAAAAAGTAGTTCTTTTAACTAAATTGACTATAAATTAAAACCTTTCAACTTTACAATACTCTCAATGTACTCATTAAAAAGTTAAAATTATGGGAAAGAAAGTTTTTGGCTTTCTACTACTCCATCTTGATACAAAAAAAAGGATGAGGGAATCTTCCAAAGAAAGGAAGGAAGTATCAAGATTGAGTAGTAGAAAGCCAAAAACTTTCTTTCCCAAAAATTAATCACTCCTAAAAATATAACCCCTTCAATTCAAATTAAAATTATGTTTTTGGATTTGATGTGGTTTTATATTGAATGTATAGTCTTAGGATAAAATAATTTTTTTAATGAGTTTTAAAGAATACATCAAGGATACTCCATAAAACTGCATTGTAACTATTTTTCCCAGAACGGATTGTTTTAAAACTAACTTGCTATTTAATTCTTGATTATGGCAAATAAGTTTTAAAGAAGCCAATGTTAAGAGTAACATAAAACCAGTATAAGATCAATAGGACATTAAGAGCAAAAAAATTTAAGACTGCATTGAATTCTTTGTTTAAGAACTTTCAGTTTATCTTGAAGTTACTTTGAATCCGATGTCGATTTACTGAACAAATTGAATTATTTTTATAAACTAAATAAATAGAAACTGTCTTGAAATTGTTACTTGGGTTTTCCTCCGCGTTTGACGCTTCAGTTCTGCCTCCGAAAATATAGCGTTATGGAGAAACAGTGATGAAATAGCTATTCATGATATTAGTGTTGAAAGTAAGGTTTTATTTTGTGAGTGAAAAAGTTTGCGAAACGAGCGTAGCGAGTTGAGCAATTTCACGAACAAAATAAAATTTACTTTTAACACAAATATCATACTAAGTTTTTGTACAACTCTTCTGTTTTCATAATGAAATAGATGAATTTAATATTTCTATAAAAACACATTCTCACATCTCTTGTCAGTTAAATATTTTATTGTTATCGCATTTGTTGTGAAGTGGCCGTGTCGGGTGACACCGAATCACCTGGACCAACAAACAGTATTGTTAACAGCTCACGCGTTTTATTTAAAGTCACATTTAAAGTTTTTGCTGGTTTATAATAACTTGCATAATGAAGAACAATAGTGAGGAATTGTGTGTTCCTGACAATATTGAAGAAGCTGCAAAAAGAGCTTCAATTGAATTGTTACCAAAAAAATCGGCTCAGCAGTACGACTTCGCATATTTTAATTTTTTTAGGTGGTGTAGATTTGAAAACGTCGAAGGAAATTTTAGCGAAACCGTCTTCTTAGCCTATCTAGAAGAGAAATCAAAAATATGGAACTCGTCAACTTTGTGGAGCAAGTTTTCAATGATAAAGTCGAGTTCGCTCGTTAAAAATGGTGTTAATACAGAAAACGGCCCAAGCGAAGCTCTCTGGCTTACCTACAGAGACAGGCTTGTCTGGCTATCAGTGGTGCCATCAGTACCACACCGTCAGCGGCCATGGAGATCCTTCTCCAACTCCTCTCCACATTTTTCTAGAAAGAGAGGCTAGATGGACTGCATACAGTCTTGTGCACATTGCTAATTGCACAAATCCATTCAATGCAGAGTGCAACAGACTGTTGGTTGACATTGGAGGTCACATCATTCTGGAAATGACCTCTGACTTTATACCTCCAACTGTCAACTACGATTTGCCTTATAAAGTACTATTCCCGAGTAGAGAGGACTGGATCCTTCGAGAGAAGGAAATATTAAGAGCAGATAGTTGTTGGTTCACAGATGGATCAAAATCTCTTTCCGGTTCTGGTGCAGGTGTTTTCAGTCGCAGACCCATGACAGAGTTATCTACCTGCCAAGGAACTTATGCGACTGTATTTCAAGCGGAAATTTACGCTACTGATTTGTGTGCGGAGAGATTGGATAAATCTAACCTCACTCACAAGTCAATCAAAATATTCTCAGACAGTCAAGCGGCGTTGGAAGATCTTGGCTCCTACCGAGAAATGTCTAAATTGGTAGCAAACTGCCAAAAACGACTTTTCTCGATAGGAAGATTTAACAGATTGTCTCTGGTATGGATTCCTGGCCATACTGGTCTGGAAGGCAATGAAGCTGCTGACTCTCTTGCAAAGGCGGTGCTGCAATCCGCTTCATTGGCATCGCTGTGGTCTTTGCCACACAAACACTTGCCTGGATGGCAAGAAGATTTATGGACTTCTGGCAGAATCTTCCAGGATTGGCTCACTCCAAGGCGTTTATTCACCCTTCGAAGCTTGATTTCAAACAGTTTTTGGACTACAGTAGGGATGAACTACGATGTTTAACAGGCCTTCTTACAGGACACTGTCATTTGAATAATCATATGCAGAGATTTGGACTGTCGGAAGACAGTGTGTGTTGCCTCTATCTGGAAAATGATGAAACAGCCTGCTCCGCTGGGGACTGAATCAGGTTCTTTGAGTTATTTAGTTTTTCTCACAGTTCACTATATCATTCGAATACTTTCGTTCTATCATTTTGTATACTTCATTCAATTATTTTCAAACCTTTCAATACTCCTTTAGACGATGAAAGTGAAAGTCTTATAGAATATTTTTGGGTCTCGATAGTTGCCTTTATCAACTCACCAGTTTATTACAAAAAAAAAAGCTGCGTTTGCAGGAATTGATGGGAGTAGGCTTTTCATACTGATACTTCTTCACTATTTGAAAGCATCTGAATCACAATATATTACAGGTGATATATCATACTAGTTTTTATAGAAGATTGAGAAAATGAGTTACCTCTATTCATTGGAGTAATCACATACATAGATTTCACAACATTTCAGGACTAGTATTTTATCCAATTTATTTTAATATCTTGTCAATTACTTCGACGATGATGATAATCATAAGTACTTTCTTTCACTCCATCGAAGATTATAGTTACTAATGATCTGATAATGCCCAACTTTATTTCTCCGGAGTGGAAGTAATGAAGATATATTGCGAGAAAATATCTGTATTAATATCGTGAAAGAAGCAATTTCTTTACTTTCCATTGTATCTTGGGTTCATATCAAGCTTTCTAGAATATCATTATCAACAGACACTCCCATTCAGGATGCAACTTACATCAATCGGTTTTGGATCAAGTATCGTATATCTTTATCCCCATTTTTTTCTATGCGTGGCACCACGTAACTCTCATACATATCCTCGAGGAGTGTTTCCAACAGAATTTGAATAGATAAATATCTACATATTCAATTTGGAGTAGAAAAAAGGTCCCGCAAAAAAAAACGGCGTAACTGGAAGCCATAAAGATAAAACCAGCCGTTCATTTCTATCCCGACTTTTGGAGGTTGACGAGGTTAACAGAGATCTATTGTATGATGTTGGTTGTGCAGGGTTACATGACAGACGGAAAATGAGATGCCCATCAAAAAAGTCACGGAAAATCTTGGATTTTATTGGGTTTCCTTTTTTCCTTCCATTCTATCAACAAAGAAATGAAGTATTTTATTGAGCTATATTCGAGACGAATAAAATCGCACATGTAGGTTTTTTCTCTTTCAATGCGTGTGTATCGAAATGGTCTTCAAACGAATTTATTACATACCAGGCGAAATTGATGAGTGTGTCAATAATTTTTAGGTAAAAAAAAGTGGCTGTAACTGTTTGATCAATTTTATTTCCAAAGAAGCACTATTTTAACTACCATCAAAATAATATTGAGACGCATTCGCCAGAAATATATAGATATATTTTATTGGCCATGTTACTCACCTTTGGTATTTTTGTATATCGAATCGTCAGTTTCCATTAGAATAAAACTTGACTCCATTTGTGAATTAGTACTATATCTTTTCAAATAATAATTTGCCATATGGGCTAAAAAGTCTCAGTTCTAACATATAGATCGCACTAGTCTTATTACATTCATCGCTTTTTCAGTTGGTTCTAACCTTTAAGAAAGGCGGAAATTTCATGATACTCTACTTATAAGTTTGTTAGTTATTGTGCTAAGAGTGACATCCATTTTTGTTATTTTCAAACCAATGGATCGAAAACAATTTTGTGTTTTAATTTTACACTGCTTCTTGATGAAAAAAATACCGTTCAAGTGAAGCAATGGCTTGAAAAGTGTTATAAGGACTCCACTTCATCAGAAACAATAAAATAACGTTGGTTTTTTGACGATGACACCGATGATGCAGAACGCAGTGGACGTCCAAATGAAGCAGTTAAACCAGAAAACATAAAAAAATCCAAAAAATCGTTTTCAATGATCAAAAAGTGAAGTTGCATGAGTTAGCTGACATTGTAAAAATATCAAAAGAAAATATTGGCTTTATAATTCATGAGTATTTGTCTATGAGAAAGCTCTGTTCAAAGTGGATGCCGCGCTAGCTCACTGTTGACCAAAAACTAGAACATCTTGACGATTCTGTGCAGTGTTTGGTCATGTTCAAACGTATCAAAACAGAACTTTGGCGTCGATATATGACAATGGATTGAACATAGATCCATCACATACAGATGGCTCAAAGACCAAAGAAGGAGTAGAAGCCGGTATATACCTACGAAGGCAGAGCAAAGACGAGAATCGCACTCGGCCTCGGACATAATGCAACTGTGTTCCAGGCAGAAGTAGCGGCCATTTTCTCCGACAGCAAGGCGGCAATTAAGGCGCTCGGCTTATTTCAAGTCTTCTCAAAACTGGTGGGAAGCTATCTGAGCGCACTCAAGGAGCTGAGCACCCAAAATAGAGTCACTCTAGCTTGAGTACCCTGACATGAGGGTATCAAGGGCAATGAGGAGGCCGATGTTCTCGCCCGCGAAGGCGCATCCAAGGCTATGATCGGCCCAGAATTCTTCTGTGGGGTAGCGAACGCATGTATAAAGACATCCATAAATTCATGGATGCAAGCCGAATCGATAAATTGGTAGAATAAGCTCCCAGGAATGAGGCAAGCGAAAGAGTTCATGAAGAAACCATCACCAGATTCACGGAAGACCTGCTAAACCACAGCCGTAAGGTTGTAAGGGTAGTGGTGGGTCTACTAACGGGGCATAACCGATTCAGGAAACATATGAGCAACGTGGGTCTGACAGAAGAAACCCAATGCAGGTTTTGTCAAGAAGAGGAAGAAACCGCACTGCATGTGGCCTGTGACTGCGAACTGATAACAAGGCTAAGACACGCAAGATGCGGGGAAGAGAAACCAGAGGCTGCCAGCTATATGAAGGTGTCAGCGTCAAGGCTATGGAGTATCATCAAAGATCAAGCTAGACAATGAAGGAGCATCACGATAGATCTGAAAAGGTCGCAATAAATCAGGCCATGGGCTAGCTCTCCGACAAGCTAATCTAATGTAGATCCTTCTCTTTACTCTGGAATCAAAAGAATTATCACCTGAATGAAGAGCAACTGGTGAACCACGTCTTAAGCGTCCGAAAGCACAACAATTAGCTGAAAAGGTTATGGCTTCGGTATCTAGAGAAGGAAAATAACATCAACAGTGAATATAATATAGCGTTATTATAGCGTTTGCAAGCCGCATAAGGCAAAGAAAAAAAATGTCACAACGCCAGATTTGGCTCCCAACGATTACTGGCTCACCGGTAAGAAATTTTGCTCAAATTTCTAAAAAAAAAATTACCTCCACCCTGTTCTGAAACTGAATAGTATCCCTTTTGAATACATAGAGGAGAAACGCTTTTTAGGAATGACTTTAGATCGCAAACTTTCTTGGAAATCACACATCAGCAATCTCCGTCTCCCACACAGAATGGGGAGAAGACTTTTTCACTTTGAATCAGATTTACGAAACGTTGATCAGATCTAAATTAGATTACGGAGCTATAGTTTATGATTCCGCCAGTAAATGCACACTGAAGAAGCTTGACACAATTCATAATACAGCTATGAGAATAGCACTGGGAGCATTCTGTACAAGCCCGATCGAGAGCATTCTTTGCGAAGCAGGAGAACCACCATTAGCGGAGCGTCGAAAATATTTAGCGATGATGTACGCTTCTAAAATCTCAGCTTATCCCAACAATCCAGTATACAGAAATGTTTTTGTCAGAAGATTTCAAGAAACCTACAACCATCGAAGAAAAACTGATTTTCCGTTTTACGAACGTCTGAATCGAATTTCCTTCAACCTCAATTTGACCATACTCAAAACCGCTCATTTATCTGAAATCGATTATCCTCCTCCATGGACCATCCGCCTTGCTTTAACCAACATTAACTTGAACAGCTAAAAAAAAATCCCAAATGCACCCCACAATTCTCAAAAAACTATTCACAGAAACTATACAATCATTTCGAACCCATCAGCTCATCTTCACAGACGCCTCTTGTTCCAATAACGGCGTTGGCGCCGCTTTCACTACAAATGAATTCAATGCAAAATTCAAATTACCATCGTCAACCTTTATCTACACTGCAGAATTGACAGCAATTCTTGAAGCGTTGCACTACATAAATCTTCATAACATCCCTCAATGTCTAATAACAGACTCATTGAGTGCAGTAACTTCAGTGAATCAACTCTATCCTAGCCATCCGGTTCTGATGAAGATTGAAACAGAACTATCAAATATTCATCAAAACAACATTCAAATTCAATTTCTTTGGGCTCCTTCTCATATCGGAATAGAGGGCAATGAGAAGGCTGATAGTTTAGCCAAGGATGCACAAAACTTCAAGAGGGCACAATCATTTGCCCCGACATTCACTATAACGATCTAAAACCGCACATCAGGAAAGCCGTACTATCTAAGTGGCAGATGAAATGGAATATATCTAAAGCCAAACTTCAGAAATCGAATCAACAGTACTACCATGGAGCAATCTACCACAGAAGAGAAACATTCAAACAACCTTATCCAGACTACGAATTGGACACACACACACAAAAGTGTTATTGAAATGTTACAGCTGCACTAGAATTATTGTGTCTCTTGATGTTGATTACGTTGATGAATGAAGGCAAACAAAAAACGCGTTTTCTCTCTTAGGCCCGTGACTTTTTAGCTCATGTTATTACATTTTTAATATTCTCACCAGAGTTAACATGTTACGGTTTTATTTTCCCTTTCTAGATATTAAGAATTTTAGACTAAAAAGGAAGGGAAGAAGGAGAAAATAAATAGAGGAATCGGATTGTCAACAAATCTATATTATATGTGGTCATGCCCTTACAGATAATCATTATTATTAAATATTATTATTTTTTTTTATTTCAATTCTCAAATTTTCCTACTCTCACTATCTCTGGCAGTAAACTTGGTCTCTTCAGTCACTTAGATCATTAAAAATATAGCAGTTATTATAAAATAAATAAAATTTCAAAACATAACCTAAACTTGTCATCATCATCCATTCAGATTGATTTATGTCTGTATTGAAATTCTTCTCTATGATTGAAATTTCGTCCACATTTGGTACCATTCATTTGGGAAAAAGGTAACTAGAACTGGCACAGATGTGAAGGAAAGAAAAAAACTGGAAAAAAAGATTGAAGTCCTCCATTTTGATGGTGATATTCAATTTACGCATTTTGCGGATTTATTCTGGAAATCTCGTTCAAAAGCACCAGATTATTGATAAGTTGGGTAATCTTAACCACCTTCACTTATTTGTGGATATATTTTCTGGAGTACTGAACATTCCAATCTTGTTCGATGTAAGTTCTACGTAATCACTTTCGAGGCCACACAACATCTAGGGTATGTTACCTTCTTCATTTGAACATTCACTACAATAGAATGTCATTAATACTGAATGTATTCATTGTTTTCAGGCCTGTTTCCTTCTTTTATTATCCTTGATTTGTTCTGCTTTATACAGGGTGTCCCTGGACTTCCTCTTTTCCTCTCGGGAATGTATAGATGGGGTCAAAATATCACCAGTACTTCATATAACTTTTTTTCCTAAAATCCTTCGTTACCAAGTAACGGGCCCTCGAAGTTACAAAATGAAAAATGTTTTTCTTTGATAACTTTTCAAGTGAATATTCAAAATCATCCAAATTTTGGTAATTGACTAAACAAATGAATTCCTTCGATGAGCTTTCATGCAGGAGTCAGTTGTTTTGCTACAAAGTCAGGAACGGACTACCCCCGATGGTCCACACCCCAAAACTTTGAAATGACAGATATTTTTCAATATTTTTCAACAAATTAAGGTTACTTGGACAATTTTATGAATAAAAGTACTCGTGTGGAAAGTCGATCGGAGCAACGAGTCTTGATAAAAATGTAGTTTCACTCGACGACATCAAACCCGCTCGTCCACCATTATTTGAAATGAATAATTATCAAAGCAGAAATAATAATGATAACGTTAATTCAACAACATTTATCCTGAGATGTCTACCATTATTCGAAAATATTAGTTTTTAAGGAAAATGGAAATGATAGGTAAAATGTTCATAACGAATTTTTATAATGCAAACACGTTTAACTAACGAAACTCAAGAGCCTCAAGAGCAAACAGAAATGAAAAATCCGCTACAGAAACTGCTCGATATGACCACCTTCTCTCTCTATACATTTTCTGAGTCTGCGAAGACACCCTCTCTGTACTTGAAATAGCATTCCAGGGTCGTTTCGTATGGCTTCACAATGTAATGTTATTCTATTCAACAATGCATCTCTTGTGTGAATAGGTGTAGCGTAAACAAGGCTTTTTAGATGCCCCCACAGAAAGAAATCCAATGGATTTAAATCCGGAGACCGCGATGGCCATGAATATGGCCCACCTCTACCAATCCATCTATTGTGGACAATATGGTTCAGATGGTCACGCACAATCAAACTAAAATCAGGAGGAGCGCCATCATGCATAAACCACATATCTCTTCGGGTTTGCAATGGAACATGTTCCAAAAGTCCATTCAAATCGTTCTGAATGAACTCCAAATAACGTTCTCCATTCAATCGGTCCTGTAGAACGAATGGTCCTATAAGATGGTTTCCTATGATACCAGCCCAAACATTCACGTTGAATATAGAATATTGACAATACAATGATAGTCATATGACAACGCACCACTCAACAAAACAAAATCGCATTCCAGTTTCTCATTTTTTATCAAAACTTTCTAAAAGGTTTTTTTGTCAACATCTGTGAAAGAAATATTATTCCCTGGATATTTTTCACCTGATCATGTGCAGCTGTTTTTGTAGTTCATTCGTTTGCTTTTTATTAGTATAGTAAATATTTTTTCCGATGTGCGTTTTTTCAGCTAAATTTAGATTCGTGTTGAAGAATTTCTCCCATAAAATTATAATTATCAGTGAAACTCCTCAACAGTTTAGCTGTGAAGAAGAATTTGAAACATTCGAATGTTGAGTTTCATGAGATTCAGATAACTGATCAACACGAAACGTGATTATTCCACACGTATTATGTACATACAAAATATGGAATGAATTCGATATTTCATAGTAGAGTAGCTTGTTAGTTTAAAAACACCACGAATCTACAGAACTTGATATTTCTTTTGAAAAAATATCTGCTATCACAATTGTGACTTAAACTTCCATATAGGTACTGTACTTTTTGTTTACGACTTCATTTTAGCATACTTTGTATTATTCCTGTTATAAATGTTGTTGAATTAACGTTATCATTATTATTTCTGCTTTGATAATTATTCATTTCAAATAATGGTGGACGAGCGGGTTTGATGTCGTCGAGTAGAACTACATTTTTATCAAGAGTCGTTGCTCCGATCGACTTTCCACACGAGTACTTTTATTCATAAAATTGTCCAAGTAACCTTATTTTGTTGAAAAATATCTGTCATTTCAAAGTTTTGGGGTGTGGACCATCGGGGGTAGTCCGTTCCTGACTTTGTAGCAAAACAACTGACTCCTGCATGAAAGCTCATCGACGGAATTCATTTGTTTAGTCAATTACCAAAATTTGGATGATTTTGAATATTCACTTGAAAAGTTATCAAAGAAAAACATTTTTCATTTTGTAGTTTCGAGAGCCCGTAACTTGGTTACGAAGACTTTTAGGAAAAAAAAGTTATATGAAGTACTGGTGATATTTTGACCCCATCTATACATTTCCGAGAGGAAAAGAGGAAGTCCAGGGACACCCTGTATATCAAGAAATAGAGTAGTGGAGTATAGTGCTGAACCCGGCTTCCTCATTCCTTCCTGCTTAATAATAGGGATTTGGAATCTGTCATAAGGCTTCACTGGTTGAGGGATTTGCTTCTGCTTTAATTGACCCAATGCACGAGTGATATTTAAACACCCCAACTCTTAGGATACTCTTATGAAGTGGATCAGGACTTGAAACGGATAAGCTTTTTTCATAACTGCGCTTTATTTCTATCATTTTATTGCTCAGCATGGTCGCTTTCACTGATTGTGCATGAATTACCACACAAATTGTTTTGTTTTCTTTCTTTATAGTTGTACAGTTATCAAGTTGTGCTAGACCATTAGTTCAGTCACATCCTCATTTCCCGTAAAGAAGAAGCATATAAAGAACAACTTTAAAAGAACCTATAGTGGGTCAAAATTAAACAACTTACCTCTAGCGTTAACAGTGTACACTTTCAGTATATATACTAAAAGGTTAAGGAATTTAGCGCATGTAACTAGTACATTTATGACGAATAATTGCCTCAAGAACATAATATTACCATACAATTTACAAGATTGCATTTTTGCCTCTATTGCAATATTTACATGAAGATCGACCTTTGACCCCTGTTTATACCATAGCCCCTCTTTTTCTTTCTTTTCCTGTCACTCCTCTCACTCTTTTCCTTATTGAAATCAGGCTAGCCATCATTCATAATTGCGATTTCCCCAACTGTCAAACGTTTTTCATCGACGGACTCTTGTTTTGAGATATTTATCCAGCTCCGGTTCCACAACATTGTCACCCTGTCAATTGTCAACGACAAGCAATTAAGATTTATTTGATTTTGTTGAGGATTATCGAACTTGATAGGTTGTTTAATTTAATAATATAGTTGGTATAACTATTCGAGTTTTATTGGTTTATTTTTTTTGTTCGATAAAGAACCCCACCCGTCTCCACTGAGCAAGGGTATGTTCAGAAAGGATTAAATATTTTGTTGCTAACGGCCAACCAAGCATCGCAAAGCGTTGTATTCCTTGGTTCCGAAGGTCCGCAGAAGCAAACAAAAGTAGTGCAATTCGCAATAAGTACATTTCTCACCCTTTAGCATACATTTGTATCACATATTTGTGTGAATGATCCATAACTGGACTAAACGTTCGGTAACCTCGTGTGATTTTGAACTGAAAGTGACTGCTCATTATTACCTCATACTAAAAAAGCATTGCTTGCTTTCTACTGCGAGATGCTCAGTCGGAAGCTTTTATTGATTTGCAGTGTCAAAAGAAAGTGTTTGCCTTCCTCAGTGACATCAACAGCATGACTATATACGCAAGAGTGCTTTGAGAGGGATGATTGTCATCTGGATTCAAACTGTCCAGGGTAGATGATTGATTGGATTTCAAACAATGAATGAAACAAAATTTCTTTGAATTTTTAGCAAGGATAAAAACAAGGGGAGAATATGAATGAAACATTATATAACTCAAATCGACATTCACTCATCTCCTAATATAATCCAAGAAATTATTCATTTCTGTTGAAGTCCTTCTGGAAAGTTGAACTATTGCCGACTTTGAATGTTCAGAACTGGATTTGCATATTTCTTCGGCTTGCTCAGGTTTCACTTTCTATCGAATTAGTTCAATATTATTGCAGGTTGAATTCAATTCATATTTCAATAGATTCTACCCCAAAAAATTTGTCAATTAATCATGTTGAGTGCATCTAGGTGAGTATTATTGTTTTTTGACATTTAATTCAATGTGGTATTGTTACATCGAATATCCCATCCTGTGATCACTTTTACTCCTCTCCTATGTAAAATATTTTGTCATAAAGTCTCTACTTACGGTACTCTTGATAAAGAAATAATTGAGAGATCCTATAAGTTTCAGCCTACAATTCACAGATGTGCTGAGAACACTTGAAAGTGACACTGTTTGTCAATGTTAAATCGATATTCAATTTTTAATGCTGATTACATCTGGGAATAAAGTGATATTATGTGAAAGATTTTTCACATTATGGTCCATGAATAAATCTAAAGAAATGAACTTTAAACATTCAAGCCACTCTCCGATATACTTACACAGTAGATTGAATGGACTGACGCCTATCAGAAAACAACTACTCCCCTGGCTAATACCACGAAGGGCGTTGGATTATATCCGACAGACGTCAGTGCAGGAATCTCCTGCATATGCAATTGGCAATACAACTGAGAGGGTTGACCTTCAATTTTGGAAGGGGCACACTCGCAGACCGGTTTCGGGCTCATTAGCCACTCGTCAGAGCAAGATAGTGGCCAGCATCGCTTGAATGTTTGAAGTTCATTTCTTCAGATTTGTTTACTGCCAGTCTTCAAGCATAGCCCACTGACTAATAAGATATGCAGTTGGTTAGTACCTCCTCCACTAGATGAAGTGACATTTTGTTGTTCACTCCAACTTAGGAAGAGGAATGAAATACTCTGAAAGAATTCCGATTTTCAATTATGGAATATCATTGACTTTAGGTCGATGATGGCCACTATCTTGCACTGATGAGTAGCTAATGAGCCCGAAACCGATCTGCAAGTGTGCCCGTTCCAAAATTGAAGGTCGACTCTTTCTGTTGTATTGCCAATTGCATATGCAGGAAATTTTCTGACGCCTGTCGGATATAATCCAACGCCCTTCGTGGTGTTAGCCAGATGACTAGTTGTTTTCTGATAGGCGTCAGTCCATTCAACCCACTGTGTAGGTATATCCGAGACTGGCTTGAACGTTTAAAGTTCATTTCTTTAGATTTGTTTACAGCCAGTCTTCAAGCATAGCCCACCGACTAACAAGATGGTCCATAAATTGAAGATCTGAATGAAAAACGAGACACAGATTTCGAATCTTACACCATCTATCAACATGTGTGCAAAGTTGGGTCAACATCATTTCTCGCGTTGGGATTTTTTCACAAAACGAAAACGATTCGGTTTGAACAGCAATGTTTATACGTATTTTTGATGTGATTGACAGGTGATGAAAATTTTGTTACTTATTTGATCTCCCAATCCAATTTTCAATAGGACTCGACTCTTCTTTGTATATATATGTCATATTTGGTTTGGAGAGTCAAACCTTCTAAAAACACGCACTTTTCAAATGGTCGAGCTCTGCTAATAGGACCATCACGAATCCTCAAAACTAGAACGTAGCAGCATTTTATCATTAAGACAGTTTCGAGAATGTACCCCAAATTAGCTTTCCGGGAAATCTTAATAACATTTCAGAAAGGTCAGCCTTATAGATGAGGTTAGAATTATCCAATTACGTAGATTTCATTTGAATATACTGCTCCAATTCATTTTCAATACTAGATATCAGTTGCATGATAACTTTGAAAGATTTTACTTATTTGTGAACTCATATATTGCTCAATATACGGGGAAGTTAGAGTGACATGTGCATTGTCTAATATGATTCGAAATCTATAAAAGAACAAATTGAATTGGAATGAATAGCTGAAATATCAATTATATTAAACAATAAAACGTAAAATGAAAATACAATAAAATGGATAGAATAATCAAGAAACAAAATGAAAATGACCACAGGGTAAAAGAAGGGAAGTGAAAAATTAAAAATTGAGCATCAAACAATTTGGATTTCAGTGCAAAAAGAACACAAATGGTGCTTTATTTTAATTGTTATATGAACTGTATACTGGAATCAATAATGGGGAGTTGCCGTGGCTGTATTTTGTGATTTATCGAAGGCTTTTGACTGAATCATGAGATACTGCTGCGGAAACTTCACCGTTGCGGATTTCGAAATAAAGCACATTGATGGTTCACGACATCGTTATCAGGCTGCACCCAACTAGATGAGACAAAATCAATCTCAAGTTTAGGTAATATAGAATGTGGTGTTCCACAAGGATCAGTCTTAGGTCCAATTTTGTGTTTACTATATGTTAATGACCTGACGACGCTTGACGTTACAGGAAATGTCACCCTATTCGCCAATGATACCATCATATTATGATCTTCATCATATCATCAATTCATTTATAATAAAGGTCAAAGAGTGGTGCGACTCGAGACTTTTATCCGTCAACATATTGAAAACTAAGATAGTGTCCTTCAAATGTGCAGTTGTTGATATTTCTTTAAACCACCAGATTTTTGAAAACAGTGTTTTTTCTAAATTTCTAGGACTATACATCGACAAAGGCTTCAAATTCAATGAACTTATCAAAAACTTGAATACAAAATTGTCCTCTGGTTGTTATGCTGTGAAAATTGCTGCAAATGAACTAGGAAACCCAACCGTAGAGCGGATACACTACTTCTTGATAGAGTTTGCGATACGGTATCCCACTCTGGGGAGTGTGCAGTGGTGATGTTTTTCAAAGTGTTTTTGTCTTATAAAAAAGAGCCCTGAGATACTTCTGTATCTCGCGATTTGTGCAGATTTCACTTCACTCACTACCGTGAGTATAGTGACTGAGTGAAGTATACTTGGAACAATGTGTCTCATGAATAAACACAAACAAAATTTCATTACAGGGAATAGATACCCCACTCGTCAAAGTAACCATCTCAAACTATCATTACCATCTTCCACTCTCGTTAAGGATTCAATTATACGTATATAACGGATTTAAAATGTACAATCACCTTCCAAATAGTATTAAAGATGTACCGTCCAACGCCAGCTTCAGAAAAGCAGTGAAAAGAGTTCTTTTCGATACTGTTATAGTTTGGAAGAATATTATGTGGATATAATAAAATGATGAGTAGATCAAAACTATATAATTTATATACACTTATATACACTTTCTATACACTATACACCTTCTATTGTTTGTTATATTTTGAATTTCAAAGTGACTGATTGTTTTCATTTAATTCAATTTTATATGTTAGTGACTATTTTTATACATTTATCAAATGTTATTGATTTATTTACATTTACATTTATATACACCCGCTTTGTCAACAAGATTTTATTCTTTGATTTCAAAGCATATTTTGAGTGATTGATTGGACAATAAATAAAAAAATATTTCAAACTAAGTTACTTCAAGACCTTTCGAAAGTTAGTTTCCACAATCGTCTTTGGGTGATGATTGGACTATTCCTCCGAGAAATTACTATTTATAGGTCATTCGAGCGCTTTCTCCTATCCGTTCTTTCCTCTTTTCGTTTCACCGGTTTAGCGAAAGTTGACCCTTTGGCGGGAGTTGATCGTTATCCGCTGGATTGCAGATTCCCATATGTTGCGTATTTCTTCCCTAGCTTGGCTGAATGCATCGTTGGACAAAATATATGCAGCATGGAACCTATAATATTATGTTGATGAGTCTAAACATGCTCTGCTATTACTTTATTGCTGTTTTCTCCTCGCTGTGTGTTTTTATTGTGCTCGGCAATGCGAATTTTCAATGGCCTCTTAGTTTCACCGATATAGAATTTGCCGCACTCACAGGATATCCGGTAAATACAATTCTTGGAATCGCAGTCCGCGTTTGGTGGCCTTGTTTTCGTGAGGCTGCTACGGATGGTGTTTCCGGATCTGAAGCAGGTTCTGATGGTGTGCTTCGACCCAATTCTTTATATCCTTTCCGACAATCCTCTCACGTAGTGTCGATGTATTCACCTGATGATATTTAACACAATAATTTTCAGGAATACCACTCGATCTGAAAGTTCTCTGATGAATATAAATTTTTTCATCATCGAGCTACCAGCAGAAGATAAAACTACTCGATCCACGGACCTAGAATGATGGTTGATTTCGTGGTACTGTTGAAAAATGAAATTTTTCTGATTTTTTGGATTGCCACTATTACACCATCGTAGACAAAGGAACCAAAACCAACTTTCTCGTTCGGAAAATCAGCTTTTCGGCTTTCGCACTTCGCAAACCCTGCACTTAATTGTATCGAAATCCTTTTCGTCCGACAATATATTGCGAGTTAATTCGATGCGAGGTAATTCCGGAGTACTCCTTCTTGACGGAATACAATCGAGATTTCGGCGAAACTAACATCTAATCGACTTCGTGACTAGAACAAAGCTTGTTATAGAGGACAACGCCTGTGCGGCCAATCGGCTCCTTCGATAGGATTTTGGAACCGCTTTCGTGCTGAATTTAAATGAAGTTTCTTTGTTCGAACCAACCGACACCGCATTTTCTTGGCTGGCAAAATAATTCGAAAGTTCGAAATTTAGCGAAATACGAAAATACAGTTGAAATGAGAACCTCACTGTTACGAGAGGCGGTTCAATCAATGGCATTTGTATTCTTCGCACTGAGAGGTATCCAAATATATACGTGGAAGTCGTTGTGGTTTTGGAATCATGAATAATTTTTTATTGATTTGAAAAAAGGAATTTCACAATATCATTGAAAGTAGAATATAAGTTATTAGGGTATAACATATTATTAGGGCTTCTGAATGAAAATACAAGCAATAGTATATTGATAATAATAATAATAATTATTGTTATTACCATCTACGGCACTCTTACGGTATTGATGAGATACCGGTGTTGCCCTACGCTCCGGGGGATATTGAATCCGTTGTATAGAACGAGAAGTGCCGAGTTTATTGGAACTATTTGTTCCCCACCCTCAGGCTCATACAAGCTAATAAGCCTGATGTAGTCCTTCTCGACCACCAGAGCAAGACGATATTTGTCGTAGAGTTTTCAGCTCCTGGCGAGATGAATATCATCAGAAGAAAGGAAAAACGGATAAAATATCGAGATTTTCTATTCGAACTCCGCAGACTCTATCCAGACCACTCTGTCAAGATGGTTGTTCTCATTATTGGAGTCCTTGGTGGAATGATGCCCTCTCTACTCTCGAATCTTAAAATCATGCCGGCTTGCCGCACTAGGGCAGACATCTTAGCCGCACAGATGCAGAAGGCTGGCTCACTGCACTTGCTCAGGGCACATGATTCTGGAACCCAATGATCACTTACTCCACGGTGTGGGGAGTGGTCATTGGTTGATAATGATGGCGCGCCCTCCCGAATGTATCGGGGCCTCAGAGGATAGGGCCTGACCAGCGCACACTACGGTGAAAAAAAAATAATGATAATGGTTGTTCTGATTATTGGAGTCCTTGGTGCAATGATGCCCTCTTTACTTTCGAATCTTAAAATCATACCGGCTTGCCGCACTAAGGCAGAAATTTTAGCCGCACAGATGCAGAAGGCTGTCTTTTTTGGCTCACTGCGTTTGCTCAGGGAACATGATTCTCGGACCCAATGATCACTTACCCCACGGTGTGGAATCAGCGCACACTACGGTGAAATAATAATAATAATAATAATAATAATGATAATAATAATACGACTCTGAACGAGGTGACCACAACTCTGTCACCGAGTTGGAACCCGTTCAGCAAAAAGCTCAGATAAAAACCGCAGAGATCACCTTACTTCTACGGAGACAAAGGATAAGCCACTGCATGGGGTGGGTCTTCTTTAATAACATTGGAGATCTTGGCTTATCAAAGCGCGTTTGCTTTTCTCAGGTCGAGTGGGCTCAAATCGGAAACTGAGGGGTTCATCATGTCTTGCCAGGATGGTGTCTTCAACACCTTAGTCTTCCGCAGTCGCGTGATGGGTATAGAGGTTCCTGACACAAGATGCAGGGCCTGCCGCGAGGCGCCCGAGACCCTAATGCACTTGCTATCAGCATGTCCAGCATATGCGGTCTCGGCCTATATCCATCGACATAACGCCGCCCTAAGAGTGCTATATTACCATCTACGGCACTGTTACGGTATTGACGAGACACAGGTGTTGCCCTACGCTCCGGGGGATATTGAATCCGTTGTGGGGAACGAGAAGTGCCGAATTTATTGGAACTATTCGTTCCCCACCCTCAGGCTCATACAAGCTAATGAGCCTGATGTAGTCTTTTTTGATCACCAGAGCAAAACGATATTTGTCGTAGAGTTTTCAGCTCCTGGCGAAACGAATATCGTCAGAAAAGAGGAGGAAAAACGGATAAAATATCGAGATTTTCTCTTCGAAGTTCGCAGACTCTATCCAGATCACTCTGTCAAGATGGTTGGTCTGATTATTGGAGTCCTTGGTGGAATGATGCCCTCTCTACTCTCGAATTTCAAAATCATACGGGCTTGACGCACTAACGCAAAAATCTTAGCCGCAAAGATGCTGTCATTCTTGGCTCACTGCGTTTGCTCAGGGCACATGATTCTCGGACCCAATGATCACTTACCCCACAGTGTAGGGAGTGGTCATTGGTTGATAATGCCGGCGCGCCCTCCCGAATGTATCGGGGCTTCGGGGGATAGGGCCTGACCAGCGCACACTACGGTGAAAAAAAATATATAGGTTTATTCACAATAGATGAATACAAATACAGATGCAAGTAAGTTACAGCATAAAGTGAATGAATTAAGCGATTTTAGGATAAGTGCAAAGCACTTGTTTTCCATAAAAATTGACATAATATGTATGAATGGTATGATGTATAAAAACATATGTATGTAACCTTAAAAAAATGACGAAATAGAAAATGTTATAATAAAAAATTAATAATTGTGGAAATGTTACTTGCCTCATCATCAGTACCTGGCATGGTCTCTTCAGAACGACAAGGGTAAGGTGTTTTCACCTGAACCTGGAGCAATATTCCTCTACGGAATATTAATCATTATTTTGACTCCCACCCCAGAGTATGTGTTTATGGAGTTGTTTTCTGGCCCTGCTTGCAGGTGGCGCACTAGACATCCCACTGAATCCACTGCAGAAAGAGTTCATGACTAGCTGGAATTATATATGTGTAGTCATGATACCCAGACGGTTCACAACATTCTGAAGAGACCATGCCCGGTACTGATGTTGAAGAAAGGTCTATCGGTTGGTCGTGTCGACCAAATGAAATTAATTTCTGCTTTTTATAGTGGGAAATACCTTGTGACGAATTTTCCAAATCGAAGAAGTTGTACAGGTATCTGATGGTTTTACTTCAACTCTCTGTTGTTTTTTCCGTTGGGTATGATTTTCTCTCTCTCTCTCTCTCTCTCTCTCTCTCTCTATATATATATATATATATATATATATATATATATATATATATATATATATATATATATATATATATATATATACTACTACACTCGTAGGGAGCTGTAGAGAATCATTTCTCAGAGCCGTAGGAGGCTGCGTAGTTAAGTTGTTAGAAACGCAAGTTTCTAAATACACAAAATGGAACAAAGAACAAAACTTGAAAAATATCTTTGGGTGATCAGTAGAACGGAAGTGTACACTTATAACACAAGTTAACCCAATATTTCAAAAAAATATTATTATCTTCAAGGAAGAGCTACAAAAGAGAATGACTCCTCACTGATATGAAGAAGATTATTGAATCAATTTACTAAAAATTGTTATTTGTTTTAAATTTATGGATTACCGTTGAAAGCCATGTGATTGAAGAACAAAGAGAGGCAAAGAGTGTGTTTGTTTGTCTATGCTAAAACTATGGAACAAATGAGAACTGTTATGGTGCATAAGTGATCAGAGACATCTGCTGTTATATTAGCAAATCAATGAGGAAAGCCAATATCAATTGCATCAAATTGAAATTAATTAATTGACAACACCCTTATTATGAGGTTGCCGATTCCCTTGCAAAGAAGGGTGCTGCAGGCAGCTTCATCCGACCAGAACCTGTCATTGGCATCGCTTCAGGCTTTGCCAAACAAAGATTGAACATCTGGATGGCAAGAAGATTTATGGACTTCTGGCAGAATTTTCCAGGATTGGCTCACTTCAAGGCGTTTATTCACTCTTCGAAGGTTGATACCAAACAGTTGTAGGACTACAATAGGGGTGAACTACGATGTCTAACAGGCCTTCTCACAGGTCACTGTCATTAGAATCATCATATGTAGAGACTCAGACTGTCGGAAGACAGTGTGTGTCGCCTCTGTTTGGAAAATGATGAAACAGCACAACACATACTTTGTGCCTGCTCCTCAGGGGATCAAATCAGGTTTTCAGAGCTCGGCAGAGCTGTGCTCTTACCATCAAACTGTTTGATATTCCTCTTGAAGATGATCACTTGGTGATCGAAACACGTGTCGAGGTGTTAAAATAACGGTTTGATGTTGGGAAAAAATTCCAGTAATATTTATATGGCGTGTTTTTGACCGTGACTACCGGTTGACATTGAATGATGCTCTAACCGCGTGCTCTCCACCCTATATCTCGAAAACGGGTGAACGTATGGAAAGTTTTTGAAAAAAAAGTGTGGGGAATTTGATTTTCTACAATATTGATGATGAATACAACTAGCGAAAAACCAATAGAAAATAAGATATTTCCAAAAAATGTGCAAGAAATCGATTTTTGTGACCTTTGACCTCAGATTTTTTTAATCGTGTAGACTATATCCTGATAGAGGAGTCGAATTATTCGAATAATTCTTCTTTGAATCCATTTATCGGGACATTATTGGTCTAAAAAGTGTCTTTTGGGCTAAGCATCTGATATCACGTGAAAGAGCGACTTTTTGCTGGGAAGTGATAAAGTAGTCGAATGAAACTTTTAATACACATGTGTGATGGTACATAATTATCAATTTTCAGTTATTACCTGAAACGAGCAGTTCAAGTTTTGAAAAGTGTATCAAATTCCTAAAGAACGAATTTTCTCATCAAATATGGATGGATATTAACTTCGTTTAAAGTAGAGATTTATGAACGCGGATTTTGTTTCGCAACAATTATATTTAATGAACCGTAAACCTGAGCGAAATTACGAAAGTTCACCCTAGGTACAAAAAAATCGGGATCGTCTGTATCAGAAGCGAGGGATTCACTAAATAACATTCACGATGTGAATGATGAAAAATGTAGAGCTCACTGCATTATGTGGTGAATACGAGTATACACAGCAAAATGAGCGTTGATGTTGAGTATGAATGACGCCTTTGTTTTTTCGAAGGAGTCCGTATATTTTATGAAATTCAGGAAAAGAAACAACCGGATTCAAGCTCAGGATTCTTTCATGATTACCATATTGAGTAGAGCATTTTCAGTGAGATATGTAGCAGAATCAAGCAAATCACTTGAGGAGATATCGAAGAGTCAACTGCCTCAAGCTTTTTGGACAGATATTGAAAAAATGCTTTTTTCAAATAGGATACATCCTAATATACAACAATGATAATGATGTTCACATTAATTTACATATAAACACAATAATAGAAAAAAGATCTACTGATATTTGTTATTAAATAGTCTTACCTACGATAATTGAAAATACAAAAAAACATAATAATATTTCTGAATGGCAACCATTGTAAATACCGTCTGAGATTTGAGTTGGGTAGTAATCAGTTCATTCATTGTTTTGGTTGTTGAAATGAAATGAAATGCTTTATTCATGAAATGATATTCCCTTAGGAGGAGGTTGGTTTTGTGTATAAAATCCAAAGACACACAGAAAACATTTCAAATACAAATTAAGTGATGGGGTCATCCTTGAATCCAAACCACTCAAATTAACGTATAGAGTTTATACAGTGTATCCCAGCTAAAACTTGTCACCCCCTAATCTGCGAATTCGTGAAAAAAATTGAAAATTGCTCAGACCCGTCAATTTTTATTTCAAGGGGGAACACTTTTGCCAAATACATCATCATTGTGTTGTGAACCTTCTCAACCCCAGCATCCCCTACTTCAGAATTTTCAATGGGACTACTATACTTGTTATACATCATTTTGAAAGAAATTCAATCCCAAATACATCGTTCTTATTAGTCAATGGGCTATGCCAAATACATCGGTTTACTGAAATTGAGAATAGATCAAGTGTTTTTGAAGTTTTAATGGAAACCAAGTTTTATCAAGATATTTTTCATCGTCTAAAATGTTATTGTCGTAAGAAAGGTTCACTGTGGTTACGCCACTGTATTGAACAATAATATTTTGAGAATGGACGATGAGCTAGAGTTACGGCTTGAATTTTTAAGGAAATTCATCCAGAAAAAACCACATCATATCAGTACGTGATTCAATTGATGAATAAGTTCATGGAGTCGGGATCAGTGCTAAATAAAAAACATGAACGAGAGAAGCCTATGAGGAATGAAGGGGTCGCTGTTGCAGTTGAAGGACATGCAGAGATGGACAATCTCTAAGACAACTTGAGACTATTTTTGGAGTTTCTAAAAGCAGCGTACATCGAATTCTGAAAGAAGCAAAGTTCCATCTTTATAAAATGCAGAATGTACAAGAATTGAATGAAGATGATCCTGACAAACAAATAGAGTTTTGTGAAATCATGAGTCAATTATCGATTGGTGATAATAATTACTTCT
Source organism: Leptinotarsa decemlineata (assembly GCF_025532065.1). Classification (NCBI taxonomy): domain Eukaryota; kingdom Metazoa; phylum Arthropoda; class Insecta; order Coleoptera; family Chrysomelidae; genus Leptinotarsa; species Leptinotarsa decemlineata. The sequence continues at coordinate 1,683,579 of NW_027412544.1, forward strand.
ACAATGTGTGCTTTTCTGACGAATTTTCTTTTTATTTAAATGGACATGTGAACAGGCACAACTGCAGATTCTGGAGTGACGTAAATCCCCATTGATACAGGGAAACTCGTTCACAAACTCTCCAGAAATTGAATGTTTGGGCTGGTATTCTGGGAGACCATATTGTACGTCCATATTTTATTGATGGTAACCTCAACGGACAAACGAATCTTGAACTTCTTGATAAATCTATGAACCCCAGAATCTCTCAGATACTTGAAGACGATGATAGTCTACTTGAAGGTCAGCTACCTTTTAACAAGATGGAGTTTCTCCACATTTTGTTAGACCTGTACGTTCGTCAATTTTTAGATGACAATTTCACAGGGAGATGGATTGGAAAGCAAGGCCAATATAATTGCCGGATAGATCTCCTGATTTATCACCATTAGACTTTTTTTCATGGTCATTTGAAATCCAAAGTTCATATAACATATCCAAATTCTCTTGATGATCTACGCAGGAGATTTTTTGTGCAGTGACTCCAGAAATGTTGAGAAAATTGCTAATACTTCTGTATGGAACTAAATGGTTCACATTTCAAACCTCTCATATGATGATTACATTTTAGGTCATGAAAAATAAAAATACTTTGATAAACTTTAGTTTTCATAAAAACTTCAACAACACTTGATCGATCCTCAATTTCAGTACACCAATATATTTGGGATTGGATTCCCTTCAAAATGATGTATCACAATTATAGCAGTCCCACTGAGAATTCTGAGGTAGGGGGTGATAACACAATGATGATGTATTTGGTGAAAGTGTTCCCCCTTGAAATAAAAATCGACGAGTCTGAGCGATTTTAAATTTTTTTCACGAGTTCATAGATCAGGGGGTGACCAGCTTTGGCTGGGACACACTGTGTGTAATTGAAATTATTGTTTTTGAACAGTTATCTTATATCATGCAGCATACCCTCGAACTAATCCAGCTCTCAACTACATTTGTAAAGGAAACTCCTGAGGTTTACGTCATTTTTGGCTCCGTTAGACATTTTGTATTTGTTAACGTATGATTTTTCAAACAAGGCAACAATAAAAACCGCTGATTTTTTTGTAAAAGTTTATAAGAAAGTCCTTAATAATTGAAGATAATAATGTTTAGAGCACCATCTTCGTACTTGTATGTTAGGACGATGAACAACACAGATATTGTGTGATGAAATTGTCCGGTACTTGAAAAAAAATCCATAATATATTCAAGCAACACACGTGTTACCTTCTTGCAAACTGTTTAGAGAAAGTCTCACAACGAAGTGTTACCTGAATTCCAATGACAGCCACCCCTCTTTAATGTTACAGTCTTCAACTCCATACATTTCACAAACAATACCGTCAAATACAAATGCACTTTTTGCATGAGTTGCATGAGTTGATGATACTAAACGCCACGCCAATTATTTTCGAGCATAATTTCGGCTCGTGCAAACGACGGGACTTTTTTATGGAATATAACTAACTCTGGGAAGTGTTTGAAGATTATCGACTAGCCTAGCGCGAATCGTGTCAGAAGTGACAGTGGAGAATGAACCAAAATGGGACCCTTTCTCAATAATCAGAAGTGAAAATTGTTCAAACTCAGGTGGGGGGAGTTAGTTAAGAGAACTAACATTGTGTAACAAATTGAATAATTAAATGTCTCAAACAAATACTAATTTATTTACAACAGTACTAACGCCTAATTGCCACTATTTGAATTTCTTTTCTAGCCGCTCGATTCACTTTCTGAACTGCCCTCTTGTATCGGGAAGAAGTGCTTATATCGGTAACGGTCCTTTCTAGAAATCTGAAGTCGGTTCGGTCGTAGAATTTTACCGGCGATTTCCGACTGCATTCTTTCGCGGTTATGTCATGTGTTTGTTCGAAGAGTCGGCCGGCATATCGGTCAGGGGCGGCTTGAAATTCGTTACAATTGCATGAATTAATGTCACGCACGATCCCCAACCGCCTCAGCTGTCGTCGTATTCCTTCTGTTTGTAGTCTAGTTTTAGAGCCATTTCACATAATTATAACTCGCTTCGAATCGTAATTCCGTAATTTTGAAGAAAGTAATTTAGGATTGGAACCAAGTTGTGTTAACAAAAGGATCTCTCATTAAGCGCTACCTATCTTTAAATTTCAATAAAACAAAGTATGTGTGAGATATCAAAAATTTTTATTATTTTGAAAGACCTATTGATGCATGCCATTATGTGTGGGATATAATATCGTTCAAATGTTCGCCACAGCTTCTCTGGGTGGAGCTTTGAGAACCACTGAGGTTTGTGGCTCATTCACATACATCTACCACTTTAGAAAACTCCACAAGAAAAAGTCCAACGGGGTCAAATCACACGATCTCGGTAGCCAGTTCACATCACCTTTACGTGAGATAGTCATGTCCTCAAAAAAGGAAAAAAATCCACACTCCAATTATAGAAATTGACAAGGTTTCAATGTGAACATTTAAGTGTTCATCAATAAAAGCTTAACAACAGGATCATTGTTGATTCGATCACACAGCGGAAATATTGTTTACCTCATATTCATGAGGGATATCTAATACTCTACTTTTCGCATCGAAAATAAATACTTCCCTTCGCGACCGAGATAAAAATTTAGGATTATGGTTTCATCCAGAACTCCTCTTCACTAAACATGTCAGCTATCTGAACCAATCTTGAGGACCGTTTAAATTAAAAAACAATAGTCGACTCTTGGTGAGATATAGAGTTTGCTTTTGGGGTTCATCTGCCAACTCAAGTTGATGTGTTCATTGCTTATTATTTTGTCATTGAATGGTTTATTCATATTGGAAACTTTTATCACAATTATTAATAATCTTGAATATTTTCCAGAACAATTCTGAAACCCACGATCTGAACACCAGGAATAAAGAAAACTTTCACGTTTCTATTACAAAATGTTCAGCAGCATGTAGATCCCCTAATTATATAAGTAGCTGTTCAATTTTTGAAAAATTACCCCAAGGAAATAAAATCTTTTTCCAATGTGGCACTTTTCAAGAAGAATTTGAAGGAATTTCTGATACGTCGAAGTTAATATTCCTCGAAGGAATTATGCTAGTATCAGTTTGTATTGCGTATTCATAATGTTTTATATATTCTTAGATTGAGATTTAGGTTTAGTTTTTTCTGAATTGACGACTCTCACACAGTAGTCATTGTCTTTGCCCGACCATATCACGAATGGACAAGTCACAATGTTTGCAGACGACTCTTCGGTGGTGGCCTCTGCACAGACCCTTTCAGAAATTGGTGCAATGCTAATAATTTGATAGTAAACATTGAAAAAATTGTATATATTCAATTTAAGTGCAGAAGAAACAGTCCCAGTTCTTCTCTTGCCGTAATTCAGAACTCAGAATCGACCAAATTCTTAGGAGTCCAACTAGATCAATATATATCATGGGACAACCATCTTCAACACATACAAAAATAAAATAATTCTGGATTCTTTGCTATACTGAAGCTAAAAATAACAATGGACAAAACCGTTCTACTGCGACCTCACATACAACGTCATTCTATGGGGAGATTGCACTAATGCTGAAAGAATTTTTGTCTGCCAAAAACGCATCCTGAGGCTTATGTTCAGTATGAAATCCGAAGATAGCTGCAAGACTATATTCAATGACAACAAAATATTGACTTATCCTTGCATATATATCTATAAAACATTAAGTTATGTAAAAGAAAACATACATTCATTCAAGAGAAACTCATCCTTTCATAATTATCCACCAATAACTGAAAAACGAATTGAGCGTAACTCAACATGAATTAACAAAATTAGAAAAAAGTCCAGGATATGTCGGAGATAAGTTTTTTAACAAACTACCGAGCGGCATACAGAACATGAGTTTCAGAAAGTACAAACAAACAATTAAAAAAATGATGTTGGTAAAGGCATATTATTCGGTTAGAGACCATTTATATTTACCATTATATGTATTTTATATTTTTTATTTTTAACTACCTGTTTCTAAGTGTACTGTCAATTTGTGTGTGAGTGTAAAACATGATGTGTATATCCATCTTATAGATGGCTGCTGTTGCAATTACGAATAAATGAATTTGAATTTTAAATTTGTGAAAAATAAACGACGAAAAAACCATTCACTTGGCGCTATTGTTTCGGGAAGTGAGAATTGTGTAATTAATTCTTTAGGAATGTTTCCTCAAATTTTGAATTATTTCAAAGTTTTTGAGATATTTTTAAAAAACTTTTTTCGTTTGAATAATTATCCCCGAAATCGAATTGAAATTATGCAAAATGACCCTCGTGACCTGGAATATTGGACCTAAAACACATCATTCATTCCTCATTGGAACCGTTTCTGCACTATTTCGGATGGTTTTCACTCTGGTCTTTTAATTTAGACTTACCTGGAGTCGCGATATTCAAATTATCCCAGTTTGTCGCAATTTTCATGAAGATGGGCTGGACAATAATCCAAACTGATAAAATTTCATATTTTAATTTTTCTTTCAATACTTGGATAAAGCAATGTCGTTTCCAAGGTCTTCTCTGCATTGCTTACCGACGACCTATTTCTCTCGCTCCAAATTCCACATTAACTACCTCGCATCCATTGTGCTGAAAACTGAGCTTTCAGCAAACACACATTAAGCTCGAACAAGAACAAGCGTACTTTCGAAGCTGCCTTGCAATGTAAATGGATTCTTATAGAAGACTGTATTGTCGGGCTTTTCATATTATCGCGTTTGCACTGAGGTATACGACGTTATAAATCAAATTACCTGCTCTTTGAAGTGCGTAACAGTTCAGTTTGCAATAGGGGGTGAGTTGTGGGTTGTGGGTTTGTGTTGTGGTTTTCAGAGAGGTTTTCATGAAAGTATGGGGAATTTTGTGGTGGCGACACAGCCAGGTATTCTGTATTTGAATAGAATGAAATGAATAGTCATTCACAACTTAACATACCATTGGTATATTTACATCGAGTCAAATCGTTACTGAAGTAAATTTAAACTCCTGAAATGTATTTACAAAAAAGTGTGCGGCTCTGGACGCCCGACAGAAATGATAACTTAAAGTAATCTAAGTAATAATGAAATTGTTCAACTTGAGAACAGCTAAGCTACTGATGCTACTGATGCTAGAAGAGCTACTTGAATTTTATGTATATCAATATGATAATGTTTGGAAATGCCATCTATTAATAAAATCTTCTATCGATTATTTTGTGTATGACCTAAATGTGGTAAAACTTGGGGTTTAGGTCCCAAAGAAATCAATTGTATTCATGTGATGATTGTCAGACCAATGATCACGTATGGTGCAATTGCCTGGTGGCCGAAGGCTTTACAGAAAACGGCCCAGGCGAAGCTCTCTGGCTCACAGAGACAGGCTTGTCTGGATGTCAGTGGTGCCATCAGTACCACACCGGCAGCGGCTATAGATATATAGAGAGCTACATACAGACTTGTGCACATTGCCAATTTCACAAATCAATTTAATGCAGAGCGCAACCGACTGTTGGTTGATACTAGAAGTCACAGCATTCTGGAAATGACCTCTGACTTTATTCCTTCAACTGTCAATTACGAACTGCCTTATAAAGTACTGTTCCCGAGTAAAGAGGACTGGATCCTCCAGGAGAAGAAAATATTAAAAGCAGATAGTTGTTGATTCACAGATAGATCAAAAACACCTTCCGGTTCTGGTGCAGGTGTTTTTAGTCGCAGACCCAGAACAGAGATATCTACCTGCCTAGGAACCTATGCGACTGTATTTCAAGCGAAAATTTACGCTATTGAATTGTGTGCAGAGAGATTGGAAGAATCCAAACTCATACAGACGTCAATAAAAATATTTTCGGATAGTCATGCGGCGTTGGAAGCTCTTGGCTCTTACCGAGCAACATCTAAATTGGTAGCAAATTGCCAAAAACGACTTTCCTCGAAGACGTAACAGATTGTCTCTGGTCTGGATTCCTGGCCATACCTACTGGCCTGGAAGACAATGAGGCTGCTGACTCCCTTGTAAAGGAGGGTGCTGCAAGTGGCTTCATCGGACCAGAACCTGTCAATGGCATCGCTTTAGGCTTTGCCAAACAAACATTGAAGACCTGGATGACAAGAAGATTTGTGGACTTCTGGCAGAATCTTCCAGGATTGACTCACTCCAAGGCGTTTATTCACCCTTCGAAGCTTGATACCAAACAGTTGTTGGACTACAGTAGGGATGAACTACCATGTCTAACAGGCCTTCTTACAGGTCACTGTCATTTGAATCAACATATGCAGAGGCTCGGACTGTCGGTAGATAGTGTGTGTAGCCTCTGTTTGGAAAATGATGAAACAGCAGAGCATATACTTTGTGCCTGCCCCGCTGGGGACCGAAGCAGGTTTCGGCAGAGCCGTGCTCGTACCATCTGACATGAGAGACCACTCACCATACAAACTAATCGGCTTCGTTGAGAATCTGGGTTTATTTGGTCGAGTGTGAATAGGTGTGAGCCGCAATAAACCCTTGTGGATTGCGGTGGAGGGTCGAATAGACCTACTCACCTTAGACCTAACCTAACCTATATTTCAGCTACCATAAGCCAATTGTTACTTTTGTAGGATTAAATAATGATACTAATATCGTACATACACAAAATTAGAATCGTCATTTTTTAACCACGTTTCACATAATAATGCTTGCTGGTTAGATTTTTATAATACTGTCAACAGTATATGTCTATCGTATACTAAACGCTAAGCGTCTGTCCGACGAGAGAGAAGGAGCCTGCCTTCCGCTGACGTATGCGTGAAGCTAGACAGATTGACGCTGTAACGCGTTAGGTAACGATGCGTTTACCCTCCCATAAGAAGTTATCACTTCAAAATGGTAACATTTCCATTCGTATAATATCTATTTGAATTGAAATGAACACGTATTCAAAAACGTGTCAATCGAATAGTAACAGTGTTCCAACAAAACCGATTTGATTATAATTCTAAAATTCATGCCGAGATTCAAGTTTCTCACATGTGGTGGTTATTTATTGAATGAATCTAATCTCAAAGAGTGCAAAGAGTGAATGACTATGATCTCTATATTTTACTTCGGTCATAAGTAGGTAGAGTAAAAATCTAATGAGCAGCACATGGATTTCTCTAATATAGTATTAAATGACCATGAAATAAACTGAAATACGTAGACTTGGGAAAATCCACGACAACTGAGAGATCTACAGTACTGATTGAGAAAACTGCACTAAAAAACTTGAGCCCTAAGAAGTTGATACGATGTGACCGGTTTGGTGTGTCACTGATTACAATGCCCAGCAGAGTAATAAGATCACCGTTTGTGATACTGGAGTGGAAAGACAGCACTAATTGTTGATTTTTCCTCACGTTCAGCCCTTAATAACGTAAATTCAGAGTGTGCCCGCAAATTTTCAACGTCTTCGTCAGAATTGTTAGGAGTAGTGTAATCGGCAAAGCGACTCTCCTTATTGGCAGCATGTATTGATATAAGTCACCTATGTAAAGAATGATTTGTAAGGGCCTCAGGACTGAACTTTGAAGTACCACGTACTCAATTCGAACTGAAGTGATTGCTTGCCATTCACTTGAGTCTAAGTTGATGATTCAGTTCAGTCAATTAATGATTAGAGATACATATCACAACACAATCAAAATTTCTTCAACTTCGTTGGGAAGATACTGTAGATTTTTATGAAAAACACTTGGTATTGTCGAAGATCTTCAACATGATTTGGAATTAAAATGCACCATATACTTTTAACTAGTTTATTGGTCGAGTTTGATGTTTCAGTCCTTCGTCATTTACATCTGTTCGACAGTTTATTTTGCTTGCTTCTTCCAAACAAATTCTATTCTATGAAGTTTTTCTGGAAGTCATTACTTTTCTGCTTATTTGCGAGTCAAAAAGTTGACTTCACAACTAACGGTTTATCGCGGATAACTAAAAAAGTGAGTATTTTACTGAAACATTGATTTCGAATTAAAATGTAGCATATAAAAAACGTAGCATCACAACTGAGCGAGATATGACGAAAATGGTGGTTTTATTTTTTTTTCGGCGATGAAATGACCATGTTTTCATCTACTCAATTTAAAATAATAGTTATCAATTCAAAATTCACTTCATTTATGTATTTTTGATATATCCTGTAGAAGTCTAACTGATGCTTAGTTTTTAAACAAAAACGAGTTTGAAGTGAAACGATCATTTTTGTGATTTTGCAGAAATTGCATTTCTTCAAAATAACTCAGAAACAATTACCATTCAAGAATATACATCATATCTATATTTCATATATTTCCAAAAATTTTTGAAGTGAATAAAACATCTCATGCAAAATGAAAGTAAAATTTTTAATATCCATATTAAAAGTATTTACTTCTGGCTAGTTGATAAATATAACGCCGTTTTGAGGAAATGATAAAAAATTTCAATTTGTTTCATAATAAAAAGAAGAAGGTATTTTGCAATTTCTTGTTGCCGAACTTGAACCTCTGAAAAATCGATTCTTCAATATTTTTGACTTTAAAAAGATTTTAAATTCGTGATCGCGAATAAATATATTGTCAATGTATTATCAAAAATTCAGTTGTATCGCTAGAATGAACAGTGCTACGGTTGATATCAATTCGAACTATTTTTCATTCAAAATGATAACTTTAACGTTGGGTTTTACAAAAAATGCCGTCTAACAAAGTCCGTTTGAAAATAATGCGAAATTTTTGCAAACTTCATAAGTACTAAAACAGTGTCCAAATAAAAAATTCCATTCTTCACAGCAGACTTGACACTCAATTTCTAGTCTATTCTGATAATATGATCTGATGTATTCTGCGTGAGCTTCCATGAATATTCAACCATCATAATCAGTCATCGTTATATGTTTCGTGCTGAAAATGTCATACACTGAGTGGCACGTGCATGTTAATAGTGAGTTATTCTGCAGGCATATTCCAACCGATACAACAATTAGTCTTCGAATAATATGTATTTCTCCATCAAAATGATGGTATTGTGTGGGCATTCATTAGACTTCAGGAAGCTATTATTGAAATGATGGTTGCGGTGCAATCAAAATAGGTCAGTTCGGTTTGTTTGAAGTATGTTTTAAAATACATATGAATGAGATGGAAAGGTACGACTAATTTTTATTCATTCATGCATTCATCCAAATGAGCTCTGCAGATCTGATTATGAAGACGATTTTATGGTATACAGCAATGATATAAACCCCACAGACATCTTTAATGAAATGAATAAAAACACTTTTGTCTGAATACCACTGGTAGATTTTTATTTATACGTGTTAGGAATCACACGTTGAAAGGTAAGACCTCGTTAATCCTTAGCTCGCACAAGTTTCGACTTCTGAGGATTGTCGTTCGTAGGGGTGCGACAGCTGCTTAACGGAAAAATAGATTTTAAACAGATTTTTAAACAGACCGGTTTCGGGTTTGACCCCATTATCAAGTATAAAACTGAATCTGAAGTTTGAGACTTCGGTTATATAGAATTTTCAGGTATGATGCAAGGCCAGGTATTTGAAAGACAGGTAGTTGGGCGAACCAGGATGCCAACTTTAAAATTCCACACTGGAAATTTTAGGGGTTGTTAAACTCATAAATTTAAGAAAGGAGAAATCGAGTTGCTCATTTAGGGGTATATATTTCTGTTTTTTAATTGATTTATTAATTTCCATGGCCTTAAAAAAATTCATTTTTTTCCATTTATTACATATGTGTAAGATTTTGAGGTTATCTTTATTTATCTTGTGTTTAGATTCTTGATGATGTTCGTACATTGTAGATTTTTCGTCCAACAGACGTGTTCACGCATACATGAACAAATGAAGAGTATCTGAAAGAATCAAGCAATTCAGGTGTGACCCACTTTGAAGCGGAATACCTCCCTAAAATTTGCATCTTTCCTTTGGTTTCGAAGAACTTTATTTTGAAATGTAGAGCTCAAAAAACTATACTTTGGGACCAAATATCATTTTCAATCTACAAAAACCAAGGCCTGCTGCGAATATTTCTATAGGTTGAATTACAAGAAATCGTATTAGCGATTTTTTAGGAAAAATTTAAAACCACTATTGGACTGGGCACCCTCTCAAATGGTGGTACACCAAATTTCATCAGAAAATATTCAATATTGATAATTCTGTGGTCGAATCAATATTCACATTGTATCACGATAGAATGTTAACTGCACACCTCTTGAATGGTTTTCAAATCTTGGTGAGTTGGCCGTGAAATACCGTGCGGATATGCAAAATCGCGGTCTTTTCATTCGGCACTGGAAACAAAAGACTATTGTTGTTTATTACTGCTGCTATAAAAAAATATTTTGTAAAGCGATAGAAATTAGTGATTCATCGTGAGAGAACTAAGTCTGCGAGATAAAATTGAACTTGTGCGCCTTGTTGGAGATAATGCTCTTTCGGCAAGAGAAGCTGCCAGAGAATTTCATAATAGACGTCCTGATAAACTTTCAGTGAGCAGCAGCACGATGAACCGTATATATTCTAACGTATTCCAAAAACACTTTATTGTGAGATTTTCACTAAATTGTTTTACAAAAACGCAACACGTGTTTCGCCATACAATGGCTTCATCTGGCGTGTCTTTCAACTAATTCTACACATTCAATACTAAATATATATATAGTTTATGGAGTACCTGAAATCAAAGTACCTGTAAACGAAGTACCTGAATTTTAAGTAGCTGATATTTTACCTGAGTTTCTAACGAATTAAATTACCTGCACTTATGATCCATTTTCACATTTGAAAAAATATATTCAGTAACGGAGAGTTATTGAGTTCTAATTGATCATTCAGTAAATTACCCGAATTCCTGAATCTATTGATTTCTAAACATTCTAGATGATTAAGTTTCCAACTCTTCTCTTCTAAATGTAACACCTCGTACTCATGATTGAACTCGTGTCCTTCTGCTAAAAGATGGTTTGCAAATGTGGAATTGGTCTTTCTATTTACAAAACTACTCCTATGTTCTTTAATTCGTTGGAAAAATGTTCTTCCTGTTTGCCCAATATACAGTTTTGGACAGGAGAGTATATATTCTGTATTTAACGAAACAGGTTGGGTATCGAGGCATATTTATGCTCAGAAACAGAAACAATGCACATCGTGAGAGAAAAAATGTGTGCGAATATTGTAATATTTTCGTAATAATCCTCATTCAAGCTTGCAAACGGCTAGTTTGAACTTAAATATCCCTAGAGAAAATATATCAGGAAATGCCTTGTGAAAAATAAAATTAAACCACCCAAGCCAAAAATTTTACATACTCTCGGACCGGGAGATGAATGAAAAAGGTTAGAATTCTGTTTGTGGACTCAAGGAGAATATTTGAATGATTGTATAAACTCCTTCAAAATAATTTTGTTTGGTGACGAAGCTACGTTCACTGCAAATGGAGTAGTCTCGTTCCAAAATTGAAGGTACTAGTCTGCGGATATTACTGATTGGGTTATAAATGCAAAAAGGTTATATTCCCATAAAATAAATGTGTTAGGAATAACACGTTGAAAGGCAAGACCTCGTTAGTCCTTAGCTTATATAAGTTTCTCAACTTCTGAGAGTTGTCGTTCGTATGGGAGCGACAGCTGATTAACGGAAAAACAGATTTAATCCGTGATAAGATTTTCGGTTCGTTTTCCTTCGAAAGTAATCTTAATGTAATTATATTTTTAGACTTTTTGAAAAATGAGTTTTGGGACGCAATACATAACATACTAGTGCATGGTCGCCTTTATTTGAAATTTCAATTTGATACGTCTTCTGTACATCATGCAGTTATTGCAAGAGAATGACTGAATAATGATTATGTAAATCGATGGATAAGTGGAAATAGTCCCCATATTGAGTGGCCGCCAAGATCACCGGACGTGACACCGCTAGATTTTTTTCTTTGGAATAATGTGAAGCAAAAACTTCAGACCATAGTCAGTAGAAGAACTACGTATTGGAATGGCAAGTGCATTGAATGAATGACATTGGTTGAAACAACAAAAATTTGATGAACGTTCATTCTTGTTTCTATCTACAATAATTTGTTAAATATTGTTTTCCAGTCGTTTAATCTTTTCAATGATTAATTGATCAGACTGAATATGTTCATTTGTTTATTTAATTTGCCACACAGTAATTAACGATTAATCAATGTTTATTTTATTTCTCAGTCCATCAGACACTCTAATTAATTCATAATTATAATTACTTTGATTGGACCACAGAATTAATGATATTGAATATTTTTTTAATGAATTTGATATATCATCATTCAAGAGGGTGGCCAGTCTAATTTTTTTAATTTTTTTCTAAATAAATCACTTTTACGATTTCTTGTATTTTAACCTATAGAAATATTCGCAGCAGGTTTTGGTTTATTTTAGAAAGAAAATGATATTTGGTCCGAAAGTACAGTTTTTTGAGTTCTACAATTCAAAATGATGTTCTTCGAAGTCGGAAAAAAGATGCAAATTTTAGGAAGGTGTCACGCTTTCAATTGTATGATAATGATATTGATGATGATAATCTTCAGCACTCCCACGGTACTGACGAGACACCGGTATTACCTCATGCTCCGAAGGATATTGAATTCGTCCTCGTTCATCAAAGTGAAACAGTAATATCGTTTGAAGCATGAATATTTACTTCTCGAACCCCGGTACTACCCAGATCACTCTGTGGTGGATGTTCTGTGGAATTCAGGTAGAATCATGCCTTCACTGAATACTCTCTAATCTTAATATCATATCGATTAGCCTCAAAACGTCCTCAAACCAGTCTAGATGTCATTTTTGGATTTATTGTTGCTCTGAGTGAGGTCTGTCTGTCAACAAAAATATTGATCTGCTCATTTCGTAGATGTTTCTTCTCTGTCAAACGTTACGGTCGCGATTACCATATTTCCCTAAAGCATACAGCTGGAAGTACTTTTTTGTATAAGCATATTCTATATTTTCTTTGAACTAGCATAAGGTCGTATTCTTTGACATTCCTGTCCTGAACGCATATTGGTCTTGATGCAGTGGTCTGTTACCCAGTAATTCGTCCCCAATATGCTTATCCAAATCCTAAAGAAAAATAGTCCATAAGCAACATCTGGCATTTATAGCTATTATCAATGATGGGAAAAATATCTACTGCGACTTTCTCTGAGGTGGTTCCAAGTAAGCATAGACTATCTTTTCTTGACTTCTCGTTGACAGTGTGACACCATTTTACAATGTAACGCCGATAGTTGACTCATTATTTCTCGATCTAAAGCTAGAGTTCTTTTGATTCAGAGTTTTTTCCTACTCAGAACAAAAAAAAATCGTAAAGGGATGCTTCGCAATAAAAATCAAGAATCCATGACCAAGAGAATTTACTTTTTCGGGAGTACCAATCATTTCTCAGTTTTGAATTTTGGCCAGGTATTTTTTTTCTTAAAACACCATTCAGTCGTTGTACTTGTTGTAGAAAACAGTTTATGTGATTTTTCTATTTCATACATGACGAAAGACTTGCTTATTCTACAATAACTTTCTTGTAGCATTTTGGCATTCATAACGATTATTGATTATTAATCTTTTGTGATTTTGAATATCCACTAGTTTTCCAGTCTGTGAAAGAAAATTTATAAGAGTTCTAGATAATTATTTTGACTGAACGAACCGAAAATACAATATTTGGAGAAAAAAAACGCTGGGATTCATTTTCACGAAGCTGTCTAACATGCAATCTTATAAGATCGATTGATAACGTCCCTCTGACTTGTGGTATCGATCACACCAAACGAGTTCCTCATTACTTCTGTTTCTTGTACGGGGAAATGATCCGAAAAAATGAACGAAACAGGTTATTAGGCCGAACTTATCAAAGATAATGGAAACGGAACTGAAAGAAAAATATAAAGTAAATGGCGCAGATATATCATCCTGAAAATGAATCGTGGAAGTGGCAGCGTAGTTAACTGAACCAGTAGCGTTTTGACATGGAGAATTTGAATAGAAATTATTTTGAAAAAGAGCAGTGAACACCGTCAGGTAGATTTAAACTTTCATGTGGATTCAATCATCTCATCCAAGAAAATGTTACTAATAATAAATGCTAAGAAGATACAAAAATTACCTGCCAATCTGCAACTTGAATCGATAACATAATTACTGCTATTGACGGAAATCGTACCGTAGGAATGTATGATCCTTGTCTGTCAGACCACATGGGACAATACATAAGCGTCCCTTTAAACGGATCGCAAACAATAGTGGATTACAGAAGACAGATGACGAAAAATCATTAGCAATGTTCAGTGACTTGATAAGAATAGCAAATTGACATTTATTTTTGGAATATTTGGGTAACGATGTAAACAAATCTGCCGATTGGTTGGTTAGTACTTACAATAACCTTGTAAAGAATTGTTTCCCCTAAAAAGATGTCCCCCAAATAAGGTGCCAGTAAAATGGTTCAATGAAGAATTGGAAAAACACGAAAATTTCTATCATATATCAGAATAATTCGCAATAATACTAACAATCCGGAATATTGGTTATTTTACAAAAAACTGAAAACCGACTACAGAAATTCGATTACAAATACAAAAAGGGTCGCCTATAAGAACTTTCTCACTAGATCTACCAATCTAGTTAAAGATAGCTGGAGAATTAAAAATTTTGAATACTGTAAAAATTGCAATAAAAATGATTATTCAGATCATAATCGCGACGACTTCCTTGATTATTTCAGTACAGTTGCAGAAAACATTATCAAAAGTTTTTCCTGACATATTTAAAATATCTAGAGTCTTACCGATATTAAAAAAAATGATCCCAATATTTTAGGCAACTTTCGTCCAATTTTAATCATAAATATTTTTTCAAAAATAGTGGAGTTATTATTGAAAGTTAGGCTGGCAGATTATTTCGAAAAAAATAAGTTTATATCAAACACTCAATATGGTTTCCGAAAGAACAAATCAACAAACAATAAGGGCTTTACTGAAGATCATTGGAGATATTGTCGAAGGTCTTGAGATCAAGCAACATGCAATTATCACCATGTGCGATTTGTCCAAGGCGTTCGACTTTGTCTCACATGACCTGTTGCTTAAGTTAAAGTGTTACGGTATCAGAGGTGTACCTCTCAAACTATTATCATCCTATCTAAATAACAGATAACAGCTAGTAAAAATAGGTACAAATATTTTTGATCTTCGTGTGTGAATATCGAACTCCATAAATTTGATACTTTACAACAAGTTGACTTCAGAGATGCGATCACTGGAAATTTCTGAATTCAAAAGGGCTATTAGAAATGTACTTTCAGATCACTGTTTTTATAGTATTAATGAATTTTTAAATAGTTAATAATCTTTTGATTACTATATTGAACAATAATCCTTCACTGATAGTACTACTAGTACTTTGAAAGCTATCAAGTGGATACCTTCTGGATGGACATTTAATGTCCTCATTCTCTCAACGATTTGAACTCGAAGAACTTTGATGCTTTGGACAAAAAATTTCAACGTTATATTCGAAGAGGAAGCAGCGGATTGTTTTATTTACAGCCGGACACTAGTCATTTTCTCTTCAGTATGTGGTATACGTTCTTTTTAAGTAATTTTTATATTCGAATACAGTTAACTCAGTATGTTAACAGAAAGATTCAAATTGGGGGTTGCTGGATGCATGAGAAAGAATTTTCATTGCCAAATGTATTGTATTGCACTTAGTAAAATACAGTTTAACCATTCTATGAATTGGATTGCTCATCGCAAAGTATTTGACAAAACTTCCCACGAACTCATGTTTCATTTATACACTGCTTTGTATAACTGTTAGCGATATCTAAGAGTTTTTCATCCTAACATCTGGTAAAGCTGAAATCCAAACGGATCAATTTATTTTCAGAGGAGTGCGTCAGGATCTTACCTCATCCTCTTATTTTCTGCTGCACCTTTTTTACTTACATCTGCATTTTGCTACCTAGAAGCTGCCCGGCTTGTCTATTCCTTCGAAGTCTTCGGATCTTGGGAAACACTTCAGCCTCATATGTGCATTATGTTTTTTCTCTAACTTTTCCATGATTCCTTTTTACAATTTTGTTTTCTAGACTAGTTTTCCCAGGTCGTTCGTTGAATATTTGTAGACTTAATTCTGATTAGAAAGAAAGAAATCCGGTCTGATGGGATGTGGTTAAATGGAACTTGCAGAACTAAACGTTTTGTCTGATACTGCGACAAACATCATTAGTGGTTGACTGCGAGAACGAAGATAATATATTGAAGTATCCTCAATCTCAACATTTGTAAAAGCTTCTTAGAACAGTGAAAATCATAATAAATAATTATATTAGTGAGTTTTCACATATACTTCAGGCAGACATAACTACATACAGGATTGATTTTATATCTACATCTACACTTTTGTGTAGAAAATGCGAAAAATCTGCGGAAAATCTATTAGGTATTTGACAGAGCAACTGAGCTCTCAACAAATGATACATGAACTCGTGATGATAATTAATAAAACTTATATCATCAGTCCGTGCGTAGGAAATGTTTATAAACAGCTTTGTCAAATCCCAATCTCTCTACATCTTTATGCATACAAATTGTGCTCGGCGGTGATGTGATAACGCACTAATGTTTGATGTTAAAACACGTAAAATCCATACAGTGCATTTCTTCAATGTCCCCTCCCCTTTTATTTTCTGAACGGGTCAACTCAAAAAATTTAAATTTGGGATAATGAAATTAATGTATGCATACTTTATTTTGAAGTGAAATTGACAGATTACACTTTCAAGATGGCGACTGGGCGCCAACTGAAAAAAAAAAATAGATAGAGGGGTCTTGTGACACATCATTTTGAAGCTCCTGATGAATACTTCACAACCCTAGATGATATATGATATGTGAAGTTAATATCTTCACCTACTACAAAATGGCGGAACATTTAATAATTTCCTGAAGACAAACACATTAGTACCGATATTTCTAGAAATATTCCTTTTTATCTGCCATATGGTAATTCCAACAACCCGATAAAGTTTGTTAAGTTATTTTTTGTTCATAAAAATGACAAAAAGTGTCAGTACGACAATGAACATCATTGTTCAGTTATAATATTCTCACGTATTCCAAAAACACTTTATTGTGAGATTTTCACTAAATTGTTTTACAAAAACGCAACACGTGTTTCGCCATACAATGGCTTCATCTGGCGTGTCTTTCAACTAATTCTACACATTCAATACTAAATATATATATATAGTTTATGGAGTACCTGAAATCAAAGTACCTGTAAACGAAGTACCTGAATTTTAAGTAGCTGATATTTTACCTGAGTTTCTAACGAATTAAATTACCTGCACTTATGTTCCATTTTCACATTTGAAAAAATATATTCAGTAACGGAGAGTTATTGAGTTCTAATTGATCATTCAGTAAATTACCCGAATTCCTGAATCTATTGATTTCTAAACATTCTAGATGATTAAGTTTCAAACTCTTCTCTTCTAAATGTAACACCTCGTACTCATGATTGAACTCATGTCCTTCTGCTAAAAGATGGTTTGCAAATGTGGAATTGGTCTTTCTATTTACAAAACTACTCCTATGTTCTTCAATTCGTTGGAAAAATGTTCTTCATGTTTGGCCAATATACAGTTTTGGACAAGAGCCACAAGTCAGCTTATATACTCCTGATCTATCCGACACCAAAGTTTTGTCCTTGTAAAACAATTTTGTGAAAATCTCACAATAAAGTGTTTTTGGAATACGTTAGTTATGGATTTTCATCAAGTATCGGCCGATTCTATCATATATAGAATATTCTCATTTAGTTTTCGGTTTTACTAGTAGAAAGGTACCACGTCAACAATCTCTATAATGGTCAATTATCGTCCATTGGAAAAAAATTGAAGCGATTTTTATTTACAGCGCGACGCGTAACTTTCAAGAGACCGAAAGGATTTTCAATGAACGTTTTCCGAATCGTCCTATCTGTAGAAATTATTTGAAGAAACTTGTATCCAAATTCACAACTACAGGTAGTGTAGATAACAAAAAGCCCCCAGGTCTATTCCGGAAGAAGAGCAAGTACAAATAATTGGTGGGATGGTAGTAAATCCTGAAAAGTCTACTTATTCCGTCGCGAATGTTTGTGAGGTGTGGAGACTTTTGAATAGGAATAAATAGTACACCAATTAACTGAGGATGACCCTGATCAAAGAACAGAATTCTTCGAAATCATGACGGAAACCATTGCAAGGCATATCCTATATCCACAATATTTGTTTTAGTGACGAATGTACATTTTTTTTTCGGCAATGTTCACAGACAAAATTGCCGTAATTGAAGTGACCGTAACCCTAACGTTTTCCGGGAAACACCTACCCAATATCCAGAAAAAGTAAACGTTTGGGCAGGAATATTTGAAACCATATTGTAGGACCTCTATTCATTGATCAAAATTCAACAGGAAAACTGTATTTGAATATGCTGGAAACTACTGTTGACCCTCTCATCACTGAAATCGTCGAAGCGAATCCTAATGAATTCGATATGGAGATTTTATTACAACAAGATGGAGCACCTCCACATTACTTCAGAAAAGTAAGAAACTATTTGGTTACTACTTTTCCCGGTCGTTGGATTGGCCGTCGAGGTCCTACAGAATGGACAGAACGCTAGTCAGATTTGACACCTTTGGACTTTTTTCATGGGCTATTTGAAGGGCTATGCGAAACTGAACCTGCTTCAATATTGGATATACGGCAGAAAATAATAAATATTTGTAGAGATATTGACGTTACTGTGTTCGAAAATGTTCAGCGTGAAATATCGAGTAGGCTGTTCATATGTCAAGAAGTTCAATGAAAGGTCAATGAACTGACCTCAAGCTTATTATTTCATATTATGTAGGTAGTTAAATGTCAATATATGCAGGCAATTATTAAATGTTCCGCCATTATGAAGTTGTTGAAAGTAATGACATATTCTAGGGTTGTGAAGGAGCTTCAAAAGATGTCACATTTTTTTTCCAGATGGCGCCCAGTCGCCATTTTGAAAGTTTCATCTCTCAATTTCACTTCAAAATAAAGTATTCATGCATTCATTTCATTATCCCAAATTGCAATTTTTTGACATTAAAGAAATGCACTGTATAATTCGAAGATGAAGATCCCGTTGTTTTTTCTTCTACTCCGGTCGCAGATGATCATGAAACAAAACTACAATAATACCGTGATGAACAGCCGAATTGCTCCCATCTTCCGGTTGTCATCTAAAGTAGATATTACATCCCCGTCATAACAAATTACGATCAGTATTAGGAGCGTGTCTTCGAGTCGTTTTCTGATTTGCTTCCAAACCCCGGAACGATTTATAAAAGAAAAACGACGAGAAGACGGCAGTTGTAACTGAGTAAGAGCAAGATTGTCGACGTTCGACGTGCCAATTTTATAAATGCTTTCGCCAATCGTTCACTCTCATAGTTCACCCTGCCCATTTAGTTCTTTGTTTTTCTCTGGAACGCATCCGGATGTTTGCTGGTAATCGCTACGGAAAATGAAACTTCCAGTAATGATATATCAGGCCACCACGAAATTTTGAAACAGTTCGTGGGTTTTCGTTCCATAACGGGGAGGCTACGACTAAAAGAGGGGTAGAAAGTTCAGTTGCAGAGATTTATTTATTTCTTTCTGCTAAATCATATTTCCATTTTCTCCCTTTGAGTCTACCTCTCTTAGTGCTTAAGCCTGACATGATTGATAAATTATGAAGAATGCACCAGTACTGTAATAATTGACTTCTGTTCAAAAAATCATTCCATAAGGAAACATTCTGGCATCATACAAGGTTGCCAATTTTTCAGCATTGACAAGAGATATGATTTTGGCGTCTTATTTGCACATCATTATGGACTCAATGTACAAAAACATGTATTAAAAGTATAAATCATGTAACATTTGTAGCAATCGTGTATGTAATCAATTGAAAGATATTTTACCATCATTAAGACGTCATAATTTATAAAAACCTATTGAAATTTTACTACAAATTGCAGTCTGCTTACAAACTATTATTTTTCGCCAGTGTGATGGAGTACTTTTCTGTTTTGAAGTTATTGCATACAGAGAATAATATAGTTCAGTTTAGATTTTGTGTTGAAAGAGAGACGTTGTATTACTGTGCTGGCAAACGAAACTTGGGAAGATGTCTACATATAACATTCGTTCAAATCAGTTGATATTATCAACTGATTTGAACGAATCATTACCATAATGCGTTTCCACTAAGAAGAGTCTCAAACAATTATAATCGTAAAAGGACAAACCCTGGATATCAAAAGAAATCAAAGAACTACATCAAATGGTATGTGACATGTGCAAATTAGCTAAATTTTCTAACATAGCAATTATCAAACAAAAATATATACAACTGAAGAACTTATATACAGAAGTAGTGAAATGGGCAAAAATGGGATACAGCAACAGAATTATAAATGCAAGAAATATTAATAAGGAAAGTTGGAAAATTATCAATGAAAATAGGTATAAAATAAAAATTAATGATACTTTAGAACTAACAATCAATGGTAATACTACTACAGATAAAACAACAATAAGTAACCTTCTCAATACATTTTTCATTGACATAAAAACAAGTCAACCTAATACAAATGAATTGAAATTATCTCCTTTCTCATACAACAGCTTATTCTTATATCCAACATCACATATAGAGATCCAAAAATCAATAATAAAACCATTAAAACTACAGCCTCAGGAATGGATGATATACACGGTAAATCTCTTAAAAGTGTCAATGACAAATTCAACCTCTATCATTTATTGTAAATGAATCTTTATGTGACGGCATATATCCAGAATCGCTGAAAACATCAAAGTCTATACCCATATAAAACAAGGGCTCCAAACCAACTATAGAAATATCTGTTTGCAATCGCAAATTGCCAAAGTTATCGACGATGCCTATTATTTGCCTATATATGCCTATTACTTCGTAAAATTGTTGAACACTATAAACTCATACCAGAATGTCAACATGGTTTTAGACAGCAAAAATCAACATCATCCGCCATATTCGAAATGTGTGACATCTACAGAAACCTTAATGATAAATAAATTCCAATTGGTTTATTCTTTGATCTATCCCGGGCATTCGATACAGTTGACCACAGTTTATTACTTGAGAAACTGTATAGAATGGGATTATGAGGAGTAGTCAATGAATGGGTAGCATCATATTTATGTCAAAGGTCGCAAATAGTGGTAATAGATGGAATAAAATCACAACCAGCTTCTCCACAAAAAACAATAATATATGCTGATGATACCTATCAAATAGTAGCAGAGAATGAAATTCTCCTCTCTGTTCAAGCTGCAAATAAAACTGCTGATGAATTTTCACAATGGTGCACAAATAAAGGTCTACTTGTTAATATAAATAAAACTGTTTTCATGAATCATCAACAAAATAATCTTACTAATGATCATTGTTCACTTATAAAAATACATCACAAATCTATATAGCAGGTCAATCAATATAAGTATCTAGGATTAGTAACTCGGCGAAAACATACAGATTATCTAATAACAAAACTGAGTAGAGTCTGCTTCATAAAAGACAACTACATGGAACAGTATCTCTAGAAGTACCTAAATTGGCCTATTTCGAATTAGTACAATCTAATATCTCAAATGGGTTAATATTCTGGGGAAACTCAAGATACCTTACAAAAGTATTTATTATTAAAAAAAAATAATTTGATGTATCGCTGGCATACAATACCTTCAAAAATCAAAAAAGCTTCAATAGACCTTCTTCTAGAAAATGCCTTTTACAATGTCGAAGAATTTTTAGATTCGAATGTATAAGCTGCTTTTTCTTCAGTTTGTGTGACTAGTCTGATAAATATTGATATTATATGTGTATGATATTTTAATGATGAATAAATTATATTCTATTCTATGGTGAGTTCTATAGCTTCTAAAATTATGGATTCAGCGGGATCCTTGTGTAAGTATATTTATTATTTCAATAAAACACTTGGAAAATTATTCCCGTTTTATTAATTATATCTTATTTACTTTAACAGTCATTTATGTAACTTATATTTTAGTTTTTAACTGTTTCAAAATATTTTTGATAAAACAATAGATGCAAATCTTGTGTTCTCTTTTTTGATTTTATTATTACCTGTTTGGTTGTTTGGAGCTGATTTTAAATAAAAACTTTTATACATTTTATTCTATTTTATTAACCTCACTATTATTTAGGTCATACTGGATTTATATTTCTCAAACAATTCCAGTTTGGATTAGGTAGCTAAGCTGTGTCAAGAATACACTATTACCGAAAGTGGTAGGAAATGTTCTGAAACAGAAAACTAATTCAACATAAAAACTCTAAGACTAGGATTCATAATCTAATCTAATTCAAATTTGTCTGAAATAGAAGCTGGAGAAGCTCATTTCTATTGGGATTCTATATTTTTTTTCAATATTTCCGATTTTATAGGGAATAATTAAGATTTTTCATAATACTTTGGGGCTACTATCCATAAAATTCTAAAAACTATACTTTAAGTTAATAATAATTTCAAACAGTTATTATTTTTCTAAAAAAACAAAGAAATATAAAAAAATAATATTTGGGTGCAAATTGGTATGCTACTTGAATCTCATAATCATCAATATTCACTTAAAATGAAAGCCTTGAACCCGAAAATTCTCAAAAACTACCAAAAAATCCTAAACAAACCAAAAAACTAATATATTCTAATAAACTAATAGTCAAAATAACCTGAAAAAAGTACAAAAAGCTTTTAATAAAAATTTTCCACCGATATCAAAATTTCAAACTTAGTAGTTTTCAATTGTTATTTTATAAATATATATTGTTTACTTTATATTATGAAATTTATTGTTTTTATCGTTACTTTGAAACTCATTATAAACACAAATCTATATAAATTTTCACCAATTTTTAATAAAAAAATGTTTTTATTAAGTAATGACGGCCGTTTCATGATAACTTGAAACGGCCGTCATCGCTAAATAAAAACATTTTTTCATTAAAAAGTGGTGAAAATTTAAATAAGCCTTTGTTTATAATACGTTCTACTTTATATTACTTTATTCGATTTTATTTAATAAATACGACAAAACATGACTAAGTGGCGAACTGCCACAATGTAACTGAATTACGTTTTCCTTCATTTTATTACTATAATAGTGGTGTATCTTGATGCCATAATGATAGTAAGTAATCCCATTTGTATATAGTTATATATCTTGAGGTTGAAATGTTATTCACTAAAAATTACTCAAAGAGTAAAAAGATTTCGAGATCGACCAAATATCAATATACGGTGTTGCCAGATTTTCGATGCCAAAATGTCGATAGAGTGAAAGCTGGAAATACATCGATAACAGCGCCAATGTGGATAAACCCCAAACTAATTATATATGAATTTTTACATTCTACTATCATTTGGGCACACACGAAAACATTAAACTACCTACTTTACACTAAAGAGAGTTAGATAGGTGGTATTTGGGCCCAACAATTTGGAGTCACATCTGGTTCGAATGCAGTAAAAACAGTGTTTCTATCTCACTCGAAACAAAATTTATTTACAAAAACAGTGTGGCGGCGATATACTGACGCCACAACGTTGTGTGACGTCAAATTGATGGTAAAACCACAATGTATCGTTGCCAAAATAATAGAATGGTGTATATATATATATATATATATATATATATATATATATATATATATATACCGGGTGTCCCACATTTTATGTGACAGGCAATATCTGGTTTGCTGAAGGAGATACACAAAAATGTTTCATACAAAAGTTTTAGGAGTTCATGAGAGCTATATTTTGATATAATTTTTAAATATACAGGGTGTTTGGTGTAGGTGCTACAGACCAAAATTCCATTTTTTTAAATAAAACGCACTGTATATCATTACATATTCAGATGCTACGTTAAATTCTGATATCATTTCATGTTTGGTTTTTGAAATTCGGTTACGGCGTTGCTGAGTTATTGCTCAAACTTGAGAACGACTATTATTTTTAAAAATATCTCATACAATTATTCTCTCTGCATCAGATCACATGAAAATTAGTCAAAATTTTGGGTGTTCGAAGTAATGGTTTCAAATTTGAGTTGTGGAATTCAGTCAGGAATCATTTTGAATATGAAACAATTGCGAAATTGAAAGAGGTGTATTCGAAAACAAATCTTTAATTAATAACAATGTAAATAATATAACTTGATAAATCATTTCATAAGAATGGTAGGTACCTAGAAATAAGTCATAAAAATTGTTCAAAGTGATGCCCATTAGATATTATACAGGCTTCGAAACGTCGAATCACTTCTCTCGTACAAGTCGCTCTTATAATATCAGGCGTAATATCACTGCACGCTAGTCGAATTTTCATTTTCAGATCATCCACATTCAAAGGGGGAGTAGTGAAAACAATATCTTTCAAATAACCACATAGGAAAAAATCAAGCGGTGATAAATCTGGGGAACGAGCCGGCCACCGAATTGGACCCTTATTACCAATCCATCTATTTGGGTACGTTCTATCCAGATATTCAGTAACAACCTGTGAATTGTGAGGAGGAGCACCATCTTGTTGCCACCAAATTCCTTGTCGAGTAAATACGTTTTTTTGAAACTTTATATTTAAGGAAAAGTGCAATAACTCAACAACGCCGTAACCGAATTTCAAAAGCCAAACATGAAATGATATCAGAATTTAACGTAGCATCTGAATAGGTAATGATATACAGGGCGTTCTATTTAAAAAAATGGAATTTTGGTTTGTAGCACCTACACCAAACACCCTGTATATTTAAAAATTATATCAAAATATAGCTCTCATGAACTCCAGAAACTGTTGTATGAAACATTTTTGTGTATCTCCTTCAACAAACCAGATATTGCCTGTCACATAAAATGTGGGACACCCGGTATATATACATATATATTTTTGGATGATGCAACTAATTTTTTCTTTATTTTCAGTATTTTACTATTAACGTAAGTTACAAAAAGGATTTGAAGCTCTATGACTTCTATTTGATTATCTGCGAGCGCTTTCGACAGCTGGTCGTGCTGTCATCTTCTAGGCACTCTTCTATCTTCTTTGTATATTACCTACTTTGGTATTCCACTAACGTAATGTATGTTTATTACAATAAAATATGCATAATGAAAAAAAAGAAGGTGAATTCTAGCGCAACAAATCGAATATCAAATAATAGACATAAGTTTTAATCGTGTAATATTTTGTAAAAAAAAACTATAAAAAATATGAGTGCAAGTATAATAAATACTTCTTACCTTATTCATGATGGATACAATTAACACAGTCGTTATTATTTTTCTTCACGACACAATCCGAATTTCTACTTATCAAAAGCGTGTTATCATTTTAAAAATATGGAACACTATTATTTATTCCCACATCAAATACTTTCAGAAATCATAATATAGGAACATGAAGCGAGACTGCGTCTGCATGTGATACTTTGATTCGCTTTCTATTAAGAGGAAGTCCCGAGGTCTCTGACCGGGGATTCCCCGCGATAGCTGATCAACGTTAAGTTGCCAGACTGAATGAAAACAAATGATCAGAAACGCCCGAAAAAATCATCTAATTGATTTTATAATATAATATAGTTTATTAGAAAAATAAATATATTCATGAATTTTCATTCATATTTTCTCGGGCGCCGAAGAGCGGAATATCTTTTGATTTAGAATTTTCTAATGTATCAATAATAAAAAAATCATGGCGTGTCCTTTTGGATTTTCCATACTTTTTTTATAATTTATTTTCGGCTTTGAGGCGCGAGGCCCTTAGCACTGCGATGCCTCTGTCCATAAAGTGGCAGCAAGATTGCTTTGTTATATACAGTTAACATTATTGTAAGTACTATTGCTTCAGGTTATTCAGCTGGGGCACACGAAATTGTAATAAAATTTTATTGCCTGCTCTATAGCACTACTAATTATACTCGCTGAATAACAGGGAAAATATAAAAGAATATTGATCATTTTCTTCATGAAGCGAATGCGTTCAGATGTTTCTTGTGATGTGCCTTCAAACATTTGATTTGCCAATTTTCATGCTTTGAAAATTCAGTTCTCATAAAGAAAATATAGAAGAGCTCCCAAAGTTTTGATTTGAACGATTATTTGAAATTGAAAATGACACACAGTGTCCATTGTGAATACTATGAAAATTTTAAAATATTAGAAATTTGTGAAGTTCTACCACCACTTCTGTTTTTGAAAGGATGACATCTATGCTAGAAATTGCATTCAAAAGATAATTCCTCCGTCCTAGCCAGTTCAAAGAAAAACCCATCAAAACTCATCATGAAGAATGAAAATTTTTCTTTTGTTGTCGACAATGTTTCTTGATGGCTGTTAGATGTTCGGAAATCCATGGCTTGCAAAAATATCAATGAAATCTATGAGAAGAAAAAAATTAATGAAATGTTATGAATAGCAGTACCGAAATATTCGGATGAGTTACTTTAAAACATTTGGAATTCGCACTTTCACCGGTTGTAGCCAACATATTCATGGAATAATGTAATGATAATGATTTCGATAATGATAATAATAATAATACGAAAAATAGACTTTGACTTATCAAAGCGCCTGACTTTCGCTTTCCTCATGTCGAGTGGGTTGAACTCGGAAACTGAGGGGTTCATCATGGCTTGCCAGGATGGTGTCTTGAATACCTTAGTCTACCGCAGTCGCGTGATGGGTATAGAGGTTCCTGAGACAAGGTGCAGGGCCTGCCGCGTGGCGCCCGATACCCTAATGCACTTGCTATCACTATGTCCAGCATATGCTGTTTCGGCATATATCCATCGACATAACGCGGTTCTAATCGTGCTATATTACCATCTACGGCACTCTTACGGTATTGACGAGGCACCGGTGTTAACCTACGCTCTGGGGGATATTGAATCCGATAGAGTACGAATGTTGGTGTGACTATTGAAAAGTCACTGGTGAGGCCAGTGAGATGCATCGCGAAAAACTTTCTCGAGAAACCTCGCTCATTCTAACAGCTTCCACGTGTTCTGGTTAATACGTCAATTGCTGAACAGATGGAATCCTTCCTGACACTTATAAAGACCCCAGTCACTGGACCTAGACCCTTCAGCCCTAGTGTAGTGTAGTAGAGAGCTTTGGCAGCCAGTTGAATGAACTGCAATACCCGATAACTCCGGATGACGATCGAAATGCCCTTGTGGGTTTCAAGAATTTTGGTGCTCCAGTCCCAGTTGGAATGAACACTTATTAGCTGGAAAAACTACCAAGCACTCCAACCAGAATTTTCAACTCATGGCTGAACGGAGAGCAGTTGATTCCGAAATGGTTTGTCGAAGAGTGAATCGTTCTTATCCCCAAAAACGGAGATTTGTCGATTCCTAAGAATACCAGACCGATACTATGCCTGCATTCGTGATATAAACGGTGTACGAGCATTCTATATACACGAATACTTTCCGCAGTTGATGAAATATTCTTTTATGCATCTCACTGTATCTGTTGTCGGTTGCTCGTGGAAATACTCGAGGGTATAGCTGTGGCATGCCCAGAAACCGGATGTATAAGGTCACCTCATTTCTTTATATGGTTATTTGAACTTTACTTACTTGAAATTCATGCCCCTGGAGAAGAGGATCATCACCAGTCATTGAGGGTGGCGGAAGGATACGCGCATGCTATCATGAAGAAATTCAGGATGGAAAAATGTTCAACGGTCCATCTCGAAACAGCTCGTATACCTCGTAGGCGGAAGCATTCTGTGTCACTTGGATGCCGAAGAGACGCATACTTACCTTGGGGTGAAACAACGCCACTCATTGGATCCCCGGTTCTGCATGGTCCGAACATGACCGAGCAGTTATTAAAGCAATTCTTTTTCAGGCTGCTGCCTGAGCGATTGATAGATTCGGTTAAGTTCTCGTCACTGGACGAGGCGATCACAACTCTGTCACCGGAAACCGTTCAGTAGAAGGTCCACATGAAAGCCGCAGAGCTTTGTTTTCATCAGTTAGCGACCTTTTGTGTTAATCCAGGATACATTTTTCATTAGTTGTTTTGGAGGTTTATCTAGTTTGTTGTTTTATCCCTGCCAGATCTTTACTCCATGAGGAAACATTCCTGTTTTATCTCTGGTTGACGGTACGACTTCCTTCGCTGCTGATTCTGTAGAATTTCTTATTACAAAACCTATCAGTTCTAGGTCTGACTTATAGGCATTCTACTTTGTTTCTCGAGGGTTTTGATAAAATATAATCGAGGTATGAGACCTTCCGATTCAAAAGTTTTCATTCCAAGGATCTAAACAGCTTTCCTGATCAGATACATTTCATTGAAATGTAGTACCGAATGTTGAGTATAACACTTCCCTATTACTTCCCAACGAAGGTTGGGTTACGTTTAATATGTCTAAATTGTTTGCCATAATAAAATGTAATGAATGCTTACATATTCCATTGGTATCAGTGCTTTCACCAGGTTAGGTGGTGCGCATTGATATCAGAGTCAATTATAAACTATGCCTTTCTGTTTGCCAGCGGTACTCACTAGCTCATCTACATCCCTGATTGGTGGCCTGACTATCGTTAAGGAAGGTACGAAGAAGTTATTCAACGGTAGTTCATTTGATTCCTTTTGTATGTTCATGCGTTCCTGAGGTCTCTGAGGTTCTGTTGTGAATTAACTTCTCTCGGATGCCTGCAAGACGGAATACTTGGTATTTCAGAGGCCCAGTTGGAAATACCTGATAACGCTCAGGTACCATTCATCCTTCGGTATGAGTCTTGCCTCTTACAACAGGCATGAGTTACCGCTGGTAACTCATGATTCTAACATTCTGTGTAACTGATTCTAACCCCCATGCTACTATATCCTTCTTCGTTTGACTTTTTCCTCTCTACCCATCCGGCTTGTTAGGCCCAACCAGTAGCTGAGCTATAGCCGGCCTGACGATTAAGTCAGGTTAAGTGGAAGAGCAATTAAATGGTGACTTGTCATCATGTAAATTGAACTTCGCTTTTCATCTTCATATAATAAATGAACTGTTCCTGATTAATTTGCTTTAAATGTATTAGAAGATAATAAAGACGATATCATTATTATTATTAATAATTTCGAGATCGCAAGCTCCACCGTCACGACAAGGTGGGGACACCGTCGATGAGGATGAACAAGTTAGTTTTGAATACAATTCTTATTGAGTGTTGGGATAAATCGAAGTGAGTTTTGAACAAAATTTTTAATGAAATTATGATATTTATCATTTGATTGCTGATTCAGCTGTTTCGATTTCGAAAAATCACAAGAACTCCCTTCCCATTGAGAAAAAAAGTTGATAGTGCCCTTTCAGCAACGAGTATTGGCACACTGTTTTTTTCCATCAAAAAGTAGAAAAAATTATGACACTTTGTGTAAATTTTTTTCATGTGGTTCCGTTTAGAAGTATGTATGAAAATGACATCTGTATACAACTTTACATCGCTTTTCCATCCCCTTCTGATATATATACAGTATAAATAACATTCTCTCATTCAAGTTTATCATTGAATACCAAATTGGTAAATTCAACAAGTGAGTAGAGGAAACATATGAAACTCTACCTCGTCGTCAACAATGGCATTATATCATTCTACAGGTGGAGTCGGAGTCCTGTATTTCAATTAATTATTTCTCAAATTCCCAATTATTCGACAAACGAATTCGTCCACTCGTATTTGCATTTCCATTCACAGCGTTGACCCGTGGCGAGTGTTTTCGCCTTTCAATTAATTTTTATTATGTCACTTCGAATTCGCCAGCGACATTGAAAAAATGGAATCAATAATCCTCCCGTGTATGTGTTCTATCACGCA
Source organism: Leptinotarsa decemlineata (assembly GCF_025532065.1). Lineage (NCBI taxonomy): Eukaryota > Metazoa > Arthropoda > Insecta > Coleoptera > Chrysomelidae > Leptinotarsa > Leptinotarsa decemlineata. The sequence continues at coordinate 1,713,627 of NW_027412544.1, forward strand.
ATACCGCTCGTGACAGGCTTTAATGGCTTTTCAAGGGAGATACTTGGTGAAATTTTGGCGGTTTTAACTGTTTCCCATCAGTTCCGGGTCATACACGTTATTTACTTTGTGCGTTTGAATGATCGATATTAGGGTGTTATCACTATGTAAAAAAATTCGTAAACGCGGAGAAGGAAATAATTATATAGGTATGGTTTTACACTTGTTCTCTTTATAGGTATACAACTAAATTTACAGTTCTGAAAATTATAGGAATTGACTATGAACATGTAGCAGCAAATTATTGACAATTCAATTATCTGTTGTACATTTAATCGCAAACGGCAGCTTTCAGCCGGGGAGCACTATGGGTTCGTTTAAAAATTATTTTCAACAAATTCCAATTAAGTGTGCGCCATTCAACGTTGTGGAAATACAAGTAGAAACAATTTATGAAGCTGGAAAATCAAAGTTGATAAGAAAGTGTTCTGTGGAGTTTGGTTGAGTAATAGCACAAACAGTATACAATTGAAATTCATACCTGCATATTTAAGTTATCCAAACAAAGGCCCCTGTGATAGGTTTTTCATAGGAAAATTAGAAATAAAGTATTTCCGTACTAAATAACATAAGTTGAAATATACAGGGTGTCAATTTCCCTCCCTTAATATCTTCTTTCCAGTAAACAATATAAGGAATAAAAATACAGATCAAGGGGGAAACTTCCAAATACTATCTGTAGCCCTTGTGATTCAACCCCCTAGGAAGGGTAGATGTTACCTTTGAAATTTTGAATGAGAAGGGGGGGATCAAGTGGCACATCATTTTGAATGGCGTCAAATTCTGCTTCCAATGGTATCCTGGCTCATTATTTTTTGCTGAGCATTAAAAAATAATAAGTCAGCGCCAGGGTACATCAAAAAATAAAACGTTACGGTATCATTGAAAGCAGAATTTACCGCCAATCAAAAAAATATGCCACTTGACGTCCCTTCCCATTTGAGATTCTGAGGGTAACATCTACCCCTCCTTAGGGGTTGAACCAGGAGGGCGACTAATATTCCTTGAAAGTTTCCCCCTTGACTATAAAATTCACCTGTTTTTTCGATTCCTCATATTATTTACTGGAAAGAAGATATTGAGGCTGGGAAGTTTTCAAAGTTTTCAAATTGACACCCCATATTATAAGTTCTGGTTTTAACGATGAACGAGAACGAGAATGTTTCCTACTCATTCACCAAACTCAAACACCTGTTCATGCAGCTGCAGTTTCGTAAGAATGTATCATTTTTCCCAACAATCGCTTTTCTGGAGTCATTGAAGTCCACTAGATATTCGTTAGGACAACAAGAGGATTGCTCCGAATTTTTGGGGTTCTTGTTGAATACTCTTCGTGTGCAGAAAAATACCAGAATCAATACTCCTGACCGCTCTGCATCGAATGATTCCGTACAGACTATCTCTTCTTGTGTTTGTAGATCTTTTGCTGGAAAAATCCTCACTTGTTTACCTTGTAGTACATGTTCAAGAGGTAGCAAAATCGTATGTGACTTTCTGGAATTTCATCTAGTGTTTCCTAACCTAACCAGTCCATTCAAAGCTTATTGTTGAATCATCGGAAAATAGAACTTTCAACGGGTGATGTATTGCCAAATATTCGCCAAACTAACTGACTATTATAAGACAAGTGTAGCTGAGGCACCAGTCAATCTAAAAATAACACGGATGATCTCCAAGTATGACTCAACCTCTGACGGGAGCACCAAACTCTTACGAAGGTTCGAAAAAGATGAACACTTCAATCTAGCAGACCACTATTATAATCTTCATGCAGTCATTGTTCACTGTGGTTCTGGCGTTGAATCTGGTCATCATTCGGCATTGGTCGAAGACGAAACGGACTGGTTTAAGTTTGACGATAGTCTTGTCACTAAATATTCTGGCGATATCTTGAATTTATTGGAGCCTCTGGAGACACCTTACATTATATTCAATGAAAGAAAGGACATTGGCAAATCAAAATCTTCAGATGATGTGGTGCTGCAGGTTTTCCGGGTTTTCCTGCAGCTGAAAAAGCAAATGCGTCACTGGAGTCAATCTAGTTGCCCCGGAGCGTCAATTAATTCTTGTTGTCGTTTCATAATTTGTATTACTTTATTTTCCTAGTAGTATAAAAAATGAGTTTTTGAGAATCACAAGTGTTTAATTATTCAATCGTGAACGGACAAACTTTGCTCTGTTCCACTAGGCTAAAAATCGAAAGCAATTTATACATTTTTCTGCTAAACATAACTTTCATGAAATCAAGAGGAGAAACTTCTGCAATGGACAGTCGTTGTTCAAATGGTGGAAAAAAGTTTTCTGGGTAATTTTTCACGTGGAAGTTCGAAAGTTCTCAAAACTTTCTAAACTGTTTTTCTGGCGAGAATAACAGATATTGAAGGAGATTCATCTTCATGGAAATTAATGTATTGGAGAAAGTTTTATCAGTTTGGAAGCTGGCATCAAATGCCATGACATTTTTTCGTTACCGATTTTAGAAATTGATATTATTGACTGAACTTCAAAAATTTATTTTTCTAATTTACTCTCCTCAGATTGAGAAGCTGAAAATGTTTATGAAACTTCAATAAACTGAAAACTCTTCAATTTCACAAAATTTTGCCGCATTTTCATTCGTTATTCACCAAAATATTCTTTTGTTTTGTTGAATCTTTTACTTAAATGTGTCATCAAATTCAAATTCAAATTAATTAACAAAATGTGCAATATCAGATTGATGTCTATAAATATTAAAAATTGTTAGTACATGCATAATATTTTAACACAGTCTGCTAAGTGTAAACCTTGTGCTCGACTGGGTTAGTTGAAAACTGAAGATTATGTTAACTGTTAATAGATATCGTTCATGAAAAAATAAATTGAAATGAAGAAATGTATCAACAATAGTATTTTATTATGAATGAGCGTGAAATAAATTATCTGTTGAACTGAATTATTTCAATGTGAGCACATTTTCAATATTTTCTCTATTATCTAATATTCAATTGTGTATTTTTTTTCAAATGCTGTTGTTCTCAACTTTTTAATTTATCGTGGAATTATATTGTATATTCTACAACCAATACACATGCAGTGTTGCTGAATTAAATGTAGACTACACTTAGCAATTTGAAAGCATTTATTGGTCTTTGATCTTGTATCATATTGATGTTCTATTATGTCAGTATTTGTGAAATGTTTTTTTAAACAGATGGCACTGATTTTGTAAAATGTTTATTTGAGATTTGAAATAAAATATTGTTGAATGAAACATTTGATAAAAATTTGAAAGGTTTTCTGAAAATTATTGTATTGTATATTTATGAATAGACTTGACAGATTTTAATGCAATTTCATATGCACCACCCTAGGCTATGATTCCGTAGGTCATAATATTGGAAAATAATGCATGATAAAGCATCAATAGTGTTTTCACTTCAAATATATTCCTCAGAAGTCTGACCCTATAAAGACATTTTATTAATTACTAGTACTATGTTGCTGTATCGCTGCTGTTCCAATGTTTTGACAGACTCAGAATCACCGAACTTAGGCGTGCGCAGCTTTATAGAACACTGCTTTCAAAAAATTGTTCTACAGCGCCATCTAGTGGCGACTTACAGAAAAATTGGTAACCTAAAAACCTTCTCTATGAAAAATTACTTATACGTGTTAAGTTTCATCACGATCGGTTGAGCAATGTAGAAGTTTATCACTTACCAACCAACCAACAAACATCCATGTTTATATATTAGATTTTGTTAATTCAAGTTAATGTTTTTTCCACTTCAGGTAACAATCTATATAAATTCCTGAATATTTTATTTCTGGGGTTCTGTTTAATTTCGAACTATGAATTTTTATTTCATCAAATTTTGGTTGATATTTTTCACTACATTATATCATAGCAATACAGTAGGAAGTTTGTATCCGTCATTCAAATATTTTTCGGGAACTCTGCTATGAATCAGTTTCCGAAAAGAGCGAATAAATCATCTGTAATTTGGTTCACGTTCACACCTCCCCATTCCTCAAATTAGTTGATTCCAGCGCATTCACGGATATCTGATTGAATAATTTGATTGAATTACCGAGCATGCCATCTTTATGAAGATATACTTCAAAATTCCATAGCGTCAATCAACCCGATAATTCGATTTTTCATACTGGAACATTTGTGATAATTGAATGAATTTGTTTGCCAATATATGAATTGACAAAATTTAGTTTGAATGAGTTTATTATTTAGTACTGACTAGTGATTGGATTATCTTTTTGTGAATACAAAATAATGGATAGACTTCACATAAATGATGAATATACAGTATCACCAGTGGCGGATCCAAAAAATCATTTCATAGGGGCATAGTTTTTAACTCAAAGTATAATAATAATAACAAAATAGTTTATTGACAGCAGAAATAATATAATGTAATTCAGAAAAAAAAATACAAATTTGTCAATAGGATACAAGATTGTATCTTAAGAAATAAAAAAAAACCTTGAAAGAGATAGAAGAGAAAAATAAAGGGAATGAATTTCCCTTTATCCAAAATATAAAATATCGTAACTGCTATCTTCTGATAGCAGATATTTTATTTAAACAAAGAGGGGAGATGAGGCGGATATCGATATAAACACATGAATACTACAAATATTTTGGCTATTGTCTTCAAGATATTCGCGTATTCATGTTTCTTCAGATGTTCTTTCAGGCAGTACCTGAAACTGGAACTGCATCTCTTGTTCAGAATGCGACGGCTCTACCTGAAAAAAGAATGATATGAAAAGCTAAGCTGAATATTTTTTTTATCCTTTAGCACTCTTAAACAATATATCATGGGTTTACTTGTTTGAAGAGGCACGAAACAATTTTCGTATATTGTGATGGAAATAATAAACATTTCAAAGTTCTATCGAGAACACAAAAAAATCAGTGAAAAAGACGAAAATATTAAGTAAGTACGGGAATATGCTGGCAAGCTTACCTTTGGTTTCTTAAAAAAAAATGATTGTAGGCCTGCATGCCTTTTTTTTTCTCCACTGCCACTAATCTTGTATCAGCACAAGTTCTACATATTCAATGATTCACATTTATATTTCACAATTTGAGGTATCTAAATTTCAAGTACTTGAGTTTCACCTAGCAAATTATCCCAAAATGTCACCGAATTATATCTAGTGTTCTAAATCTGCTACTGAGTATCACCTTGAAGTTTTCTTTAATAGTTTTTTTTCGGAGAGATTATTTTCTCCAAACTGACTAAATAATGATAAAAATGAAGTCTAGGCTAGATAAAGTTGAACGGTGATGAGAGTCTCTTTCCTAACATCAATAAAAATGACAGCCATGAAATTAACATCTGTCACTGTTTTAATTGAATTGAAAAGATGGAATCATATATTCGAATATGATTGTGACTGAATATTGAAACTTTGCATAAACGCTTCTACATAATTCACAGGTTCCATTCGCTATTTTGATTATGACTAGATCCTAATTGAATGAATATGTAAATAAAATAAAACTAACCAATACAATGAATATATACAAGAAACTGAAATGAAAACCATTCAAATTAGCCGATATCATGCTAGCTATACAGAGAAAAATTTTACTCGAAAGCAAAAAAAATTACAGCCGTTTTTTGATAGATTTTTTCAGAGCTCTCTCACGTTATTAGAATTGATAACGAGTGTAATAGGTAATGGTTACTTTAGTTATCAACGATTCGAAGTAACCTCCTGAACTGAAAATATATCATCACTTTCAGTAGTTTCTTCCACAATATGAATTTGTTATGCAATAAATGAAAAAAATGAAGAATAATACATGAAGCTTCTCCGAACATCCATTGAGGTTGATTAGAGAAGCTTCATGTATTATTTTTCAAATTTGTTTATATTGCCCGCCTGAATACTTGAAGAACTCGATTATTCGGGTGAGGAGTGATAATCTTTACCACCCTTCGCTATTTTTGAAGAACAAAATACAAGCACTACAGGGACATCCTTAAATCACTCTCAGAGCGGTGCCTGTGCGACAGTAGCGATTCACATTGGATTTGAATCGCTGGAGATTAAATCCATTTAATAAAACGTTCTCAGGAAGTTTTTTTCAATTCAATTCGGTTTATTGTCTCCCAAGAAACAATGAATGCTTATAATTAGGGACTATAACTAATTACAAAGTATAATAAAATAACAGAAATAACATACTTTACAATGAACACATATTATATCTAGAAAAAAACACCAATGAAATGCAGTCAAATAATGAAATTGGTTACAGAAAGTATACGTTGAAAACGTGTAATAGAAATAAAATGCAAACTATGAAATTTCGCTGATAAGATTTTTTTTCAATTGATATTTGAATTTTGTAATGGAATAATACTTCTTTATTTTTTCTGGAATTGAATTATATATAATGATCCCATCATGATATATCGATTTTTTTCCAAAATTTGTTTGTATCTTAATTTGTGATAAAAATTTGGTTTGTCTTGTGACATGATTGTGAATATGTCCAATTGGAATAAAATTTAAGTTTGATTTCTTTGTATTATTTTCTACAGAATGATTGAAGCAGCTAATTTTGAGTTTATAGAGTGAATTCAAGTCCAATAAAAGGTTTGGCTTATATAAGTTCAATGTTGGTTCCAAATATGGTAATTCATAAATGCTTCTTATTATTTTGTTTTGTAAGGTTTTCAGAGGTTTTATTATATATTTACCTGCTGTCCCCAAATAGAAATAGAAATGAGACTGAAATATATATATATTTTTTTTAAATTCCAAAGGTATAAAGTTTGCAATTTTGTAAAAAATTCCAATGAGAGGAGATATTTCCTTCCTAATTTTTTCAATATGTTCATTCCATGACAATTTCTCATCAATATATAAACCTAAAAATTTTGTTGTTCTTGTATACTCAATAGAATTTTTATCAAACATAATCGAATTATTTGAAGTATCAGTTAGTCTTAGGGAAATATTCATATATGAACATTTATTGAAATTAGGCCTCAACTTATGTTTATCAAGCCAAATGAGAATTTCATCCAAATCATTCTTCATATAATTTTTAATTTTTTCGTAACTGCCTGAGAAATATATAATGGTAGTATCATCAGCAAATAGTTTAATTATACCATTCAATTCCAAATTGGCTAGTGAATAAATATAAATAAGGAAAAAAACAGGACCAAGGATGGATCCTTGGGGTACACCACAAGTCATATTTTTGATAGAGCTTCTTTGATTACATATTGTCTTCTATCATACAAATAATTCTGAAACCATTCTAGAAAATTTCCTCTGATTCCAATATTGAATAATTTTTTCAACAATATACTATGGTCAACTGAATCAAAAGCTTTACACAAATCGAGGGACAAGAGACAACATTTCTTATTTTTATCAATTTCCATTTGGATTTGCGACACTACATTCATTACCGCTGTCTCTGTGTCGCTAGATCTGCGAAAACCGTATTGACTTTTATATAAAAGGTTATTGTTTTCCAGATAGTTCATAAGCCTCATATATATATATATATATATATATATATATATATATATATATATATATATATGTATATATATATATATATATATATATAAGATTTTTGCAAAAAATGGAAGCACAGAAATTGGTCGATAATTATTGAAATCGTTTTTTTTTCACTTCTATATATGGGCGAAACCTTTGCAATTTTAATTTTTTTGGAACTATTCCACTTTCGAAGAATTTGGAAATGATATAAAATACAATTGGCGATATTTCAGTTTTAACTGCTTTTACAGTTTTTCCAGAAATTTCATCAAATCCACGTGCTTTGTTAGGATTGAATTGATCAATAATATCTTCTATTTCAGATATACAAATAGGTTTAAAAAACACAGATGAAACAATTGATATGTCATTAGATATTCTTGTTGTATTAGGGTTATTATTTGTTGGTGCATTACCTATTGTAACGAAATGATAATTAAATGCTCCACAGATTTCAGGCGGATCATCAGTATTCGTACCGTTCAGATTTAAACTTTTAATTTTTTATTCCACATAAACGCAGTTCCCCAATTGAAAGAGTTCTTGAACAGTGAAGTTAATTACTGTAGAATTTCATTACTGTAGAAATATCATTTTATGGAATTGTCACTTCTATAAAAACCTAGTCTGTATAAGTGATTTTTGTCGTTATTTTGTCGTTGGTTCCAAACAAAAATATTGTTTCTTTAGATAGTTTGATCAATTATGGATTCTATCTCCTACATGAAAAGGCATTTAAATATATGATTGTATTGAAATATTTGGACTTTTGATCAGTCGTTGGTGTTGCACAAAAGAGTATGGCGAAAAATTTTCATAGCAGCTCTTGGTTAGCAAAATACATGTTGTGAAATAGTATTGGTGAAGCCAGAGGCTTCAATTATTCCTATCAAATCATTCCAGCTGATAATCTCGAAATGATTGTCCCTACTCCTTGGAATGACAGTTGATATCTGAACGATGGTTGCTGTGATATTTATTGCATTGGAATTGTATAGATGTAGAGACAAATTTCTTGATTGGTTGATTTTGCTACCTGAACAGTCTCCTAATGACTTCTGCAGACAAAAAAGGATAGTCGTTGGGTGGTCGATGAGAAATCTTTGCTTCTCAACATACCTTCGTTTATCTTGGTGTCTATCCGTGGTTCAGCTTCTGGAATATTCCCTAACACAGCAATAATGGCATACCGAAGATATTCCAGTTGATTGGTCAATATTGAAGTTGTTTAAATGTGTTTAAAAATCTGTTTTTCCGTTAACCAGCTGTCGCACCCCTACGAACGACAACCCTCAGAAGTCGAAACTTGTGCAAGCTAAGGATTAACGAGGTCTTACCTTTTAACGTGTGATTCCTAACACGAGTTGGACGATAAGAAGTGAAGATCGATCGTTCAGACTAGGGCTTGAACCACCGACCAACACGGCAGTCAATTCGAGTGAGTGAACAAAGCACCCACGCCGAACCGCTTGGCTACCGACCGACCAAAGCAGCAACCTTCCTATATGAGGGCATATGTGAAGTACTCATTGCTATAGATGACGATTCATCAGATACAGCCATGCAGGGATTTTTCACCTCAGGTGATCTACTCCCGGAGATTTCTTTTTTTTCCATTGAGACAGATTCTGCTTTTTTGCTCAAGAATTTTGTGCAAGGCAGATTCAGAGGATAGATAGATGATGCCTTCGTTAGAGGAGGCACTGAGTCACTATCTAGCTGCACCACCAACCTCCTATGTTTGTAATCAGAATTAGGAATTTGAGAGAGGCTCTTGTACTCTCGTTCCGATGTTACAAGAAGAACAGTTGGAGTCGTTTAGGCGATGTATATTTCCTCTGCAGGCTCAGGCCGGATGTTTTTGTTATTTTATGATCTACTAACGGTTCCACGAGTAGTTAGGGAGAGCAGGTGACAGGGCTTTCTATTATGAGACAGGGCCCGGTACTTGAAGGACAGACGCTCAGAGTCGGCATGGATATACTCTTTAGAATTAGGCACTCATTCAGAAGAACTCTTATTTCCTCGAGATACCTCATGAGAAGAGTTGTCCAAGTCCATAAATTGAAATTCTCCATAAAATAGATTAAAAACTGGAAAGATCAGGAAAATGTATCGAATATACTATAAACATTAGCCATTTCCCATATTTCTTCGTATATTCAGGCTTCGAAACTAATTTCAAACGGGTAATTATAGAAGAAAAACGTATTTCGGAAATGATTTCTCATATGGAATATCAAGAAAGTTGCAGAACCGTATGTATAAAGAGAAAACTATTCAGTGGATTTTTTCGTGGTTATGGCGATCAACTGAAAATATCCTCCCACGAGACGAGAATTCAAAAGTCACTTAGGGTAAGATGGGGTAATGCCGGTCAGTTAACGATATTTGAGCATTAAAGTGAAAATACAAAACCTGTAATTATTATAATGAAAGCAAAAGATAAAGTAACATTTATTCTATGTAATTGAACACATTTGAAAAGAAAAAACTGACATTTTGTAATATAAAACACTCAATTTGAAAAACTTGTCATTGACCGGAGTTGTCCTGACCTGTGGGTATTACCGGTCATGGGCATGGGCAATACCGGTCATACACAAAAATCACAAATATATCCCCTCGGTGTATCCTTCCCGGAACATAACTGATGTGCCCATTGTCCACATGTTGTACATCTATACCAAACTTCACTATTTGGTCCATAATCATTGCACACAAGGCAAACATTTAAATCTGTTTCATAATTTTCGCTATCACTACAGATTTCCATATCAATATCAGATTCCGAGGACGACTCTGTTTGTTTTTTGCTTAATTTTGTTCGAAGTTTTTTCCGGGTAGTGATGTCTGCTATCTTTGGTTCTTCAATACTACTTTTATCAAGCGAGTCTATTATGTTTCTCTTAGCGTCCTTTAAACCTTTTCTTTTATTCGTCTTACCTTTATTCTTCTCCAGTTTTTCATTCTTCTTAAATTCTTTTTCTTGCAATAGGTCCTTAAGAGGTGTAGAAGTTAGAATGGTCGAGTGCTGTTTAGGTCTCCGATTTGGTTTTTCAACTCTCGTAGTCTTTTTTGGTTTTGGAAGGAGATCTTCAACAGTGCAATTGAGTGAGGACAGAGGTTTTGAAGTAGAAGGTGTTGCAGATACTATATTTTCTGAAGAGTAATGTTGTTTCGAGCATCCTACTTCTTGGCCCGGCCCTATATCTTGAGCAATATCATCGTCAAGTTTAGTATCATTTTCATTTATAAAAACAGTTATTTCTTTTGGCTCATTTAAAGCTTCAGCAGCCAAGTAGTCTTCATATTTGAAGACATGCGGGTTAATGGGGTAGATTCCGGTTGCTTTGAACCCTGCCTCTCCTTTACCTACCGATGCAGCGTTAGCAAAAGCTTTTCGAAACAATGAGGCAACTTCATAAGGTGATATTTTTTCTCCTGCATGGGATTTCATGTAGAGATTGCACTCATTCCTATAATAGGACTTGAGTGGTCGGTAAAACGAAACGTGTAATGGTTGAGTCCTGTGAGAGGTATGGGGTGGTATGGATAACATGGTAATATTATTTCCTCTGCAAAAGTCATAGGCTGCCAGTGAAACGTGACTTGAATGGTTATCTAATATTAATAAGACTTTGTCAGATTCGGATGGTTTTGCATGAACCACAAAATGTTTTAGCCATTTAACCAATAGTTCTTCTGTTATCCAACCATTCTTGGAACATTCATATGCAGCTGCAATGGAACCATCTTTTTCCAATAGGGATGAATGCCGTTGGCGAGGAAAAATAAACATTGGAGGTATAAAACCTCCAGCAGCACTCATTGCACAAACAACTGTTATGTTGCGACCTCTTTCCCAGCTTGTCATCGAACCAACCCTCTTTTGACCTTTTGCCGCTAACACTTTTCCCGGATCCTGGACCGTGGAAATTCCGGTCTCGTCGACATTGTAGATGTTTCTCGGTGAAAAGTTGTGCATCTCATTAACTTGTTGTAAAAGTTCGTAGAACCGGTTGACTTCTTCTTTATTGAAGGCAGTAGCCCTGTTTAAACTAGTTGCTTCTGCTTTTCGTATTGAAATTTGATTTCTCTTTTGAAAGGCTATCAGCCAATCGCGACCTGCTAGTTTTAATTCGGTATTAAAATTATGGGTTATGCCATTTTTTCAGCATACTGAAATGCCATGCGTCGGACTTCCTTATTGGTACAGCCATAAAATATGGATGCTAGATATTTTATTTGGTTTGCCATTTCTTCCTCCTGCTCCCTGGTGAAAACAGTGTTTCTGCCCATAGTAGGAGTAACCATTTTTTTCTTTTTAATTCTTTCTTGCAAGGTGGAAAATGGAATTTCAAATCGTTTAGCAGCAGCTCGCATAGAAATCTCACCTTGTTCATATAATCGTTTGGCAGCATTAAGATGTTCAACAGACCACTTTGCCCTCTCAGTTTTTCTGATACGTGGCTTCGGCATCTGTAATAAAAAAATTAAAAAAAACATTAAATATAACTTTTTTATGTGGGCAATGCCGGTCACTTGACCGGTTTTACCCTCACATGCATGCCCTTATTCAAAAATCATTTGAAGTCTTAACGGTTTTAATAGTATTCATATTGAAGCGTAAGAGGATTATACGGTGTAGTAACCTACTCTTGAAATAGGTATAGTTCTAAAAACTAGTAAATATAAGTACTTATAACTTATTTTCAGAGTTGGTGGAACTACAAGAAACACCATAAAAACAAAACCGCCAATCGTGTTACTTCAGCGCTTGTCTCTGACTGAATCTACTCAAGGCGGTCGGTACGACAATACTAAAATCCGCCGCTAGAGCGATTCGCTGTTGCCAGATTCAACTCGTTTCAAGGTAATATTGGTATGACCGGTATTGCCCACTGACCGGCATTGCCCTATTTTCCCCTATATATAATACGATCACCTTCTGTAGCATACAGCAAATTTCTTTCGATATATTGGAATTACATGATGTGTTTTGTGAACGGACCAAATCTTTCCTCACTGAATAGTGATATTACAATAATTTGAATCAGTCCGTAGTATTGGTTTTGTATAATAAAGTTTATGTTTTAGGCTTTGTTGATATTTGTAGGTCTGTACATACATTTTTGTAAGGCACCAAATGGGGGATTACGTTGGATTCTACCTTTCTAAGACATTATCATATGCTATTATTTTCATACGTATGTTCCTTTATATATTTGAAATGTCTCACATAAAATGTACTTTTTGATCTCCGAAATATGTCGAGAAGAAGAATTGAATACAAACTGGAAGTAAAAACCCTCTACTGTCACAAGAATATTGGATTACTAGAAAAGAAAGAGTTACAACCATAATGTTTTCATTTAAAATGAAAAAATATAATTTTCAAGAGAGACATAGTTATAAATCACTTCGAAATCTTGAGAATACATGAAATACATACATTGCATATTCTCATATTTTCAGTCCTGTTTTCAGATGAGTATTTATTAATAAAAAACGAATTGTTCAATGTTTGTTACATTTCATATTCATCAAGAATATGAAATATGACAAATCGACAATCGACAGTCGACCGTGTGTTCTTTCAATTTGGAAGGACTAAAATAATATTGGGAAACGTGGAATGGTGGTTTATCTTTCCTACTCCTCATCGTGACATATTCGTAGTACGCAGTAGATGCGTTATAACGTTGTTCATCGTTGCTCTTGAATATTCAAAGGATGTTCACGAGATCCCTCTTTGACTTAACAATGTCATAGTGCGAATGGAGATGGAAATGGCATTTGTATTCAATTTGTGCCAGTCATAGTCCGACGGAGTTGTCTTAATTACCAAAACCAATCTCAAGTGAACAAGAGTGTTTCTAGTCTAATTAACTTATTTGCTGCGCATTACGTTGACAGTCAGAAGGATGAGGTTTAAATGTAGCTTCTCAGGTTAGACGATGGCTGGATTATAAATGAATATGGGACGTTGGGGATTGTTTTGATAACCCAACATAATCAGTAGTAACATTTCTAGGATGCTGATGATACGATTTAATTTCTGTACCTAACGTGAAAAAATTGTAAAGGAATTAACAAAGTGTTCATTTGTGACTCAGTGGAAGTGTTATACACACAAGCAAACATATACGAGGTATAGTAGAAAACTGACCCTAACAACATTTCAAGCTATCTAGCAGTGCTGCGCTATGTTGCTCACAGTGCATGTGTATCAACACCTTTTCATCACTGAGTGCGAGTTTCAACTTCTCCTTTGAACTACGTGATTTTTGTGACTGCAAAATGGAACAGCGGAATTGGGAGCATTGTTGTGCCACTGAATTTTATGTTGAGCTTGAAGAATAAGCAGTTGTGACGTTTTTTCCAAACTCAAGTTTTTCATTGGCACGAATTATATTGATGAGAGGGCAGGAATTGGAGCATTTCTCTTTAGGGCAGCTGCCCGAGCAGCCGATGAACTCGGTTTAGTTTTCGACACTGAACGAGGTGACTATAAAAGCCGCAGAGATCACCTCACTTCTGCGGAGACACAGGGATAAGCCAATGCATGGGGTCTTCTTCAATAATATTGAAGACCTTGGCTTATCAAAGCGCCTGACGTTCGCTTTTCTCAGATCGAGTGGGCTGGAGTCGGAAACTGAGGGGTTCATCATGGCTTGCCAGGATGGTGTCTTCAACACCTTAGTCTACCGCAGTCGCGTGATGGGTATAGAGGTTCCTGACACAAGGTGCAGGGCCTACCGCGAGGCGCGCAAGACCCTAATGCATTTGCTGTCAGCATGTCCAGCATATGCGGTGACGGCCTATATCTATCGACATAACGCGGCCCTAAACATTTTATTTTGTTAGTCAATTCCACAGAATTCTCATCAATATACAAATCGATATTATCTATGACCCTTCCACGATCTTTGTCTTTTCCAAAAATTATTAAAGATGATTGATTTACTAGGATTAAGGTTTAGACCAGGGGTTCCCTAAGTGTGCGCCGCGGCGCCCTGGTGCGCCGTAGAAAGTAAAGAAGGGCGCCGTAAGTCGATCCTCTAATTATTGGACACCACAAAATTAGCGGATACCCTTTTTGAGTGTTCGCATCGGACACGAACATATCGTCGTAGAAATCTTTTTTCGCCGTCGCGTTGCGTCGTTCACTCGCCAAAAAGTACCTACGCGCTTCAACACCGTTGATACTCTACCCCTCCCACGTCTTGACCCGCCGCACTCGCATCGTAATGCCCGTTTATTTACCTATGGTCCTATCGTGTGCCCCGCGACGGACGCTTTGTTTGTTGTTGTTTTGTTTCGCTTTATTTTTCTTCAAATACCTCGCACAAAATGAACAGATTTTTATTAAATAAACAAGCCGGCAGTTCAAATGATAGTGATAAAGAGCTACTAGTGGCGGCGGGGAAGCAAAGAAGCGGAAATATCGTAAATACGATGATAGCTATTTGAACTTTGGTTTTACTTCAATAGAAGTAAACAATGAAGAAAAACAGCAGTGTGAGCTTTTTATGAAAATACTATAATCCGAAAGTATGCTTCCAAGTAAGTTAAAGCGACATCTCGAGACAATTCATCCAACTATGACTGATAAATCGCGTGAATTTTTTCACCGGAAATTACAAAATTTAAATAAAACGAAAAACGTATTCACTCAGCAGGCCTCAGTACCTAAAATCGCACTGTTAGCATCATTCAAGGTGGCATACAGGGTGGCAAAAAGCCTCATACTGAATTTCACTAGTTCGGACTTCCATTGTCTATTATATAAAATGATTTGAAATCCCTGAAACAAGTAAAAAAGAATAATTAAAAAAGAATAGTTGAAAATAACACTTATATTAAGCAACAATAAACCTGAAATGAAATGATAGTAAAATAACCTACAAGTAAAAATATAATAATTGAATAAATAAAAAAAAAAAAAAAAAAAAAAAAAAATAAAAATTGAAGGAATGCAAAAAGAAAATAATAAAAATAAAAAAGTGTAGAGATTCCAAGTCACGTTAGTTCACGACGTTTCGATTGTTGGTATCTACAATCGTCTTCGGGTGATGACTGGACTGATTCCTCCGAGAGATGACTATTTTATAGGTCGTTGAAATACTTTCACTTTCTCTACTTTCCATTTTCCGCTTCACTGATTCCGTGAGAGATGACCGATTTGGCGGGAGTTGGTCATTTCTCGTTTGATGATGGGTTTCCATATGTTTCGTATATCTACGCTGGCCTGGCTGAATACGTTGTTGGACAACATGTATGCGGCTTCCTTAAATTTTCTCCTGAACCAATGTTCCTCTTTGTGCAAGATCTCAGCTTGGGACCACTCGATGTTGTGTTGATGGGTCCAAACATGGTCTGCTATTCCTGATTTGCTGGTTTCTCCTCGCTGTGTGTGCTTCTTGTGCTCGGCAATGCGAATATTCAATGGCCTCTTAGTTTCACCAATATAGGATTTTCCGCACTCACAGGGTATCCGGTAAATGCAATTCTTGGAATCGCAGTCCGCGTTTGGGGGCCTGGTTTTCGTGAGGCTGCTACGGATAGTGCTACCGGATCTGAAACAGGTTCTAATGTTGTACTTGGAACCAATTCTTCTTATCCTCTCCGATAATCCTCTGATGTAGGGAAGTGCAAGCACTGGTTGTGACGGCTCCTGCTGTCTTTTAGCCAAAGTCTTTTCTACCATCGCTTTGGAGTATCCATTCCGCTGAAGATCACTTTTGATGATGTCTAGTTCCTTCCCGAGACCTTCCTTTGTATTACAAAGCCCAAAAGCACGGTCTAATAGAGTCTTGATGATTCCTCTTTTTGTCGATTGATGGTGGTTGGATTCGTGGTTCAGATACTGTCCCGTATGAGTGGGTTTTCGGTATACAGATGTTTCCCACTTAGTGTCGGTTCTCTTCACCAAAACGTCTAAGAATGGCAATTCATTGTGGATTTCCTTCTCCATTGTGAAAGTGATGGAAGGTCTCACGCTGTTGATGTGTTTCAGAAAGGCGTCTAGTTCAGTATTCCCATGGTTCCATATTATGAAGGTGTCGTCAACATATCTCAACCAGACTCGAGGTTTCTTGTGGGCTTCTTCAATGGCCAGAGTTTCAAACCACTCCATATATATGTTGGCTATGACTGGTGAAAGTGGCGATCCCATTGGCAGTCCCTCATCTTGTGTAAAGAATTCGTCCTTCAGTTGGAAATAACAGTTTCGTACACAGCATCCTAGTAATTCCATAATTACTTCTATAGGTAGATTCGTTCTCTCTTTCAGGTTCCCGTCTTCGGATAGCTTTCTCTGTATGATTTGGAGTGCTTCTTCGACCGGAACGTTGGTGTAAAGGCTTTCCACGTCGAAACTAATTAGTTGATCTTCCTGTGTGACTTCAATTGACCCTAGTAGTTCGACAAAATGTCTTGAATTCTTCACAAAAGACGATGTTTTCCCTTGTAATGGTTGTATTAAGGGAAGTAAAAATCTAGACAAGTTTTGAGTAGCCGAATCTCTGGAGCTGATGATCGGTCTAAGCGGAACGTCCTTCTTGTGGATTTTGGGTAGACCATACAAGTGAGGGGGCTTACTGTGGTGCGGTGTTAGGCATGATCTTTCCTTGTCCGAAAAATAGACTTGGTGTTTTTTCAAAATCTGGTACAACTTCCTTTCGATTGATGCAGTTGGGTCCCGTACGATCTTTGTGTATCGTCCCTTCTGCAGAACCTCTTCGATCTTCTGTTCGTAGAGAACGGTATCCATTACCACAGTAGCGTTTCCTTTATCTGCAGGTAGGATCTTAATGGTGTTGTCTCTACGTAGGCCGTTCAGAGCTCTACGTTCTTCCTTGCTGATGTTAGATGTTGGAACTGGTTCTCGATCCAACTGTTCTCTAATTTTCCATCTGAACTCTTCTGCCTCGGTCTGGTCAATGAGGGAACTGGTGGATTCCACTGCAGTAATTATCTCCAAAGTGGGCACAGATGTTGGCGTAATGGCAAAATTCAGGCCTTTCCTCAACAAGGATTCCTCTATTCCCGTGAGCGGGCGGGAACTCATGTTGATGACTTTGGTGGCTTCATAGTTGTCCTGTTTTCGGTCTGTATTTGGGCATTGTTTCCTCACTAACTTCCCCCACTTTCTGTTGTGGGTATTCTCCATGTCTTGGCGGATCTTCAAGCACGTCCTTTCAATCTTGGCAAAGATTGGTCCATGATCATCTTCCAATGTCTCTCTTCTTATTTCTTCGAATCGTTCTGTGGCATCCTGCAGCAAAGTTGACCTCTTCCAACGGTGATAATTGATTTGAGACCTTATCAGTGCTCGGCTGGCGCGTTCCAATATGCGTTTAGCTCTCTCTCCTGGGATTGGCGATTTCAGTAGAAAACCTTTGGGGATGATGTTATTGTCTCTGGCTCTGCACAGAAAACTGAGGTGAGTTTCTTCCTTTGTAAGCTTGACCATAGTCTTCTCATATCCTCGGAATAAGTCGCTGGTTCCGGGTCCGTACCGGGTATTCAACGTTTGTTTGAAGGTGATTGACAATGTTTCGTGATGAATTTCACTAGTTCGGACTTCCATTGTCTATTATATAAAATGATTTGAAATCCCTGAAACAAGTAAAAAAGAATAATTAAAAAAGAATAGTTGAAAATAACACTTATATTAAGCAACAATAAACCTGAAATGAAATGATAGTAAAATAACCTACAAGTAAAAATATAATAATTGAATAAATAAAAAAATAAAAATTGAAGGAATGCAAAAAGAAAATAATAAAAATAAAAAAGTGTAGAGATTCCAAGTCACGTTAGTTCACGACGTTTCGATTGTTGGTATCTACAATCGTCTTCGGGTGATGACTGGACTGATTCCTCCGAGAGATGACTATTTTATAGGTCGTTGAAATACTTTCACTTTCTCTACTTTCCATTTTCCGCTTCACTGATTCCGTGAGAGATGACCGATTTGGCGGGAGTTGGTCATTTCTCGTTTGATGATGGGTTTCCATATGTTTCGTATATCTACGCTGGCCTGGCTGAATACGTTGTTGGACAACATGTATGCGGCTTCCTTAAATACTTCCCTTAATACAACCATTACAAGGGAAAACATCGTCTTTTGTGAAGAATTCAAGACATTTTGTCGAACTACTAGGGTCAATTGAAGTCACACAGGAAGATCAACTAATTAGTTTCGACGTGGAAAGCCTTTACACCAACGTTCCGGTCGAAGAAGCACTCCAAATCATACAGAGAAAGCTATCCGAAGACGGGAACCTGAAAGAGAGAACGAATCTACCTATAGAAGTAATTATGGAATTACTAGGATGCTGTGTACGAAACTGTTATTTCCAACTGAAGGACGAATTCTTTACACAAGATGAGGGACTGCCAATGGGATCGCCACTTTCACCAGTCATAGCCAACATATATATGGAGTGGTTTGAAACTCTGGCCATTGAAGAAGCCCACAAGAAACCTCGAGTCTGGTTGAGATATGTTGACGACACCTTCATAATATGGAACCATGGGAATACTGAACTAGACGCCTTTCTGAAACACATCAACAGCGTGAGACCTTCCATCACTTTCACAATGGAGAAGGAAATCCACAATGAATTGCCATTCTTAGACGTTTTGGTGAAGAGAACCGACACTAAGTGGGAAACATCTGTATACCGAAAACCCACTCATACGGGACAGTATCTGAACCACGAATCCAACCACCATCAATCGACAAAAAGAGGAATCATCAAGACTCTATTAGACCGTGCTTTTGGGCTTTGTAATACAAAGGAAGGTCTCGAGAAGGAACTAGACATCATCAAAAGTGATCTTCAGCGGAATGGATACTCCAAAGCGATGGTAGAAAAGACTTTGGCTAAAAGACAGCAGGAGCCTCGCAAGGAAGAGAAGCCGTCACAACCAGTGCTTGCACTTCCCTACATCAGAGGATTATCGGAGAGGATAAGAAGAATTGGTTCCAAGTACAACATTAGAACCTGTTTCAGATCCGGTAGCACTATCCGTAGCAGCCTCACGAAAACCAGGCCCCCAAACGCGGACTGCGATTCCAAGAATTGCATTTACCGGATACCCTGTGAGTGCGGAAAATCCTATATTGGTGAAACTAAGAGGCCATTGAATATTCGCATTGCCGAGCACAAGAAGCACACACAGCGAGGAGAAACCAGCAAATCAGGAATAGCAGACCATGTTTGGACCCATCAACACAACATCGAGTGGTCCCAAGCTGAGATCTTGCACAAAGAGGAACATTGGTTCAGGAGAAAATTTAAGGAAGCCGCATACATGTTGTCCAACAACGTATTCAGCCAGGCCAGCGTAGATATACGAAACATATGGAAACCCATCATCAAACGAGAAATGACCAACTCCCGCCAAATCGGTCATCTCTCACGGAATCAGTGAAGCGGAAAATGGAAAGTAGAGAAAGTGAAAGTATTTCAACGACCTATAAAATAGTCATCTCTCGGAGGAATCAGTCCAGTCATCACCCGAAGACGATTGTAGATACCAACAATCGAAACGTCGTGAACTAACGTGACTTGGAATCTCTACACTTTTTTATTTTTATTATTTTCTTTTTGCATTCCTTCAATTTTTATTTTTTTATTTATTCAATTATTATATTTTTACTTGTAGGTTATTTTACTATCATTTCATTTCAGGTTTATTGTTGCTTAATATAAGTGTTATTTTCAACTATTCTTTTTTAATTATTCTTTTTTACTTGTTTCAGGGATTTCAAATCATTTTATATAATAGACAATGGAAGTCCGAACTAGTGAAATTCATCACGAAACATTGTCAATCACCTTCAAACAAGCCTCATACTATTGCAGAAGAGCTTATTCTACCGGCTGCTCCCGACATGGTGGATATTATGGTGGGAGAGTCAGCTGAAAAATTAATTTCCAAGATACCCTTATCTAACAATACTATCAGTCGAAGAATCCATGACATTGCTGAGGATCTCAATTATCAATTAATAGAAAAAATTAAAAGTAAGGATTTTGGTTTGCAACTTGACGAGGTCGTGACGAGGTCACGATGATGCACATCTTATTTGCTACGTACGCTTTCTAGCTGACAATACTATTGTCGAAGATCTTCTATTCTGCAAAAGCATTACCGGTAGTGCGAAAGCCCAAGACTTGTTTGAAATTTTAGACAAGTTTATTACAGAAAATGGTTTGAATTGGGGAAAGTGTATCGGTGTATGTACTGATGGTGCTCGATCCATGTCTGGCAAGTATGGGGGAATTCAAGCGCTTATTCGTAAAAAAGCGCCGAATGCGATGTGGACCCATTGCATCATTCATAGGGAAGCTCTGGCTTCAAAATCAATGAGCTTTGAACTGAACCAAGTACTGGAATGTGTAATTAGTGCGGTAAACTACATAAAAACTAGGCCTCCAAAGGCCAGAATTTGAAAAAAACTATGCACAGATATGGGAGCTGAACATACAGCCCTGCTGTATTACTGTAATTCACGATGGCTTTTACGTGGAAATGTTTTATTTCGTGTGTTCGAATTACGCGATGAAATTCGCACTTTTTTACAGCAAGAACGTCAAGAAAATACCAAATATTTCACTGAACCTGATTTTATGCTAAAACTAGCATATTTATGCGATGTATTTGAGAAATTAAACAATTTGAATTTGTCTTTGCAAGGTAACAACACGCACATTTTGAAACTTTCGGAGAGGATTGCGGCGTTTAGAAAGAAACTGCAGTTGTGGATAAAAAAGTTGAATGAAGGTGGCAGTCAAGATTACTTCCCGCAATTGTATAAATATGCGGCATCAAATGAACTGGTTGTCTCACAAGACCTGATCGCACTTTTCACGGAACACCTAGCGAAGCTCACCGAATGGTTTCCAAAGTACTTTGCAGATGATGATGTTGAAAAATTTGCGTGGATCCAAGATCCTTTCCATGCACAAAGTCCACAAGGATTTGCATCACGAGATGATGAGAGTCTCATTGAACTCTCTTGCGACAGCAGCCTTATAACTAGATTCGCGAGTGTCGATTTGGTCAAGTTTTGGTTATCGATTCAAAATGAATATCCAAATTTAACTTCCAAAGCATTAAAAATTTTCATTCCGTTTGCAACATCATATCCATGTGAAGCTGGATTTTCAGCTGTAGCTGTGATAAAGAACAAATATCGCTCAAGGATCAATGTGGAGTAAGGAATGAGAGTAGCAGTGTCAAGTCTTATTCCCCGCTTTGAAAAACTGTGCGAAGAGCACCAAGCTCATCGTTCACATTGAATTCACTGAGTAAATATCATATTTAATCATATTTAAGCAACACGTTGCTTTCAATTTTTTAAAATGAACTAATGAAGTCACATGCCTCCGTACTGAAACCAAAAAAAAAACAAGTTTAGCGCACAACAGATTGTGATTATAGTTGTTGAAAGAAGCCTTACTGTAATCGAGAGACAAGAAAAGAGTGACCTTTTCATTATCGATGGCTGGAAAAATATCGTCGGTCATTTTCAACAGAGCACTAGATGTATTGTGATTTGTCCGAAAACCAGATTGGTGTTCTGGCATGATGTTATTATAAGAGACATAAGAGTATATCTGACTATATGATGTATTTTCTACAATTTTTGATATTGCCGGTACTCTATTTATAGGCCTCAAATCATTTGATGTTGAAGGTTTAGAAATTTTGTTCATAGGAAAAATAATAGATGGCTCCAATAGTTCCGGGAAGATACTAGTTTCAAGGCATTTGTTGACTGAATATGTTAGAACTGGAGTTAAGTAAGGAATACATATTTTGATCATTTTGATAGATATCTTATCTGATCCGGAAACATTCGTTTTTATGGAGTTGACTATCATGTTAATATCACACATATTGATTTGATGGCATTTAAAAGTTAAATTTTCTTGAAATTACGTTGTTTTGTAGAAGTTAAGAAGAGTATCCGGAGGTTCAGTCGCAATTTGAGTGACCGAAGTAATAAAGTGATTGTTTATTTCATTTGGATTAGAAACATGTTCAGGAATATCTTTCCTGTCGTTACGATTGACTATGTCAAATAAGTGTAATGTGTTCCATATATGTTTAGCATTTTATTGATTTTGAATGAAATTCAAGTAGGCTTTTTTTCCGTTTGTGTCCCAAACTTCATTTAAAAAAATATCACAACATGTTTCACCAAGAAAACACTATTGTGTTGGCGAAACATGTAATATTTATAATAAAATGAAATTTTTGTATTTCAAATCATGAGGATTAGTTTATGAAAACACTATCCCTCAGAAACTAAAAAATTGTGGAACGTAATTCGAGAAATCAGCAATACAAATACAAAAAAACCATCAATTACAACAAATAAAACTGAAACAGGAATCATACTCACTAAAAAAAGTGACATCGCAAACGAATTCAACACAGTATACACTAATATGGGGGAAAAATGGCAAATAAAATGAAAAGAAATCAAAATTATATATGGCATAAGACTACCACGAATAATACATTTGTTCTTTTTCCGACTGAAGAAGAGGAAATGAACAAAACCATTTTTGAATTGAAGAATAAAAAGTCCACTGTTATTGATAATATCAACTCTGAAATTCTGAAGTGCATCTCACCGTTCATTTCAGGACCACTAGCACACATATTTAATTCATGTATTCAAACAGGAACTTGGCCATCATCTTTCAAACGGTCAATTGTACTCCCAATCCTCAAAAAAGGTGATGATACTTTAATAATAAATTATAGACCAATATCACTCATCACCCATCTGTCCAAAATATTCGAAAGATACTCGAGAAAAGACTCACGACTTACGTTTCTAAATATAAATTGATATCTGAACATCAGTATGGATTTAAGGAAAACGTATCCACCCAAGACGCGATATGGGCTCTGACGTCTAAAGTATCCTCCGCACTAAATGAGAATAAACCATGCCTGTGTATTTTCATCGACCTGTCGAAAGATTTCGACACAGTCGATCATAAACTGCTTCTAGAAACACTTGAGAATATGGGAATACGAGGAAAAAGTTACCTTTCTGATAGAACACAGATAGTAAAAATTGATGATGTTTCAAGCAACCCACAAAACATTAGGATAGGTGTTCCACAAGGTACAGCATTGGGACCAATTCTGTTCAATATCTATGTCAATGGAATTTTTTCGCTGGACAGTAAAGGTGAAATTTTAGGCTTTGCAGATGACACAGCCATTTTTTATGAAGCCAATAACTGGTTACAACTAAAGAATGAGGCAGAGAAAGATATTCAATCAATAAAAGACTGGTTACAATACAGGCAATTGACAATTAACCTGGAAAAAACCATTATTTGCCATTTACTTGCAACAGTTCAATAAAACCATCATTATCGTGGGCCAACATACACTCAAACCTGAAACTAAAATAAAATACTCAGATGGAATTCTCATATAGATTATTTATGCAATAAGCTGCGCTTCATCCTTTATAAATTCAAATTTCTCAAAAATATTTTAAACACAACTCAACTTAAAACTTTCTATCATGCCCTGGTTGAAAGTCACTTACGCTATGGAATTGTTTGTTGGGGAGGAGCCTTTCACACCCATATTCGTTCGCTGGAAGTGTTGCAAAATAGATTCTTGAAATTGGTTTTATTTAAGCCTACGCGCTTCTCTACCCAAGCTTTATTCTCTGAGGCTCATATTTTCGATATTCGACAGCTCTTCTATTACAGCACTAGAACTACATATCATAAAAACAGATGCTTTCGACTACCAACTCATTCCTATGATACCCGTGAAAAAAACAACCATATTGTTCCACGGACGCATAAGTCGATTGTCCAGCGCTCTTATACTCATTTAGCACCGAAATTATTCAATACAGTTCCGGAGTTAATTCGTAACATAAATGTGATTCACATATTCAAAAAGTCCTTGAAACGTTTCATTGTTAGCCAAACAAGGCAAAAAATTGCTCATTTCATTGAAAATAAGGATATTTAGAACTTTTGTGATATAACCGTGAAATGTCCAATATTCATTCCTCTTTTAAATTGAAAGAATTTTATTATAATGTTATATTTCAGTGTGTTATTATTATATTTTCAAATCGAAAGATTTTTATTATTTTGATGATTAGAGATTTTTAAATTTTTGACTTTTGATTTGTTACTCAAAACAAGTGTTTTACTTGTTGAGTGTCAACGGTATTTGCTTGCAATTCTGTGATATTATTATATCTGTAATATTTTGTTATGTAAATAAATATTATTATCATTATAATTATTACTATGGATCTTCATCAGGTAACGGCCGAATCGATCAGAAAAAAAACACGTTGAAAATGAACATCACTCAGGGAGGTCTTCAACTTCGAAAACCAATGAAGACATAGAAAGTGTAAACACTCTTGTGAAATCGTACCGTTGTTCAACCTTGAGATTGTTAAGAAAACAATTGAATTCGAATAGATCTACTCGTCAAATTTTGACTGTACATTTGCTCATGCGAAAAGTCTAAGCCAAAACGGTGTTACAAAACTTCACAATTAGGTAGAAAGACGATAGGAAAAACAAGTGTCTTGATCTTCTTGACAAAATCACCAATGTGCAAGATTTATTTAGTCGTGTGATCACAGTTGACGAAGCAAAGTGAGGAGTGGCACAATGTGAGTTTTTCTCGACCAAAGAAAGTTCGAATGAGCAAATTGAAGATCAAATCAATGCCTGTTTTTTTCATAGAAAGGGAATTGTCCGCAAAAAATGTTCCTCCTGAACAAACTGGTCAACAAACTTTTAGTATGAAGACGTTCTTGAAATGCTCAGAAAATAGGTCATTCGCGTGTGACCAGGTATTGCAGACAAATAGATGCGTCATCATGACAATGCTCCATGTTACTTCTCTCTGTAAAAGAATTCAGGGCCCCAAAACGCATTCTTGTGATTCATCAGCCACCCTCTTCAGCTGATCTTACTCCCTGTGACTTTTTTGTATACCGCAAGGCATGCAAAATTGTGGAGGAGTCATCTGATATTTTTCCAAAATGTTTGATTTTCATAGTCTTGAGGTAGAAAATATGTTTTGGCATTATGCCGTAAGTTGTATATGGTATTCGTGAAATTTTTGAAATAGTGAAAACAACAGCCTAAGAGATGAGGGGTATTTTGCGAAAAATTCTTGTTACCTTCATAAATTCAGAAACTTATTATTACTGAGATCTTGGATCGTTCGCGGCGCCGGTACAAAAATATGAGACAGGAAAAAGCACGGTCCTTGTAGAATGAGATTTTTATAACTGAAACGGTCACTCATCCGGTCATACATTACAGATTAGTTGGTTTGTGGGAAGTTGAACGTGAAATCAATCGTATAAGAATAAATGACCTTGGACCCTATTTTACAGAAGGAAATCAATCTTATGCTCACTGTCACATGAACCCACGGATGTATAAGATATAACAAAATAAAAGACCAGTTTGATATCAGAAACTGATTCCACAAAAGCTGTATAAGTTTTCCGTCAAGAGGCTACTTTTCAGAAAATGAAAATATTTCCTATTTTCCTCTCGCAATTTTTTGTATGACATTCGGTTAGGAAATATCCCATTTGTAATTAGTATCTAACTTCAAGAAAGCCGTACAAGAACTTTCCCAGCTCTCCACGTGCGCCACCTATAACTGACGGCATGAGATTAAAACTCATTTTCTTTGTCAGAACTGAAGAAATCATACATTTTCAGGATGTATTAAATGACTCCCTGGAAATTCAGCATGAGTTTATCTATTCTAGGAGCTTGTATCAAATTTGGAGGGTAATTGTTAAGATCGTGACATTTTTAATGATTGTCAAGAGTATTTAAAAACGATGTTTACAACATAGTGTGTAAAATAGTTATTTATGTATCAAGGGAATTAGGAGAGCCTTAATTACCGATGGCAAAGTTTGCGTCCCGAGGGCCTCTGGCCCGAGGGACAGCAATTGCCTGAGGTTATTAAGGCTCATTAATTCCCGTGGTACATAGATAATTTTATTTCTGACCGATTTCAATAAAATTTTGTTCATTTTTGAAACGGAAAAATGTACCAATTCATTACCTTCCCGGTATATTTGAATCAGGTACCGTTGATTATAGTAGAGTTTTCTTGTTGCTAGGTTGTTGCTATGTTACTTGTTTATAAACAGAACTTTGTTATCAAGCTGTGTTTGCGGTGAAAACGTGTTTTCTACCCCAAATATAATGGAAGATATTTTGAAAAAAGCTGAACAAGCAAGAGAATCATTAATTCCATTGAAAAGTGAAGCCGTATACCAAAAAGAAGATATATCTGGACTGGCTGACACGGAAAAATGTTATGCCAAAAGATGTCACTGAAACTGTATTTCTGGCATATTTTCAAGAACTGGTAAGGAATTTTCTATGTTTTTCGGTAGATTTGGTAGTAATTGTGTTTATTCGTTTCAGTCAGAAACGTATAGTCCGAATTCTTTATGGACTAAATGGTCAATGCTAAAATCGATGGTGACTATACATGAGAAACGAGATATCACCAAGTTCAATGAAGTACAGGCTTTTTTGAAACGGAAGAGTAAGAGTTATAAGCCGAAAAAGTCTGCTGTTTTATCTCCTAAAGATAAAACAGCAGACTCCTAAAGATAAAAATTACCTGTAAGCTAATATTTTTCTTATTTTCTTTTTTGTGTGTATTTATTTCCTTTTTTTGTTATAGGTTGTTTTGATTATGGGTTATTTTGGAGGATGCAGAAGTCAGGAACTTTTGAATATGAAGATATCGGATATAGAGGACCGGGATTCGGTTATGGTAGTGAACGTACCGGAAAGTAAAACTGGTGTATCGAAGAAATATACAGTTGTGGATGAAAAAGAGTTCTCCGCTTTGCCTTTATTAAGACTTTATATGTCTTTGCGTCCTAAAGGTATTGAACGATTTTTTTTGAGCTTCCGACAAAATAAATGTACATCTCAGCCAATTGGAAAAAACATGTTTGGGAAAATCCCCAGCAAAATCGCAATGTATTTAGGATTGCCAAACTCATCTTCCTATACGGGACATTGCCTTCGTCGCACTTCTGCTACTGCTCTAGCCAATGCAGGAGCAACTATGACTAACTTAAAAAGACACGGAGGTTGGAAAAGTTCCACGGTGGCGGAGGGGTATTTGGAGGATAGCATCGAATTGAGAAATAAAACGGCGCGTATGTTGTCTACTTTGTCATCAGAAGAGGCAGGTACCTCGACTGTAGTGAACAGAAGCTCCAGTCATACAAAAGAAGAAATTGTTTCCAGTGGCGGAAGTAATTTTCAGGGAACATTTCAAAATTGTACATTTATTATTTGTAATGACGTGAATAAATAAAATATGGTTCAGTTTTCATTTCTATTTATTTTTACTTGTGAAAGGTAGAGGGAATTATAAAATCTATAATGTCCCAAGGGAGTTATGACCCTCTTTATTGATAGCGTAACTATGACGATATAAGCTTATAATATCCCGGTCAGAAATAAAATATTTTTAACGCTGATGTTAGAAGAAATAACACGATTTATTCGACCAAATATCAATAAACAAAACATGATTATTCAATTATCAAGAAAATTTTATTAAGAACAATATATTTAGATACAATTCAATTCTGTTACAAATGTATCATATACATTGATTACATTATTATTATTTATGAACAATAATATGAAAAGTACAACTGGAACAACTGCTGATAATAGTACCTTGCGATGTTGAAGAGTCTTGTAATATATTTGAACTATCTGAGTTGACAATTTAATGGGCATGGGCAATTCTTGAAGTGGAGAGGACGATGCTGTAATGTTGGAGCTAACTGTTGGGATTATTCTTTCAGCGATAGCCTTTTTAAAAGAAATAGATTGATCGATGTAACCTTCAGCTACTGTTGATTTTATTTGGAATTTGAACAATCAATGATTTATCCATTAATTAAATATCTATTAATAAATGGCACAGCTCTTCACGTTGGCAGACTCCATATATATTCCGAAAATAGTAGCAACTTTTATCATCAAATATTTTTCATTTGGCGCGTCATTCATAAACCTCGAGACTTGTTCAAAGGTAAGAGTTTTTGATTTTTTGGGTCTATTACTTTCATGTTTCCGCTTCAGGAATGCTATTACCTTGGAAACTTGCTCCACAATGTTGACGAGTTCCATATTTTTGATTTCTCTTATAGATAGACTGAGAAGACGGTTTTGCTGAAATTTCCTGAGACGTTTTTAAGTCTACACCAGCTTAGAAAATCAGAATATGCAATGTCGTACTGCTGAGCCGATTTTTTTTGTAACAATTCAGTTGAAGCTCTTTTTGCAGCCTCTTCAGTATCGTCAGGAACACACAATTCCTCACATTTGCTCTTCATTATGCAAGACATCAATTCGGTTCGACTGTGTGCTGTGTCAGGTAATTCGGCGTCACCTGACACAGCAAATGCGATACCATGAAAATAGTTAACTGACAAGAGATGTCAAAATGCGTTTTTATAGAAATATTAAATTTATCTATTTTAATTCGAAAACAGGAAAGTTGTACAAAAAACTTTGTATGAAATTTGTGTTGAAAGTAAGTTTTATTTTGTTCGTGAAATTGCTCAGCTCGCTACGCTCGTTTCGCAAACTTTTTCACTCACAAAATAAAACCTCACTTCTAACACTTATATCATAAATAACTATTATAAATTCGCAGATTACATTAGGATTTGAACTGTCAGTCTCTGTCAGATCGTTCCTGTCATCGACATTGTACTAATTATCGACACTTTCAATTCAGTTTTGATATATAAAGATTCTTGGAGTTCTCACCGGCGTTTTATTTGCCAGCACAAAATACACCACCTCTTAAATTATATTTGATGCATATTGCAGCAGATTCTTGTAAGCAAATGTTGACAGTCCGGGGTCAGCTTCTGAGCAGTACGCACTCTTTTCACCACTAGTTCAGTAAGCACGTGTCCCACCCTCAATAGATTTGATTGAAAAGAGTGTTATTTCATTGAGGATGTTCAACGATTCCACAAAAGGTTGTAACAATGCTTCAATGTTGAATAATAATAATGATAAAACGTCTTTATTTCCCTGATATAATAAGCTCAAAGCAACTATACACAAAAAATATTGAGATGAATGAGCGGAGTATTAGCAGAGCTGTGTTCAAACTCAACCCTCGAAATTAAAATGAATAAACAATACAACTCATACATAAAGTTTCAGAAATTAATGATTATTCGGTCACGAATCGAATAAATGAGCCACGGTCAGCATGAGAAAACTGATATACTCAATAAATGCAGTTTGACTATGTCTTCCAGGTTTCTTATTGTGTAGGATTTATATTCAATGGGTAAAATATTGTAGAATTCAGTTGTGTTGTATGAAAAGCTGCGAGTAAAAACAGAAGATTTGTGTTCGGACCGACCTGTTTCTAGTAGAAAAGCTACTGATATTCGAGAAAGCCTTTAAGGCATTAAAGAATGCTGTTTTGCGGTATTCAAGACTTTGTGGGTGTTTGTGTGTAGGTGCAGTGCTCTGAGTTTCTCTAGTTTCAGCCAACTCAATTCCTTCATGACCGGTAACATGTGGTCATATTTTCGAATTCCAAGAGAAAAAGGATCCAATATAAATAAGTTTTTTTGAGAAATTGAATATTTCGTGATCTAAATGACTGTCAGTACGATATAACTAGATGGAAATCTATTATTTCAAATGAATTTCATGGCTGATATGCATTAGTCTCTCAAGTATAGGCCTTTCAATAAAAATAATCGTTAATCAACAATTTTTCATCTGATCAGTAGGTACCTCCAATTGCTATAATAAAAAGTTCAAGATTTTTTCTGTTCATATTTTATGTTACGAGTAAGTTCTGAGCGAAATTCACTTATACAGGGTGGGCCATCGAAAACTTGACATGGAGGTTGTGGGTACTAATCTTGCAAATCCTAAAAAACGCTCAGACAGGTCGATTTTACAGGAAGGGGGACAATTTTTTCCCCATTTACAGCGTTGTCACTTCAACCTCGGGGCAGAGGGGTGAATAACCTTTGGAATTTTAATAGGGAACTGGGACGAGTCGCACATCGCTCTAAAAAACGGTGTACATTTTTTTTTAATTTAGACGAACCATATTGAATTTAGAGTTGAAGTTGCTTACTTTATTCTCATGTAAAAATGAGCACCTTTAGCTTCCATGCGATAATAGATATTCTGCTGGAAATGTTCTCGAACATTGTGGAGCATTTCTGGAGTGATTTCGCGACATTCATTTGTGATTCGTTGCCGTAAATCTTCGAGTGATACAGGAGGAGTATAGTAGATTTTACTTTTTAAATTACCCCACAGAAAGGAATCTAATGACGAAAGGTTTGGTGATCGTGGTGGCCATTCGATAGTGCCCCGCCTCCCAATGCATTGATCTGGAAAAGTCTGATCTAAATACTGCCGAACAGGCAGAGCATAGTGCGGAGGAGCCCCATCTTGTTGAAATATTAACAGATCCTCCCGATAATTGTGGTCATTTTCAATAATATCAGTGAGAAGGAGATCGATAGTATCTTCCAAAAGCTCCAGATACATTTGTCCGGTTAAATTGTCTTCTGAAAACAAATGGCTAACAATACGGTCACCAAAAATTCCAGCCCATGCATTTAATTTTTGTGGACGTTGAGTATGTACTTTATGAAAAATGTTAGGATTCGAATCAGCCCAATAGCAACAATTATGGAGATTAACTGTGCCATTTAGAAAAGAAGAACATTCATCACTGAAGCAAATGTTGAAAACAAAATGTGGATTTTCCACCGCTCGTTCTTGTGTTCAATCAGTTCTTGTGTTAATTTGATTTCGTAAAGATACATTTTGTAGGTTTTTAAAATACGCCGAATGCTAGTTCGTGACACCCCGGAAACAAATGTTAAGTTTCTTGTGCTCAAAGTATGGTCAAGCTCAACATGGCCCAGAATTGCCATTTGTGTTGTCTCATTTGTTACTGGGGGTTCAATTTGCCGTTTTTCATTTGTTACAGATCCAGTTGCGCAAAATTTTGCAATTAAATCGAAAACATACTGTCGCGACATATTCTTCCCATGTTGTTAATTGAACAGTTCAGCGGCTCTCGCAGCACAACGTCTATTTCCATGGTACAGTTCAATCAACCCAACCCTCTCTGCAGATGTGTAAACCATTGTTTCTTAAGCAACACTTTACGGCACTCACTACTAGTAATAATGTAGATATCACTTTTAACATGGAAATGAGAAATAGAAACAGCATTTTCAACCATTTCTCAATTGCAATAGTCCTCTTAGCAAAGAAGAACTAAAAATTAACAAAAAGTAGGGTAAGAAACAAATGAAAGAATTCCAAATATATTTTTAAACTGAGCAGTGGCGTACAATAATTTGTTGCTATTAACAATATTGAAAAAGTTAATTATCGGAAAGAACTCTTTCAAATACGTCCAAATTAAAAAAATTGTATACCATTGTTTAGAGAATTCCAAGATATTTTAAACGATGCGCGGCTCGCTCACTATTTCCTATTAAAGTTTCAAGGGTTGTTCACCCCTCTGCTCCGGGGTTGAAGTGACGACGCTGTAAATGGGAAAAAAACTGCTCCCCTTCCAATAAAAAATCGACCTGTCTGAGCGTTTTTTCGGATTCGCAAAATTAGTACCCAAAACCTCCATGTCAAGTTTTCGATAGCCCAACCTGTATAATCCATCCCAAGAATTGAAACAGAACTTCACTTTGGCTAAACTCACACTGTCAGACACTTCAATTCTATTGAGGTGGTGCCTGATTTCATTTGATGAAGCTCTCGCAGTTTTATTAATTTATGTCAATTGTTCCTACTAATACTTTCTTGAATAATATTGTTATTGCTATAAATGAATTGATTTTCCTTCAATATTGTTCATAGTTTACGTTCCTTCAACTAATAAACACAAATACATTATCAAAGTAACATTTTTTATATGTCATAAAACATTCACAAATTGCTTCTTAATATGATAATTAATTCCATTCAATTTATCATTTCCTACTTGATAACTACATTCAATAATTTTATCCCAATTATCTTGGTTGAACGTACATCTGTTTTCAATTCAAGGATGAATGTGACTATTGGAAAATGGAGTTTGCTGATGAGGCGAATAGATAGGCAACCATTAAAACTCTACGCTTACCTCAAAAATTGGAATGACTCAATACTCTTCCTTGGATAGAACACTTTGTTCTCGTCTACTTTAGGGATGCTGTTCATTAAAAGATTCCAATCGGATAAAACGATTTATTTGATTGGGATAACAGAAAAGTACATTACTGACCAGTTGTAGTTTTGGGTATAGGATAGTTTCTTTGCAAAAATAAAAATGTTTCTTTTTTTCACCTGAAAACTGTAATTCGAAACAGAACTACAAGTAAATTGAGAGTCCCAAAGCAATTTCTTATTGATAAAGACATAACCTTATCGTTGTGTTGTTAGAAGGCTAAAAAAACCCTACTGATTACTCACTGATTATTTTTGTTTCTCAAGTTCTTCATCAGATGTGGTCAAACCAGTTTGATTTTTGCAAAGTATTTCTTTTTTTTACACTTTAAAGAGATGGTGAATGCCTCAAGCATGGTCATTACTTTTCCCAACTCTATCATTTTTCTCTGGCCTACCCTGATGGGAAATTGGCACGTGTCGAAATGTTTATCATAATATAGGTCAGTTCATATCCTGTCGTACTAATTGAGTAGTCCTTTCAGTTGCTGAGGAGCAATCAATCAAATCATGAATCTGTATGTGTCATCCGTTACCGCGCCTATCTTAATCACCGTTGTTTCCGATATTATCTGCCATATTCGGCCTGAACGACCCATTCATTGGAAATTAATTCCATACTAATAACCCTAACGACCAAAACCATCTTCGATGTGATGCGAAGTAATTCCGCTCCATTTCCTAGGTAAGGGTAGTTTTGGTTTTCCACAACCTGAAACATTTGTAGAGATGTGTTCAGAATATTACGCTCACGGAGGTCTAACAGCTGATGATATGTAACTGAGTGAAACCTATAAAAATAATTTTTCATTCAACTAAATTCACAAAAAATAATGGTAACATTTTATTTAGAATGAATGTTAATAGAAGTTTCGATATTAATTTTATCCATACTAGTATTATTTGGTATTACATATTTTTTTATATTTATACTTTTTGTAACTGATTACGAATAGTTCATCAAATCCGTTGAATAGGAAGATTTAAACTTTATTAAAAAATATTTTATTGCTTGCTTATTATTTTTGAAATACCGAATGTAGTAAAACTCAACTATGAGTGGATAAAAAAAAACAAAACCGGTGTCAATATAAATAAAGTTGAACTGGAACTTCTGGCGTAGGATTCATTCAATCCAATCACACTTCCCAAACACCAGAAGCAAAAGAGGAGTTAAATTACTTCCCATGAACTTGGATTTGTTATGTAGACGATGTATTTGCGATTTTTGACACAAAGAAATCTAAGGTAGAGAACTTTGTTGCAGCTGTCAACATCAGATCCCCGAATATTAGGTTCACAGATGAAATGTAAAACAATGAGGAGTTACGATTCTTGGATGCTCCAGTTTTCAGAAGTAACCAAGGCATGGAATTTTATGCACATATTAAGAGATATTTCCTGATAGTTCAAACCAATGTTCACAACACTAGATGACAGTTCACAAGTTCACAAATGAAATGTAAAACAATGAGGAGTTACGATTTTTGGATGCTTCAGTTATTAGAAGTAACCAAGGCCTGGAATTTGATGCACATATTAAGAGATATATTTCTGATAGTTCATACCAATGTCCGCAACATAAGATGACATGTCTGAACTTTCTTGTCCATAGGCTTGTTACGTTCCGCTTGAGTAGACCCAGAGATACGATATAGAGAGAAATGTTATCAGAAACTTAGCTGAAAGTACCGGGTGAAGTAGATAAGGTAATTACGAATTGTAAGTTTAGGGAAAATCTCCGTGAATCTTAGACTTCTCGAAAAGACAAAGATTCAAAGTTCATTGTCCTTTTGTACGAACCAAGATACACTAACAGTTGAGATCGCATTTTTAGAGAGTTGAACCTGGAAGTAGCCTTCAAAACTTCTTGCTCATTCCAATAAATGCAAGGTAACCCTATAATACCAAGATTTTGGAAAATGAAAAGTCGGGGATATATAAAATGAGCTATGACGACTGTGACAAAAAAAATATCGGTCAGAATAAACGAGTCAGTAAAACTCGTTTCAAAAATCACCTTGCACATATCTGATTTCGGAAATCTGAAGTCTGGAAACAGCAAAGTGTGGCATGCGAACTATGAACAGTGACAAAATTCCGGTCCAAATATCACATTGTTCATCTGTTTATGAATCACTCTGTTGAAATTCGCGGACTTGGTTGTTAAAACGCGCGTCGAGAAAAGTATTGCAGTTTTAATGTTTGAGAAAAGTGCTTGTTTTGAAAATGCTAATATAATACTTCATAATGTGATTTGATTATTGGAATAAATTTGATATGACAGAAATTGTCACGTTTTGAGATTTCTCTTCTTTGCTTTTGCGAAATCAAAAAGATCGTATTGTCGACCCTTCACGGTATTGGTCAGGGGAGTAGTTGTTTTCTGATGGTGTCAGTTCATTATCCTACAGTGTAGGGAGTGGAGAATGGCCTGAACGAATCGTTCCTTCAGATGATTTGAGCTATATAATACAACTCCAGAAATTATATAAAACATATAACCAACATGAACCTTTTTAAAAACGACTTGAAGAAATACACACTACACAATTTTATCATGTTTTGAAAACTGATCCATTTTTAGTTAACGTGCATACATTTTATGTTATTTTTAGTATCATCTCTATTTCGTATATCATTAATCGATGAAAATAACTGTTTGGTACGAATAAATCGGTCCTAGTCAAGTATTTTTTATCAATTATTCTTATAAGTTACCGTTTTTGATTCAACACGTTTTTTAACACTTATCAACCCATGTTTCAGATGTACAATATTTGATCTTCTCGGTATCAATAAAGCTATTATGTTTATTATTATTTTTACTACGATATGCGCTGGTCAGGCCTTATCCCCCGAAGCCCGATACATTCGGGAGGGCGCGCCAGCATTATCAACCATCGACCACTCCCAACACCGTGGGGTAAGTAAACATTTGATCATTGGGACCGAGCATCATGTGCCCTGAGCAAGCGCAGTGAGTCAAGAATGACAGCCTTCTGCATCTGTTCGGCTAAGATTTCTTCCTTAGTGTGGCAAGCCGATATGATTTTAAGATTCGAGAGTAGAGAGGACATCATTCCACCAAGGACTCTAATAATCAGAACAACCATCTTGACGGAGTGGCTGCTGAGTTCGAACAGATAATCTTTATATTTTATCAGTTTTTCCTCACCTTTTCGGATGATATTCGTCTTGCCAGGAGCTGAAAACTCCACGACAAATATCGTCTTCAATATCCCCCGGAGCGTAGGGCAACACCGGTGTCTCGTAATTATTATTATTATTAGTTTTTTCAACCGTAGTTTGCTGATCAGGCCCTATCCCCCGAAGCCCCAATACATGCGGGAGGGCGCGCCATAATTATCAACCAAGGACCAGTCTCCACACCGTGGGTTGAGTGATCATAGCGTCCGATAATCATGTGCCCAGAGCAAGCGCAGTGAGCCAGGAATGAGCCAGCATTATGTTTGTCCGGCTGAGATTTCTTTCTTAGTGCGGCATGCCGTAGAGAGGACATCATTCCACCAAGGACTCCAATAATCAGAACAACCAGAGTGGTCTGTATAGAGTCTGCGGAGTTCGAAGAGAAAGTCTCGATATTTTATCCATTTTTCTTCCTTTTTTCGGAAGATATTCGTCTCGCCAAGAGTTGAAAACTCCATGACAATTATCATTATTATTGAATGATTTTATCCTATATCAAAGGGATTAGGCATAAATAACAGCACCGCCAGATTTTCCCCGAATAACATCGTCATATTTCAACTAATTCACAAGAAACATTGATAAATCATGCATATAAACCTTTCTCCTGGTTTACTTTGGCCATTATTAAAAATTATGTAAAATTCGTTCGATGATTTTGAGTTTACCACGTTCAGATGAGCCAGAGGTTGCTTCAATACACAATATGTTTTCACATGAATATTATTTTAAAGAATTGACTCAAAAATAATCTTCCTGAATATTGGTATGTTACTAGAAAACACACTATATTTTTGCCTTATTTAGAATGAAAGACAAAAATTTTACACACAATACAAAATCTGCATTTCCAAATTATGTTCATCATCCATAAAAATTCTACCAATTCCATAAGTGAAAAAGGACAATAACAAGACTGCCAATCATGATGAATGCTATCAAAAATTATTTTAATATAGTGCATGTACCTCGAAGAATGAATTGAAAAAATCCAACGAGTGAAATTGGCTGATCCTAGAATATGGACGATGGTTTTTGTACGTCCAAATTATAGATTTTTAAGTATAAGTTACTAACCAGTGACCCCATATCCTTTCGAGGTGCACTTTTCAGTTTGTTTCCCAATATAGGTACTTGAGCAGATTCTATATTGATTTAAAATTAATCCTGTTCATATTGCGGAAATTGAAAATTCATGGAATAAATCTTTTGTCAAAGATTTATTTGAATTCATCCATTACTTTTAGCAAAAAACACTGAATAACGTTTTACTCCACTTCCAAATCCTTGACCTTGACGAAATCCCATCAGGAATATTCTCATCCGACACTGCAGAATTTCCCGGACGGGAAAGCGGGAGTCGAAAATTTCGTGGAAAGGACAATGGAAGTATGATAGTCATTAAATATACCATCTTTCGAGTACCTCGCCAAAGACTCGATAACACGCGAAGGCGCACTTACGTCTTCAATCCCGATGTGTTTTAAAAGCTTTCAAGTGGAATTGAAAATGAGGTTCAACAACACTCAGTCGAGAGGTCTCTTCGCCGATATGAAAGTAGAAAATAAAAGTTTCCAAACACGATACGCGAAGTAAACTCGACTTCGTTTCATGCAACGATGTTGTTGGTGTTTCGCGGTATGCAATTTTCACATGTCGAAAGGGTGAGTTAATATTTTTAATTATGTCCTTGAAACTAAATTGAAGTTCGGTAATTATGAATAGAAAGCCAACGGAAAATGTACTTTCGAAGAATGGGAGCTAGTAATTAATTTAATTGAATTCAGTTTTGTATAAAAGTTATATATATATATATATATATATATATATATATATATATATATATATATATATATATATATATATATTTTTATTTTTGAGAAGATTAAAATTTTATTAAAACAACGATAAAAATAAAATAAAAACAACAATAAAAATTAATTGGCGCTCCGGGGAGACTTCATTGATTCCAGTGGCGCATTTGCTTTTTCAGCTGCAGGAAAACCCGGAAAAACCTGCAGCACTACATTATCTGAAGATCTTGATCTACCAATGTCCTCTCTCTTATAAAACAAAATGTAGGGTGTCTCCAGAGGCTCCAATAGATTCAATGCATCGCCAGAATACTTCGTGATACGACTATCGTCAAACTTAAACCAGTCCGTTTCGTCTTTGACCAAGGCGTAATAATGACCAAATTCAACGCCAGAACCACAGTGAACAATGACTGTATGAATATTATAAAAGTGGTCTGCTAGATTGAAATGTTCATCTATTTCGAACCTTCCAAAGTTTTCTTGCTTCCGTCAGAGGTTGAGTCATGTTTGAAGATCATCAGTGTTATTATTAGATTGACTGGTGTCTCAGCTATACTTGTTTCCTTATAACAGTCACTTAGTTTGGCGCATGTTTGGCAATACAGTCGATCAATACCTGTTAAAAATTCCATTTTCAGATGATTTAACATTAAGCTTTGCACGGACTGATTATTGGTCATATTAGGAAAAGCTAGATGAGGTTCCAGAAATTCACATAAGTTTTCGCTGCCCTATTGAACACTTACTACAAAGTAAACAAGTGAGGATTTTTCCAGCAAAAGATTTACAAACACAAGACGAGATGGGCTGTACGGAATCATTCAGTCCAGAGCGGTCAGGATTATTGATTTTGCTATTGTTTTGCTCACGAAGAGTATTCAACAAGAACCCCAAGAATTTGGAACAATCCTCTTGTTGTCCAAACGAGTATCTAGTGGACTTCAAAGATTCCAGGAAATTGGTTGGAGGAAAAGATGATACCTTCTCACGAAACTGCAGCTGCATGAACAGGTGTTTGAGTTTGATGAATAAGTAGGAAACATTCCGGTTCTCGTTCATCATTAAAACCTCGTTCTTGAAATTCTTCGTCTTGAACAACACTTGTAAAATGCTATTCATGTAGCAAGTGTTTCCTAAATTATCCAATCCAATTTTCTTCTCTAGATTTTCAGGACAACTATCTACTGATTCGTAAGGAAGAACATGTTTCACAGAATCTCCATAAGAACCATTTCTCAAACTGTGATCGATCTTTCCAAGTGAAGAAGGGTTTCGTAGAGGGATCGATTCGGCTCTTGCTTCATGAAGCTCTTCCATTGAAAGGGAAGCAGTTCTACGAGGACTGCAACTCATATTTGGGGGGCAAGAATGACCTGAGTCCACTGACCGCACTGAAAAAGAAGAAGGTGGATCAATCACTTGTGAATTAACCTTGATAGGAGACTGATGAATATCCACATCTCTCGGCTTGTTTCGAAGAGGTTTCAGTTCTGTACTGAAATTAGGGCAATGCATGATCTCATCAAAATTATGTGAAGGAGGAATAGTTCCAAGTACTGAAGCAGCATTGCCACGTTGAATAGCAATACTAATTCTTTCTATCAAAAAAGAGGTAGGACGGTGATCTTTCGTTGTTTGGCCTATTCTTCTTCCAAGTTCATGAACGAATAACAGAGACTCCGGGCCATAAACACCAAAAGTTTCAACCGCTAGTGGATGAAACAGATAGTTGTTTCCAACATTTTGGTATTTTTTTCTTTTCAATTTCTCGCCAGATAATGCTGCAGTTCCAGCAGACTTGGAACTTTCGGCTAGATGGGAAGCCGCGACCGTGTCATCGCAATATATATATATATATATATATATATATATATATATATATATATACAGTGTGACCTATTTTTAATGGAAACACCCCCCTAAAATTTGAAGTTGTAAATCGATTTCAATAATTTTTTTTTAAATGTCAAGTACTAAAAAGTCTACCTTGGGACAAAATTTGAAATGTTTATTAAAGTTTCAGGGCATACTACGATATTTTTTCTTAGTCCAAAATCAGGATTTTCTATTAACGATTTTTTTATTGAAAAAATCACTACTTCACTGGGTTCAAAGTGCCTCTTAATAGGTGTGACCAACATTTCATGAAAAAATATTCATTATCAACAAAGTTATGACAACTCAAAAATTCGAAAACTCACACAGCTAACAGTCACAATTTATCATTTTTTTTATGACTTCAACAATAAAGTGCCGCCAGATGAAAAAAAAAAAACAAATAGCGTAAATATTTTTAATGAAAATAACGGAATTACATTCATACAATTCAACTAACAATGAAGCAAAACATTTTAATAAACGTAACTAATAACTAATTATTGAAATGTTTCGATTCAGTGCAACAATTAATTCTCATATTCTAGTAGCCTCTACTAATACACCACGTATATATATATATATATATTATATATATATATATATATATATATATATATATATATATATATAAAATCTAGAAAGGTTAATGCAGTCAAGCTGCTGGAAAATAATTCCATGAAAATCAAAAAATGAATAAATAAGTACTCTTTGATCACTCCCATATTGATTTCAATTTAAGAGCCACCGGTATACAGCTGTTTCAGCCTATTGGGCATCGTCAGTACCGGGCAGGCGGTCCTCGATTGAAGACAAAATGAGAAAAAACCAAGAAAGTACTTGATAAAAATAGCTGCGTAAATGCAAGCGAAACATTAGTGGAACCACCTATTGGTGTGACACCCAAGTCAACTTGCCAAGTTTTTATGTCAGTGTTGGTGGTTTGACCAATCAACCGACAACTGCGGTAGCAGAAATTTGGGAAGCTAACCTGAAATGCCATCGGAAAACGAATCCACATGTTTCTAGAAATGATATAAAATCTAGAAAGGTTAATGCAGTCAAGCTGCTGGAAAATAATTCCATGAAAATCAAAAAATAAATAAATAAGTACTCTTTGATCACTCCCATATTGATTTCAATTTAAGAGCCACCGGTATACAGCTGTTTCAGCCTATTGGGCATCGTCAGTACCGGGCAGGCGGTCCTCAAGTACTTTCTTGGTTTTTTCTCATTTTGTCTTCAATCGAGGACCGCCTGCCCGGTACTGACGATGCCCAATAGGCTGAAACAGCTGTATACCGGTGGCTCTTAAATTGAAATCAATATGGGAGTGATCAAAGAGTACTTATTTATTTATTTTTTGATTTTCATGGAATTATTTTCCAGCAGCTTGACTGCATTAACCTTTCTAGATTTTATATCATTTCTAGAAACATGTGGATTCGTTTTCCGATGGCATTTCAGGTTAGCTTCCCAAATTTCTGCTACCGCAGTTGTCGGTTGATTGGTCAAACCCCCAACACTGACATAAAAACTTGGCAAGTTGACTTGGGTGTCACACCAATAGGTGGTTCCACTTATGTTTCGCTTGCATTTACGCAGCTATTTTTATCAAGTACTTTCTTGGTTTTTTCTCATTTTGTCTTCAATCGAGGACCGCCTGCCGGTACTGACGATGCCCAATAGGCTGAAACAGCTGTATACCGGTGGCTCTTAAATTGAAATCAATATGGGAGTGATCAAAGAGTACTTATTTATTTATTTTATATATATATATATATATATATATATATATATATATATTATATAATATATATATATATATTTCGTGAAAGCAGATAATTTTGGTGTCAAAGCGTCCTCTTATTTACGTACAGATCCAGCACTAGGCGTCATCCGTTAGGGCGTCGCGACACCGACGCCAATTTTTTTACTGTTAACCCAGTATTTTCAATTGGTTTTTGAATTCTGCATTAAATTCTGAATTCAGCCGTATAGTACACTTGTAGTTTTAAAGAGTCAAAATAAATGCAATAATGTATTTATCGATCTGTCAGAAGACCAGATTTGACGAAAGTGTATTCAGTTTTGTGTTGGTTTTTCGTAAAATTGAAAAACGGTTCAATTTTCAAATGCAGAAAAGTTGGAAATGATATGTATTTATAGCGGAGCAAGAAGGAATTCAAAAGAAGCAGTGAGAATATGCGCTAGTCGGTATCCTGACAGAAAATTACCGTCAGTCAAAACATTCACTGGCTTATCCAAATCTTTGGCACGAAATGGATATTGTAATGAACGAAAGTGAAAAAAATCAAAAACGGCAACTGATGAGAATCACAGTGTTGCAGTATTAGGTCAAATTGTGTTGGAACCATTTAGTTCTACCAGACAAGTAGCAATGCATTGTAACATTTCGAAATCGTCAATGCAACGTATTTTGTCAAAAAACAAATTCCATACATACAAAATATATTTTGTTCAAGGACTACATCCAGGTAATAATCTTCATGTTTCATTTCTAATAACGAAAATATATTTACATATTCAGATGATGCTGATAGAAGATTGAACTTCATTGCATGGTTGTCCACCCGTATTCATGATGATAATCAGTTTCTAAAAAAAATATTATGGAGTGATGCAAGCCGTTTCCATAACAACGTTATAGTAAAGAAACATAATTGTCACTATCGGTCTGACGTGAACCCTCATTGGGTGCAAGAAAGGAGATTTCAGTCTGTGTGGGGGGTTAATGTTTGGTACGGAATCATTGATGGTTATTTGATAGGACCTCTCATTTTCAGTGGGGAGAGGTACTTGGTTTTTCTACAACATGTGCTGCCGAATCTCTTGGAGAATTTACCAATACAAACTCGACTGAATATGTGGTTTCAACAAGATGGGGCACCTCCACATAACAATAGAATAGTTACCCAATATTTGGATGATACTTTTAATGAGAAATGGATTGGAAATAAGGAACCAACACCATGGTCAGCTTGAAGTCCAGATATTACCCTACTAGATTTTTTTTGTGGGGATATATCAAAGACTTAGTGCACATGCGACGTCCACAAAATGTAGAGGATATGAAAAATAGTATCACAAATGTGTGTGCTTCCATAACGCGAGAGACGCTTTTAGCTGTCATGAATCGGGAATTACTAAAAAGATGCAATATGTGTATTCTACGTGAAGGGAGACAGTTTGAACACTTACTAAAGTGTTTCTTGTTATCACCAATTGATTTCGTTATCATCATATTAGTCGAGTTATGGTCAAAGTAATATATTTTTTGGTAATTTGAAACATTTATTTTAATTTGTACAGAAATACGCAACTATATAAAATTGAACAGACAATGAAATCATAACTGATGGATTCATTTTAATAAACTCGTATTATTGCATTCATTTTGACTTATTCATGGCCTTCTTTATAATATGCAATAAAATTGCCTTTTTTTCATCAGTATTCAAGGAAAACTACAAGTGTGCTATATGGCTGAATTCAGAATTTAATGCAGAATCCAAAAACGAATCGTAAAATCTAGGTTGCCGTTTAAAAAATTTGACGTCGGTGTCGCGACGCCCCAATGGATGACACCTATTGCTGAATCTCTTCGCAAATAAGACGATCCTTTGACATCAT
Organism: Leptinotarsa decemlineata; assembly: GCF_025532065.1. NCBI lineage: Eukaryota > Metazoa > Arthropoda > Insecta > Coleoptera > Chrysomelidae > Leptinotarsa > Leptinotarsa decemlineata. The sequence goes on from NW_027412544.1 coordinate 1,757,119, forward strand.
AATCATCTGCCTTCACGAAATATGGATATTCTCTCTCATTTTTCAGATATTTGACCTCGGAATTTTATATGGGACACCCTGTATATATATTGAAAAAAAGCTTATCACATAAGTATGACATCCTTGAAAATTGGCTATAATTCAAATCATCTAGAGGAACAATTCGTTCAGGCCAGTCTCTACTTCTTACACTGTAGTTTACTGGACTGACACCTATCAGAAAAAACTACTCCGCTGGCTAATACCACGATGGGCGTTGGATTATATACGACAGGTGTCAGTGCAGGAGGATTCTTCATTGAAGTTATTCCTGCATATACTGTTGGCGATACAACAGCTGCAATAGATTTTCAATTATTGGAATACACTTGCAGACCGGTTTCGGGCTGTTTGACCACACTTCAGTGCAAGGGCATTGGATTACCAACGTCCTTCGTGGTATTTGCCAAAGGAGTAGTTGTGGAATTGTGAGAATTTCGGTTGGTTACCTCATTCACAGGTTGTCCGCTTCAGTCTACTTCGAGGAATGATATTCTGAAGGAGTTCAAGTTCATTTGTGATGCTATCAGGATTTGGGTCTCTAATATTTATTCATCTGGCAAAAATCGAAAAAAAATAAAAAAAAGAATTTTAGAAAAAATGGTGAAGCTGAAAAACAAATTGGTGATATCTAACTCTTAGGCGGTTACCTACATTGATTTTTAGAAACATTTGAGAACAACACAGGCTCCGATTCCTATTCAACGATTCCTAATCCTATGAGTCCATATTTTCCATTTGTCACATGAAAATTCATTCAGGATATCTAGAAGTTCCAATACATCACAATATTCACCATCTCTGGGATAGCTTATATTAATTTCAAATAGCTCCACACATGCCTTCGTAGGAAATAGTACAGCTGTCAATTAGAGCGAAAGATACGATGTCCTAGCATCATGAAACAGGGTCGTTTTGGTGTTTACAACGACACATGACCCAATTATACGATTGATATATTATGTGAACATTTAATTATTGTATGCAGTCTCGCATTAGGGCAAGGTCACTTGGAGATGTGGTATTTGATTTGGAAGAATTAGCATTGAGGAGGATGAGAAAACTCCAGAATGCGAAAGTAGCGTGTGTGTCGTTTATATTCCAATCGAACGTGATTGTCGCTGGAAAATACTTTGGTCAATATTTATTGAATAGACTGACAAACACGTTGGTCGTTTGAATGATGAAATTGCATCAAACACTATTCAAATGATTTGTTCATATGTTCCTCGCAATATGTTTATGTATCTGATATTTATTTCCAATATTCAAAATACAACAACAAAAATATCGGTTCATGGAATTGGAACCTCTGGCATAAAATGAATCAATTGAAAACTGAAATATACAGTATGATAGTGGTTTTATGTATCTGGACTAACCTTTACCCTATGAACAGTGACAAAGGTCCTATTTCGAACAATCCTTTGTTTGATTTTATACATAGTAATCCTAGATAGAAACCAGGTAAAATTAGAAAATGTAAGGGATGCTGATTTATTAAAATATTTTCCAATTCGGTCAAAATCACCTTAGATTGTTTTGTGGAAAAGTGGGATCGCGTAGGGGTGCAATAATATAATCGAACCGCGAAACAATTCGGAAGTATATCAAATATCTATATCAAATAGTGCATCTCTCATACAACGAATGAGTAAAACTACAAATAATAGTAAACATAAATCAGGCATTGAAGAATTTAACTAGTTCGGACTTCCATTGTCTAATATATAAAATGATTTGAAATCCCTGAAACAACTAAAAAAGGAAAATTAAAAATAAATAGCTGTGAATAACAATTATATTAAGCAACAAAAACTGAAATAAAATAATAGTGAAATAAAGTACAAGTAAAATAAAACAATTGAACAAAAAAATAAAAATAAATAAATACAAAATGAAAATAAATATAAAAATAAAAAAGGTTAAGAGATTTCAAGCCAAGTTAGTTCACGACGTTTCGATTGTTAGTATCCACAATCGTCATATGACGATTGAAATCTCTTGACCTTTTTTATTTTTATCTTTATTTTCATTTTGTATTCCTTTATTTTTATTTTTTCATTCAATTGTTTCATTTTTACTTGTATTTTATTCCAGTATTATTTCATTTCAGGTTTTTTTTGCTTAATATAATTGTTATTTACAGTTATTTATTTTTAATTCTTCTTTTTCAGTTGTTTCAGGGATTTCAAATCATTTAATATATTACACAATGGAAGTCCGAACTAGTGGAATTCATCATGAAACATTGTCAATCACCTTCAAACAGGCATTGAAGATTCTAGTAAATTAAAATTGCCTAATCTTGGGGATTTGTTTGAAGTAAGCAAGCAAGTCATTATTACAGCGGGAGGGATTTGTAGTAAAAGTCACTTAAAACTATTATATTGTGTATTGACGCATTGGTAGCTAATGAAACCAACTTTGATTATGGGTTAAGGACAAGGATAATCTAGTTTATCACGCTGAAGTTGTTGTAAAATTTGCAAATCATTCAAAAACATAATCAAATATCAATTAAACTGGTGTACAGGAAACATCTGAATATCTAAATAAACAAATAAAAATTTATCAGACTCTTGGAAATGTAAATGTTATTTTTTTTTAATTTGCGGATTCATCAATATGATAACCTTCTTGAGACGAACCACATATCAGGAATAATAAGAGCTATTTATAAAAAATTTAAAGATATTAGATTCTACTTTATAGAAAAGCAAACTGATTTTGAAGTAACTAAAAGACAGCTTCAGGCGAAGAAGTCTACTCAGGATAATTCTCTCAGTGACCTTTGCCACCGCACTGAGCAGTGAGATCGGGCGACAACTATCGATGAGCGGTTTTGGTTTTCTAGTCTCATGAATGAACATCACCTCCGTGTACTTCAGATAATCCGGATAGTGCTGGTATTTTATGATAGCATTGATGATGCATATCAGATGTACGAGACTATTTCGCGGCATGTTACGAAGTAGAACTGCCCCAATCTCATCAATGACTGGGGCTTTGTTCTTCCCCAAGCGCTTAGTGGAAGCAATTACCCCCTCGATGTCTGTGATCCACTTGAGTCCGACACTACTCATGTCTTTATAGACATTAGATATTTCTCTGCAATGATAACAGTCGTCGGGATCAACCTGGTAAACACTGGCAAAGTATTCCACGACTAACTGAGCCTTATGATGGTCCGTCATCGCGTGCACATCTCCTTTCCTTATAGTCGGGATGGCCTCAAACCGGGCCCTCCTCCACACAGAGTGGTCATGCACGCCGAGGCTCTCGAGTTTATCCCGCTACCTTTTGCTGGTGAAATCATAATTGCGCTCTTTTACCTCCGCAGCAAGTCCCAGCATTTGATTCTTGCTACGGGGTCACGTATACGCTGCAAATCTTTACGCATTCGATGTTTTTGCTTGATGACTTCAACAACATCAAGCAGAAGAATATTCCGATCGGCCTCACCACGATCTTCCTCGTGGAGACATCTCTAGAACGCTGTACGTTTTGGATAAATTGACCACAGTGAACATTTATCTCGTTTTTGTTGATGTTATTTTCGATAGATGTTAGTCTGTTCATGGACGCCCTAAACTTCGTCCAATCCATGCTATTGTAGTCGAACTTATGCTTTTTGGTTTAAGGACAAGCTCTGTTCAGACTAAAGAGCACCGGACAATGGTCAGAGCTCAGTTCAACCACGGTGGTCAATTTACCGTTGTGATGCAGTTCTCCTGCCACCACACACTATCAAACCGTTATCCAAACCGGTCTGCCATCCGACCAAGTTGAAAAAACTGACGTACCTGGTTGGATAGTGTATGGACGGCTTGATAGTTTTCCACAATTTACGAGTATATCTCTAGCAATGGACACAAAAAGTTCGCCTGCTACTTCCATGGTAATAATTATTATTCTGAATGAATTTGTTGACAGCTGTGGAACTATTACCACAAACAAATAGCTGAATATTGCCACAATTTATCAGTACCACTCCAAAATGGTTTTGGAGAGGTATAAATAAAATCGTGATTGCAAAACAGAACTACTGATAGTAATGGACGAATACAGAGTTTGGTAACTTGAAATGTCTTATTGACGTGAGTGTTTCGAATTTCGATGTGAAATATTCATTTTCTCAATACATACGTATTTCCATTCGATGATGCCATTAGACTCATTTTGACTTCAGTATGATTGAAAATTGAATACCGTGATTATTCAATCTATAGGTACAAGATGAGTCAACAAGATTCCCTTGGTCCATTGCTATCGGGGAAAACAATTTTTCGACTTGCTCTATTTTTTTTCGCAGTCATATCGATAACGATAACGTTTAAAAACTATTTTCCCGCATACTCGGTCATTCAGCCGAGAATGGCCACCCAGTATATGAATGCGTCATTCCATTTCATATTTTTTTCAGCTCTCTAATTTCCATTGTGGCATTGCCAAGTTATTCGGGAAAAACCTATTTTGCAGACAATATTTTTTTAATTCACTATCCGCATGTCTACAGCAATTGAGTGGATTTTTCCTAGGAATAGTTAGTCAATATCACTATGATAATTTTGGGAATCTCAACTTTCGGAAACAATATATAAGTTGCTCAGTAAAACCGGTCAAGTTTCATTAATTTTCAAACAAACATGATTCAACTTTTTCAACTGGAACACCCTGTATTTTTTCATTTGTATGAAATGTTCCAACATTTTTTATCAGAAGTATACTATACGAAAAACAGATATTTTGTAACCAAAAAAAAAATTATTTACGTTAACTCACTCAAAGTTTTTTCAATATGAACAATAACGCCTAAATTTTTCATTGAATAGAGGAGCCCGAAAAATGTTCAGTCTTTTTTCAAACGAATGCTCTACACGTTCCAGCATATCCTCCGGGATTTCCCTGAAAGCTCTAGTGATTCTTCGTTTCATGTCTTCTATAGATGTTGGAGGAGTTTGGTAGACAATCTATTTGATATAGGTACCTCCACAAAAAATCCATTTTGGTCATGCCGAAGAAATCTTACATTTTTTTTCCAGTCAGATGCCCATCAAAAAAATATGGACCGATAACTCTTTTTTCGATAATTCTATCCCAAACATTCAGTGAACAACGCTGTTAATGATTGATCTTTTCTAAGCCCCATCAGCAAAATTGAACGCGTTATTGACAAATTCCGAGATTAATTGTTTTATGCCAGTTATGGTAACTGGGTTTTTAAAGAAGAAAGCAGTATAAATATTCTTTACGTTTTTTACCCATTTCTTTTCATTGAAACCGCTGATAACTATCAACAGATAGTATGAAAAATGCTAATGTACTAGCTATTAGTTTGAATATTCGAAAAACAAATTTGAGTAAGTGAACGTAAGAAAATACATTTTTTGTGGTTACAATTACTAAAAGTTAGTAAAGTAAAGAAAATAAACAGTTTTCAAGATTATCAAAAATGATCGTACAGTCAGTAATACATGCTAGTAGGGGAACCCACGATGCAAAATGGGGATTTACTCGAGCGTCATAGAGACATATTAGGTTGCAAAGCTTAGATGATAAGAAGAAAAAAATGTTATAAAATATATAACTTTCCATCGGTGGGGGAAGCGGCTATAGATTTCTAAATATGTAAAAAAATACTGTTGCATGGACATACTCGAGCGCGTCAGATATTGATAGTATCAATGTCCTACGTATTTTTAATAATGTTCCTATGTTAATCTGATCGTTTGCATGATGCGGGTGGTAGTACGTAAGGGTTGAAAGTGAAAAAAAAATTATCAAGCGCGTCAGATTTTCTAAAGGGGTATTAAGTGCAACAAAAAAAAGCTCTCATTCAATAATGTGACGATTTCGATCTGACGCAAACTCGCGGCCATTATTATAATGTGCAAAAAAATCGCCATTTGGAAATACTCAAGAGCGTCAGATTAAGATATATATGGTTCATGTTTATGTTCTAGATGTGCTGTCTCATAATCTGACGATTATCTAGAGGGATTCGCCTAATCTAACAAATTTTTTTTTTCAAATCAGAGAGTAATAGATAGAGAAAAAGTGAAAGAGGTATAAAAACTTGAAGAGGGAAATATAGGTATCATACAGCTGCACGCATTAAACTTTGTCGACGAATTTTTGTTATTTCGGCTTGCGGAAATCATTTGATTATATATTTGTCGTTATCCTTGAATTATTTCCTTCAAAATAAAAAAAATTAGCTGCGCTCGAAATGACGTCATTTTCTTACAACTTTGCTGCCCTCCCCTTCCTTTACGTCATTCTCAAATTGTCAGATTACTGGAATATACACTTTTCAGCATGTAACTAACTTACCCTACCTCAATCTGATGCGCTCGAGAATTTCTGATGATCAATTTTTTTTTACTAATCTGATCCTTTATCCTTCACGGGCGGCCTTATATATGGGGCTCATATTTGGTGGAGGTGCTTAACCGGGTACAAGGTATCCCCCTGTATATTAATCTGCCCGAAATACCTACTCGGGCTCCCCTATTATGCAGATCTATAGATTGTAATAATTGCAATTTGAGGTCGGATAAGTTCAATGCCGCATACCTCAATATCACGCTCAATGCAAAACTCATTGACCCTCAGTTGTTTGAACGCTATATTTTTACGAACAAATATGGCCACCCCACCGTGATAATGTCTTGATCTACAAAAATATGCTGCCAGACTATAACCAGGAATATTGCAAAGTTGTAAGCAACCTTGGTCAAGCCAATGTTCAGAAAAATACAGGAAATGAAAAAAATCACTTTCTTCCATGTATAGAGAAAGTTCGTCTAATTTGTTGGAAATTTTCCGAATATTCAAATGAAATATAGTCAAGAAGTTAAAGTCACTTGATTTTTGATCCATTGAAGATGTGACACTTTTACTGACAGTATCAGATCTCAGTGGCGTGGGGTTTTCTTTTCTTGAGAAAAAACTTCCTTACATGGGCACCTATAGGCCATAAATATTCATCCCAAGCTTCATCTAGGTTTTCATGATTTATGGATACAGTAAAGTTCGGGAAACATCGATCTTATTTTTCAACTTTTGCTTCAGGAAAGGTTTCTTTTACATCTTGATAAAGTTCGTCTGTTGTTGTGGAAGGTTTCAATTTATAGACATGCAACAAGCATGTTCTAACAAATCCTGCAGTGGAAAAATTTTTCATTTTACCAATTATTGGTTTGTTATTGCCATAGTGACCTCGTTTTGTTAGGGTCTTTTTACTCTGTTGAGTTTTATTCAAACCAATGATTTTTTGACATTCAAGATTGGTTTCTACAGATGGCAAGGCAGATGCCACTTGTTCTTTAGATATCAGGTGTTGATGTTCTCCATTCATAGATGTGTGGTTGTTATTGTTTTGAATGACAATTTTTTTCCTCTATGGGATACTTTCTTCCATACATTGTTTGATGTGGTGGGTTCAGTACCAAAGTTGGTAACGACATCGCGTGGCAGAGCTAGATCACAAGTTAAAAAATACAGGGTGTTCCATTTGAAAAAGTTGAATTATATTTTCCTGAGCACCCTATATATTGTTTCCGAAAGTTGAGGTTTCAAAAATCACCATAGTGATGTTGACTAACTATTTCTAAAAAAGTCCATTCAATTGCTGTAGACATGCGGGTGGCGAATTAAAAAAATATTGTCTACAAAGTGAGTTTGTCTGAAATAACTTAGCAATACCGTAATGGAAATTCGAAAACAAACATTTCTCAAAGAGCTAAAAAAATATGGAATCGAATGACGTATTCATATACTGGATGTACTATTTGAAAAAATATAACTTTGGTTGGCCACGCTCGGTTGAATCACCCAATATGCGAGAAAATAATTTCAAAAGATAGTATTTCTCGATATGATGCAAAAAAATTGAGCAATTCGAAAAAGTGTTTTCTCTGATAGCCATAGACCGAAGGAATCTTGTTGACTCACCCTCTACAGTTGTTTCTAATATCTGACTGCATTTTATACAATATTTTAGAAATTTCATCACTACGATATCTTCTAGCATCTGCATTATTTCATAATTTCCTCAACAATTCTGAATTATTAACGAAATCTTTTGTTTCCTTCCGCGAATACAGGAAAGAACTTTTAGCGTTCTTCATCTAGCCAACAATAATGCTCTACATAATGAAATTCTCCCAAATCCGAGAATGATGCCCAACTGAAGAAGGGTTTTTGTTTCTCTCTCAGGAACCGTAATGGGAAAACATTTCCGGCTCCCACGATTCAATCCTCAGGGACTGCCTTCGGTTTCTCTCCAGCGCGCCATTTTCATTCCGTTATACGTTACATCAAAACACCATTTTCAACTAGAAGTTTTAAATTTTAATTCGAAAAATGCACTTCAACATTATCCCTTGGAGGACAGTTCACTCATGAAGCTTCAAAAATTTCTCAACAATATACATAAAATTGCATTTCTACAATTTGAAATCATGATTCTGTGAATTATAGTTATATCTAGGTACTAGAACGACTTAAATGAATCATAAGATGATTTTATTTATGATAATGATTTTTTGGTGGGACTTTGAAAAAATGTATTTGTTTGTGTCTGAAAGTTACTTCTTTGCATGATCTACACATCCATGTATAGTTACTAATTTTCAAGTTGATTACTTTCTTCCTTCCTTTGGAAGATTCCCTCATCCCTTTTTTTGTATCAAGATGGAGTAGTAGAAAGTCAAAAACTTTCTTTCCCAAAAATTAATCACTCCTAAAAATATAACCCCTTCAATTCAAATAAGATTCCTCTTGGCTGAGATCAAATCGAATAGGTGAATGAATGTCATTACGATGTCATCGATGACATAAGCAGATCAATCTTATTCCGTGACATTAAAAATCGTAATTCATGGATGAATTGTGTGTATTTTCTATAATGTTATCCAATTTGGTACTGAAGAGCCTTAGGGCAAGTGTGTTAAGGCGAAACATCGATGTATACCAGTGAGGATGACAGTGTTCCATGTAAGTGCAATTTGTTACCATTCATTTAAAGTAGAACTCATGTGAATGATATCTGATTTTTTATTCCACAACGAATGTTTGAAATACAAACTGAGTGGGAAAAGTATCTTCTGTATAATTCAGTGTTTATATAGAAGTATTTGTTTCGAAAGGATTTTTTTATTTCGTGTAATTCAATGTTTATATGAAAGTAGCTGTTTCAGGAGGACTTTTTTTCAGTTTGTGGCTGAAAGTTACTTCTTTACATGATCTACACATCCATGTATGGAGTTACTTATTTTCAAATTGATTACTTCCTTCCTTCCTCTGGAAGATTCCCTTATCCCTTTTTTTGTGTCAAGATGGAGTAGTAGAAAGCCAAAAACTTTCTTTCCCAAAAATTAATCACTCCTAAAAATATAACCCCTTCAATTCTTGTATAGTATTTCACTTTAACAGTTTTTCCTATTTCGGTGAGATGAGTCAATATAGATGAGTCAATATTTATACCAAGACTTCAGTCTACAATGTTCCATAGCATTCTGCAGCATTCGAGAATGTTCTGAAATATATCACAATGACCAAGGATGTTCCGGAAATGTTCAGGATCATTCACAAGCATTACACAACATTCTACAGTGCTTTTGAAATATTGTGAAATGCTCTAAAATACTCCTAAATACTTTTGACCTTCAAAAGCATGGCCGGTAAAGGGGCCACCACACTTCCTCTGTCGTTCCACAATGACCGAATAATTTTTAAGATTTTCTAGAACGTTTCAGATCATTTCATAATTTCAGATTGTTCCGGAATATTCTAGACTGTTGTGGAATGTTTCGGAACGTTTTCAAATAATCCCGAATGTTCTGGACTATTCTAGATTTTTTTCCCCTACACGAGTATCTCTGAAAACAATTTTGTATAAAAATAGGGAAATAGAAGGTTGAAAAAATTTTGTGTAAGAAACTAATCTCTTCTGAAAACTGGTTTCATTTACATTTAAAACGGAAAAATCTTTCACGGATGCGAACTACCAAATTGTTCCAGAATGTTATAGAATGTCGTCAAATGTTTTTCAATAGTCTTGAATATTCTGGACTGTTCTAATGCTTTCTGAAGGGCGGAACTTCCAGCTTCAATATCTTCAAAATACGCTTTTCAGGAGGAAACGGAAACCATTTCCATGGATAAGCTGATGTGACACTGTGTAGGAAAAATGTAGGCGTATATAATCTACTATCCGTGCGAAGACGGTTCGGATCACTGGTTTTCACATTAAATATTACTGTTAGGTGCTGCTTTTGTTCTTTATTTTCGCCATTGATTCAATCCCATATACATACTTCACCTGAGTTAATGAAGTGTCTCACCAACAAAAAGGGTTGCAAATCATTTTGAATTTTCTGTAAATGGAAATAAAATAATAATAGTAATAAAATTACAAAAATATATGGAACAACTGGTATTTATCAGCTTTCATGAGAGTAAACATCTCAAGTGTGCAGTGAGCACAGTCTTGTTATAAAAAAAAAATCAGTAGTTATTTGATTTCTACGTATATATATATTTCAATATTTGTTCAAATCATCAAAAGGAACAATTCGTTCAGGCCAGTCTCAACTCCCTACACAATCGGTTAATGGACTGACACCCATCAGAAAACAATTACTCCCCTGGCTAATACCACGAAGGGCGTTGAATTATATCTGACAGGTGTCAGTGCAGGATTCTTCACTGAAGGTATTCCTGCATATACTGTTGGCGCAATAGATTTTTTCGGTTATTGGAACACACTGGCAGACCGGTTTCGGGCTGTTTGGCCACTCGTTAGTGCGAGGTAGTGTCTTTCATCAACATAAAGTCGATGATTTCCTATAATTGAAAATCGAATTCCTTCAGAGTATCACTCCTCGCACTAGGGTGAAGCGGACGACAAACAACAGGTTTGTCATCGCCCCATCTGCCTGTGAACGAGGTAACCAACCGCATATCCGAAATTTGCCCAATTCCTCGTATAAGAAAAAAAATCAGTTTTTTATCGACCTTTTTTGGGTAATTGTTACCTTCCACAATCTGAAAAAATATAAAAATTATAATGCAGAACTTTATACAAGTGTAGAAGGGCAAACTTTTTAGTTTACCCCGATAAGTTACTGCGTAAAAATCAAAGTATTTTTCACAAAGAAAAATCTTCTATTTATCAGTAACTTGTCGTATTTAACAATTTTGCCTATCAAAAAAATTATTAAGAAATAATACTTATCTTTTACGTTTCGGAGGCCAAAATCTGCCTTCGTCTTCAGAAATGGATAAAAATTCGAATATATACGCAGTTATTTTTTTTTGAGAGCTTATTTCTTTACTTTTTCGACAGATGTCAAAGAAGTTTTGAAATATGAAATTATGTCAATGTTGTTGATTGACAACTGAAATATTCGATGTAATACAAGGTACTCTCCGATATCAGTTTGTTGCCATTTCGCCACTATCCAAAGTTTTCTTCAAGATGGGTAGCCAAGTACGGTCTATTTCTAAGGAGCTATTCGAGATACAGTTCTCTGCCGACATGAGAATATACGCTGATTCTTTTAGCTTACGTCTCTTAGAATGAGGCTCATTGGTAATCTTTCTTGTCTTATTCCAGTCCACCTGATGTTCACCGTCTGATTTTAAAATGCGTTCTGAAAATTTTGATCCTGTCAATTGTCTATTTTTTATATAATCTCGATGTTTATTCTCACGCACTTCCAATGGTCTTGAGGTTTCGCCAATGTAACTTTTACCACAAGAACAAGGTATTTTATAAATTATAATTTTTATATTTTTTCAGATTGTGGAAGGTAACAATTACCCAAAAAAAGGTCGATAAAAAACTGATTTTTTCCTCCACAAAAAATGACTTTCGTTGAATATTTGAGAAAAAAATTTTTCACATATATCTGTTGACAGCTGATTAACGGAAAAACAGATTTTAAATAGATTTCAAACAGATTCTGATGTTTTCTTTGTTATTACACTTCAATATTTTCACACAAATAATGGACCATATTCTGAGAAAGCTATTTTTCGGGTTTTTTGGCCATGGCCTTTCGGTACCGTTTCACAATTTGAACTTTTAAAAAGATGCTTCAATGGAATAATTCCCCAACCCATGGTTCCGGCCTCTTCAAGTCAACATTATTTCAGTTCCGTACTGCTAGAAAAGTATTCGGTTGTTTGTGACCCTTTCACTTTTTTAAGGATTAGAGAACTTCATGTAAGTGAAGGTTTCAATCTATCCTATCCACTTTTGCCCTTCGAAAAAGACCTGCTTATTTTTCTCCACTGTTAGTTTATGATACGCCTCCTTAAATAATTTTAATTGTGCACATTGTTTCATTTATATTATATTTTCTCCGTATCGTATCACGACAGTTACCCTGAAGGGGTTTTTGTCAAAATTACCTTCCTTTATTAAAAATGATATTCATTTTTATGAATCATAATGAAATAAAAATTAACACTTGCGATTGATCATGAAATTATAGGTATTGATTGAAAACATCAGTGGTATTTCCAACTAAGTTTAGAAAGATCAACTAGTTCCCAGAATTTGATTAAATTGAATTTCATTTAATGAAAATGCACCTTGCAACGTTGTGAGATCAATATTGAGGAAATTTTATACAACATTTACTTTTTTTTACGGATTTAGAACATTATTTTCAACTGTACCTATTTTTCCTTGTCACATTATTTTCGGAAAAGGTTAGGTTAGGTCAGTTATACAATTTTTACAAATACCTAGTTACCGGATATACCTTGCAAATTTTCTGGTTTGATTTAGTTACCTTTCCGATATTTTTTGTTAATCTTAATTCATTCAGTGATAGCAAACTGGTTGATTTTAGCTTTTGGTAACGTCGCAAGATGTTACAGAATCAGTTAGGAAGTAGGTCATGCAATGGCAATGAATAAATAAAGGAGTCACAATATTGATCAATGTTTCCCAATGTTGTCACATTTGAGTGAAATCCGTATAATGAATACTTTCGATATCTATAAAATTTTCACGAGCAATTATGTTTGATTTCATAAAAGCAAATACCGGTTTCAATTATGTCAAATGAGAATTTCTCTCTCAACGGTTTTTTTGGGGCACCGTTTGTCTGTTGAGAGAATCCAAACCAAATCGACAACCAAACTGGGATTTGTGATTAAATATTTTGGTAGGAGGTTGCTTTTATGAACAACAGGAGGGAACGGCTATAGGTAACCCCTTGTCCACCTACCTGGCAAACCTGTTCAAGAGCAGATTAGAAATGGAAACCAAAGAAAAGCTAAATTGTTTTCCTAGGATATGGCCAAGGTAATGGACGATATTTTCGCGATATTTAATAACAAAAAATTAATATTTACGACTTTGTTTCCTTTTTCAATAATAGATTTCCATAAATAAAGGTCAGGTATGAGTTAGAAAATAAAGGACAACTTCCATTTCTTGATGTTTTGGTAATGAGGAGCCAATATGGAGGGTTAGAATACCATGTATTTAGAAAAGAGACAAGCACGTACACGTATATTCCTGACTGTTCATATCACTGTGGACAGCACAAACGTGCTGGGTTGAATTTTCCAGTGCATCGTCTTTTGTCTTTTCCTCTAACACATGAGAGGTTCACAAAAGAAAAACGTACAATACAGGAAATAGCAGCCAATAACGGTTTCTCGAGGGGTATTGTAGATGATCTAATAAGGAAGAAGAAGTTTAGGTTAAGAATGAACGAAATCTCGACTTTTAAAGGACAAAAACCAAGATAAATATAACTCAGTTCCTTACCACCAATACACGAAGAACTTTGGAAATATTTTCAAGGAACTAGGTATGAAGGTGGTTTTAAAAATAAGTCATACACTACAGAGCCTTTCAGGAAGTCAAAAAAAAAAAGACGAGAATTCCGAAAAGTCTGAAATTTACGAAATTAAATGACAGTGATGCAAAATATTATGGACAGACAAAAATATCTATTAAAATAAGATATGTGGAACACTCAGCACACCTGATATATGGAAGACCAGAAAAATCATCAATCGCCCATCATATTTCGCAACAAAACCATTCCATAGACTTCAGTTCATTAAGATTAGTTAGACAAAAGTTAACAACAACAGGCATCTAGATGCCTATGAGAGTGTAGAAATAAGTAAACATAATTATATTATTGTGAAATAATATTTATTAGATTTACCTGACTATTATATAAGGGCACATTGTGAAATTAATTTAAGACAAGTAGATAGGGCAACATTGTGAAATTGAATTTTATATAGCTTATAATATTTTAATCATTAGATTTACATAACTATTACATAACGACACATTGTAAAATTGATTAAAGACAAGCAGATCAGGCAAATGGTAAAATTAATTTAAGACACTCAAGACGCAGGTAGCTGGAACAGGTATGAATGGTATAAATAGGGATAGCTTTGTAAGTATGATTAGTTTGATCTTTCTCTTGAAGATAATCACTTAGTGATCGAAACACGTGTCGAGGTGTTGAAATTACGGTTTGGTGTTGGAAAAAAACTTCAGTAATATTCATTCACTACTTGGAGGCTTGGAACATATAATAGGGAAGCCCGTGAGCAAAATGTGGATTTACTCGAGCGTCATAGAGACATATTGGGTTGCAAACCTTAGATGATGAGAAGAAAAATGTTATATAATATATACCTTTTCATCGGTGGGGGAAGCGGCTATAGATTTTCAAATATGTAAAAAATACTGTTGCATGGACATACTCGAGCGCGTCAGGTGTTGATAGCATTAATGTCCTACGTATTTTTAATAATCTCCGTATATTAATCTGATCGTCTGGGTGGTTGAACGTAAGGGTTGAAAGTGAAAAGAAAAAAAATTATTCGAGCGCGTCATTTTTTCTAAGGGGGTGTTGAGTGCAGCATAAAAAAGCTCTCATTCAATAATCTGACGATTTTAATCTGACGCAAACTCGCGGCTATTATTATAATGTGCAAAAAAATTCGCCATTTTGAAATACTCAAGCGCGTCAGATTTGAATATATATCGTTAATCTTTATGTTCTAGACGTGTTGTCTCATAATCTGACGATTATATAGAGGGATTCGCCTAATCTGACAAAAAATATTTTTAATTTTTTTTTCAAATCATTGAACTTAATTAATTGAAAAGCTCAGGAAATAGCATGCAAATGAATAAGTGTATGTTTTTTAAGTAGAATACTTGTATTTATGAGAAAATAATTTTTTGAAAATGTTCTAAAAAATTAAATTTTTTGTAATCAATCGATTAATCAATCATCATTTTCATCTTCATCACGAACGAGTCTCTGTGATCAGCTGTGATGGCGTCATGGCAATAGAATTCAGAGTGGGGACGGAGTGAGAGAGTATAATAGATAGAGAAAAAGTGAAAGAGAAATAGAAACTCGGAGAGTGAAATATGGGTATCACACAGCTGCACGCATTACACTTTATCTATGAATTTTTGTTATTTCGGCTTGCGGGAATCGTCATATCATATATTTTTTGTTATCCTTGAATTATTCCCTTCAAAATAAAAAAAATCTGCTACGCTCGAGAATGTCGAAATGACGTTATTTTTTTACAACTTTGCTGCCCTCCTCTTTCTTTACGTCACTGTCAAATTGTCAGATTACTGGAATATACACTTTTCAGCATGTAATTAACTTACCCTACCTTAACCTGACGCGCTCGATAATTTCTGATGATCAATTTTTTTTTACTAATCTGATGCTTCATCTTTCACGGGCGGCCTTATATATGAAGCTCATATTTGGTGGAGGTACTCAACCGTGCACAAGGTATCGCCCTGTATATTAATCTGACGCGCTTTAGTAAATCCCTGCATCCCCGCTTGGGCTCCCCTATTAATACGCAAGAACTTGACACATAAGAACAAGAATTGATTACTATTTTTATTTCAATTAATTCAAGTTGCAACTCACTACTGATTATGTACAGCGAAAATCAAGTCGATATTTCATTCATTTGGTTTCTTCAATATCGCGTCTACTCTCAGGACCCACAGCATATTATTTTTATAACTTGTAGAATTCTGAAAGTTACGTACCTTCTGCCTCACTCTGCTTTTTTTTTTGCTTACTGATTTTTGAGAAACGTATTGTCTGTTGTAAACATAACTGAAGACGAATTACCTACGGCTCAACTTATTTTTTTATCATTTTACTATTGGACCACGTTAGGGAAACTCACATTCAACTGTATATAATAAGGTCCACCAATTACCACAAGGACGGCTGTCCTGTATATATCATAACTTTTAGCAAATGAAATTTGAGTATTGTTTGAAGGTGGTTGACAATGTTTCGTGGTATATTCCATCAGTTCGGACTTCCATTGTCTAATATAATATAAATTTATTTGAAGTCCCTGAAAAAATCAAAAAAATTAACCGAAAATAACAATTTTATTAAGCAAAAAACTGAAATTACAAAGAAATAATATACAACAACAAGCAAACAAATAAAAATAGAAATATTAATAAAAGCTGAAAAAATTGAAAAAATTAACAACGTTTCGATTGTTAGTATCCACAATCGTCTTCGGGTGATAACTCCGAGATCTGATGAAATACAGAAATTTGAGTATTCAGGAAATGATGTTTATTTCCATGATAATATACAATTTGCTGTATAACATAAACTATTAGAATATTTCAATTATCTTGAATGAGTATAATAATAATAGTTAAACACGCTTCAATAGCAACACAAACTAAAAAATAATTCGAAACTGATTTAAGATTATGTTCAACATCAATAATAAGTCCTATGGCTTGATGTAACTAATTACTTTCAATGAGGCTGAGATCAGAATGAATATATTCACAAAAAATTAATTTTGCTGTAAAAAAGGTGTGGGGTGCTAAATATGCATTGTTATAAATACTTGGTTAGGATCTGTTTGCCCGATTCGCATAACTGTACTGTACTATTAATTAGCTATTAATAAAATGATTCTTTGCTAAAGAAATATTCAAATTATATTATTCAATTAATTTTTCTGTTAGTGATCAATGTACTGGCCTCACATTTTCAGCCGCAAAAAAAATCTGGATAGTGCCTTGACAGGTCGAAGAACTTTTGATAAATATACCATAACAGTGATATGTGATCAGTATCCAACCATTCGCAAACAATTTGCTGAATTGAAAGAGACAATTGAGAAACGTTATCGATTCTTCACAATACAGACGTTTCACAAGTGACCTAACCCCAAAGACATATGCTCTGTTCCGCCTGCTCTTGCAATTTCACAGTATACAAGACTCGCCCTCAGAAACAAACTAATCTCATCATCTCCACATTGGTTAACAATCTGTATGAATATAATTGATACATATTTTCCACTGAGTGAGTGGTCCTTCCCGCAATATATTCGCTATATGTGGCAATTACAAAGAGTTGTCTGTGTGTGTTAACTCGAGCGGATGATGTCCTGACAGAAGAGAAACCCGTCGAAGGGGAATGCTTGTGCATTATGCCTAGATAAAGGAACCGTCTGGGATGTGTGTACAAAGTTGTTTGGCGCGATGTCCGGTTCATTTAGTTGCGTGTGGTAAATGCGTGCACGGAACTCGGAGACCCAATTATCGAAATGTTATCGGGTGGAAACCAATCGTACGGAAGCCAGTAGGATTGGTTCGTGAAATTTTTAGTATGAAGTAAATTATAGAAAACCAGATAAACAAGGCAGGGCTTATTTAGGGTCATAAATATTATTTCCACAAACTACACCAGAAATGATTTGATCTCCACAAACTTTATTTTCAAAATTTCACATGCTTCGCTATCACAATAGCTTTTTCGCAGTGAAAAATAAACTTTTATATACCGCACCTAATCACCAGTGAGAATTACCTACTCAGGTGAGATTACCTAAAGCTCTACTTGAAAGCTACTTGTGAAATTTTGAAAATAAAGTTTGTGAAGATCAAATTGTTTCCGGTGTAGTTTGTGAAAGTATTATGGATTTTTATCGAATAATGGCCGAGTTAATCAGAAACATAAGTATTCTTTGTGTAGTCCTCTAAATTAGGTAATAAGGTCCTTGAAAGCTACATATCGATTGGATATCTGCAACAAAAAAATTCTCTGTACCTCAATTAGTTGGTTTGAAAAACTTCGATTCATAAAAAAGCAAAAGTTCGAAATCATAATCTTCAGTTTTTTTTAAGGACAAAACACAAGCACTACAAGAAAATCCTTAAGGCGCTCCCAGAACGATGCCTGTGCGTGAGTAGCGATGACTCACATTGAATTTGAATTGCTGGAGATTGAATTCATTTGGAAAAACGTTCTCAAGAAGTTTATTCCACATAAATGCAGTTCTTTAAATGAAAGAGTTCTTAAACAGTGAAGTTTGAGGTGTACAAAGTTGTACCTCAAAAAGATGAGCAGGCACAGTCCATCATGTATATCTGATATGTACCACTCTTGTTGGAATCAAATGTACCAAGTTACTTGAACACCTCCCATGAAAGTATCTATAGAAGAGACACAAATCTCCAACCTTTCTCCGACTTTCCAGGCTATCGAAGTTGCATGTGAAATTCGCGTCTCCAATCAGGCAGATGGCTTTTTTCTGGATGGAATTCAGCAACTTCAGGGTATGTTTGGAGGTAGAGCTCCATATATGAGAACAATACTCCAAAGAAGGTCTGATCTGAGCTTTATAAAGTTGCTGAGGTGTGTACAGCTTTCTGGTTCAGAACAGTGTTCCAAGCTTTTGAGAAGCAGCCTTTTGGTGTCCATTTTAACTCACAACAAACTTATCGAAGCAGAAAGCGGAATTGTCCGACGTTACATTATTATATCCGGCTCGGAAAAATTTATCTTCTTGGAGAAAACCGATGCCTGAGTTTTTGTGGCATTGAATTGAACCTGGTTACTTTCACCTCAATTCAAAATCACTTCTAGATCCTCATTAGGATATGCAACCTCCTGCTGCCGGTGAAGATATGCCTCCGTAGCCGATGTCCTGTCCAAATGGAATGACGAGACAAGTGTGCTGTGTTCAGCAAAGCAATATATTGGATTCTTGGTCGTTGATATACAATAAAAACAGGGATGGGGACTATATGGACCCTGGGGAACACCAGTGTTGATGGCGAAAATTTTCGAGAGATATCCATCGACGGCCACTTGTAGGAAATTTTTTTTCAGGAAGCTGAAGAGCGATACACAAAAATGATCCGAAAAGCCATAGTATCGAAGTTTGGCCTGCAAACCCTCATGCCACACACGGTCAAAGGCCTTAGAAATATCGAGTGCAACAGCTCTTGACTTTCCATGTTTGTCGATTGCCTTATTCCAAATATGGGTGACATACGATAGAAGGTCGCCTGATGATCTTTGTTTCCGAAAGCCATATTGATGTTGAAGCATTCCAAATATTTGAGGATATGGTGTTTTACGACTTTCTCAATAATTTTTGATATCACAGATATCAAAGCGTCTGGTCTAAAGTTTTTTCTATCCCTTTTTGGGAATAGGCTGAACGCGAGCAATCTTTGAACAAGAAAGAAATACCCCTTTCTTGTAAGACAGATTGAAAAGTCTGTGAAATAGTGGTGCGAGTTCATTTGCGCACTTTTTAAGTACGATGACGGTTACTTCATAAGGGCCAGACGTCTTGTTGATATTGAGTTGTTTCAAAATTCGCCTGACTAGACTGTACATTATTTGCGAACAAAAAAACTGGGAAATCAAATTATTGTGAATACATTGATTGATGTATTAGGGTTCATAATAAAAAATGAGAAATGAAACTTTCTATGTGATTTAGCACTTTTATTTGTAACTATCGTTACATGTTCAAACTAAGTTTTATTGTGTTAGTTTAAAAATGTTCATATAGGACAGAACTCCCGTAACGATAGCCACAGTAATCCCTTGCGGGTTGCGGTGGAGGGTCGAATAGACCCACTCACTTTGGATCTAACCTAATGATAGTTACAAATAAAAGAGAAAATAATTTGTTAAACAATAGGTGAAATGTCAATTATATCTAAACAATAAAAAAGTTAAATGAAAATACAATCAAAATTAATAAAAATATTCCAAACCATGTTTTATTTTGACGTTTCGACTGGGTGACGACTGATGATATGTCCTGATGATATGTCCTGACACAATCTCATTGCTGAAATGACACAGGTAGCTTTCCGTTACTAGTAAATGAGTAAATTTATTCAATTCAGTTATAAGTTAGATACATATTCGTTTATGACAGATAAAAAAAGATACAACCTAGGAAAACTAATGAATGTTTCGGCTACTTAAGCAAGCTTGTATTGTAAGCAGAAAAGAACCAGAAATATCGATTTTGCAGGGTGGAGAAAGGGAGAGATAGGAAGAAGTGGGAGGACGAGAGAGAGATTTGTTGGTGTTGCAGTCTGGAAGGCACCTCTAATAATGGTTATTCCTTATTCAATTATCAGTAAAAGCATATTATAATTGAAGTCGACAAATGTTTTCAACCCCCTTTTCAGAGATACAGGTATAGTGTTGCAAAGTTTAGGCCCAAGATACGTTGAACATTTTTGATGATGCGTGAGTACGCATCGTGGAACAGTCATGGTCTTAGCTGAACTGTCACGAGTATTGGAAGCATGCTGTATAAATTCAATTGAAGAATTAGCAGTCCATAATAAACTCTGAAAAATGTAAGTTTCTCTAACTCTGAACAATCCAGTTTCATCATGCAATGACTGAGTACAATACCTCTCATCTTTTCTCATCATAATTCTCATTAATTAATTTTTAATCACTTCAAGTTAATTAGCGATGTCTTAAAGGTACCACTCCATACTATTATACATGACCGTATAATGAAGCCAAGGCTTCATACACCATCAGTATCATATCCCTGTTTATTATATTACTAAGCTGATAACATAGATTAATTTACGTAGTCTGAATTCTGTATAATCAACGTGTTCATTCCACTGAAGGGATTGGTTCACTAATATCCCTAGGTATTTTTTTGTGTCCGTTTTATGTATAGGAGTACACCTACGATTGGGAACATTTGCACAAGATTTTTTGTGGATCTTTAGAATGTTTTTAGTCGGTTGGTATGTAGTTGTTGGAGTAAATGAAATGCATTTGTTTTTTTGACATTGACACTCGATAAATCAGAACTCAACCAGTTGAACATTATTTTGATGCCTATTTCAGCCTGAGTGTATGCTTTTTTCACGTTTCTCCAACGAAAGTGGTAGCTGTGTCATCAGCAGATAAAGTTGTTCCACCATTGGAAATAGATCTTTTGAAGATGTTGTTCTTATGTATTAGAAATAAGATGAGTCCCAATACAATTCCTTGGGATACGCCCCGAGTAACTAGTAGTGGGTCGCTGAGAGAGTCGTTTAACTTGACAATTTGTGTTCTATTCGTCACGTAGTACTCAAATATTCCCAAAGCAACACCCCCCTGCATTTTTGTTAATTTTGGAAGTAGTTGTTGATTTGGTTAACAATCTCAAAAACTGTGTTTTCTGGTTATCTGTTTTCTAGAAAATCATATAGTGATTCTGAAAAAAATATTATGATTATTATCATAACAGTATTCGAAACTAGGTAATTACACATATCTCTACGAATTTTAATGCTTCATAATGCTCAAATCAGATCATCTTTTGAAATACTGTTCACATACACCGAACTCCGCCATCATCTGCCTCCGCCAAAAATCAGATATTCAATTTTCAAAGTTGATAATGCTGAATATCGGCAATATTACACTTAAAAGTATTCGATACGATGAGCCCAAAACATTCAATATGATTTGGAAATTATATATTATTTTTTCATGCTATCTGTTCCAACACAACGGAATAAGCGAATCAATATTCTGACAGCTAGATGGGCTTCACTAGGACTTTGACTCTAAACTGGAACTACGGACACGAAGAAGCTGATGAGTGTGCTACATACGGATCAACGGTTGTATGCCCAGAACTATTTGTGGGGTACGGTACCAAATTAGGAAATGGCTGAACAAAAAACATATAGAGTGGTGGAAAAAAACTTGGGAACGCATACGGAATAACTTCTTTGAAGGGATTGTCTGAGAAGAAACTAAAGAACCAATTGAACCAAGTAGGCATCGGCTCAAAATAACTACACTGCTACTCACTACTCACTAGATCTTCAGTCTTAGATCTAGGCTGAAAAGTCCCAGGCCTGAGAAAGAAAACGATTTTTTTCAAAATTGGCTTCATTCATCAACATAATCTCCATCAAGGGTCACACAATCATTCCAGCACCGCTCTTACATCTCAATACTACTTTTGTAAAACGATTTATCTTCTGCCCTAAAATAGGCCTCAGTTTCAGCAGTAATCTCTCCATTCGAGCAAAATTTCTTACTGGTGACCATTTTTTTTGAGGTCTGCGAACAGCCGGTAGTCGCTGGGAGCCAAATCTGCCGGATCTAATATATAAAAATGGATGTTTGTTGGTTGGTTGGTTGGTAAGTGATGAACTTCTAGATCGCTCAACCGATCGTGATGAAACTTGACATGTATAAGTAATTTTTCGTAGAGAAGGTTTTTAGGCTATCAGTTTTCCTGCAAATCGCCACTAGATGGCGCTGCAGAACAATTTTTTGAAAGCACTGTCACAGCATACCTAACTATGCTGTGGCACTGTTCTATAACGATGCGCACGCCTAAGTCTGTTGATTCTGATTCTGTCAAAACATTGGAACAGCAGCGATACAGCAACATAGTACTAGTCTAATATATAAAAATGGATGTTGGTTGATTGGTTGGTTGGTTGGTTGGTTGGTTGGTAAGTGATAAACTTCTACATCACTCAACCGATCGTGCTGAAACTTGACATGTATAAGTATTTTTTTCATAGAGAAGGTTTTTAGGCTATCAATTTTTCTATAACTCGTCACTAGATGGCGCTTTAGAACGATTTTTGAAACCACTCTTCTATAACGCTGCGCATGCCTAAGTTCGTTGATTCTGATTCTGTCAAAACATTGGAACAACAGCGATACAGCAACATAGTACTAATAAGTACTACAACTACCAAATTCTTTGCGGGCGAAGCCGTGGGCAACAACTAGTATGGTATATGCGAGAGCAATTCAAAGCTCATTTCATGCAATTTTGCCATTGTTTTTATTGATTTGTGACTCTGTGTATTATCTTGATGGAGCAGCATTTTTTTTCCTCATATGGGATCGTTTTCCTGCAATTTCGTCCTTGAAACGCTTCAATAACACTATATAGAATTCAATGTTGATGGCATTTTCCTTCTCCAGATAGTCGATGACTATTACACCACGCACATCACAAAATACCGAGGCCATAACATTTTCAGCCCATGGTTGTGCTTTCGGGCGCTTTGGACGAGGTTTACCAGTTGCTCTTTACTCAGATGACGATAGTTTTGATTCCGGAGTGAAGTAATGGATCCATGTTTGATCCATTGTTACATATCGACGCAAAAATTTCGGTTTGTTGTGTTTAAACATGGTCAAGAACATGGTCAACATGGTCAAGAAGTCCTTGTTTTTAGTCGCGTTATACCCACTTCGAACAGAGCTTTCTCATATAATATAAAGCCAACACGTTTTTTTGTTACCTTCACAATGTCAGCTTACTCGCGTAACTTCACTTTTCGATCATTCAAAACGATTGTGTGAGTGTTTTATATTTTCTTGTGTTAATGCCTCATTTGGACGTCTTCTGCGTTCTGCATCTTCGATCCCGTTTGAAGTCGGAAAACCAACGTTCTCTGATAGAGCGGACTCCTTATAACACTTTTCAAGTCAGTACTTCGCTTGAACGGTTTTTTTTTCTCTCAAGAAGCAGTGTGGAATATCCGAACCGGATATAATACTGTCATGTCAGACAATTCCACTTTCTGCTACTATAAGTTTGTTGGGGGTTAAAATGGACACCTATATATCTTGGCACAATAATGTCGCTGGAATTGCAAAAGGCGCTTCTCAAAATCTTGGCACACTGTTCCGAACCAGAAAACTGTACACACCTTCGCAACTTTCGATGCTTTATAAAGCTCAGATCAGACTTTCTTTGGAGTATTGTTCTCATGTATGAAGCTCTGCCTCTGAGCATGCCCTGAAGCTACTGGGTTCCATCCAGAAAAGAGCCATCTGTCTGATTGGAACCGCGAATATCACTTGCAACCTTGATAGTCTTAAACATCGAATAAAGGTTGAAGATTTGTCTCTCTTCTATAGATACTTTCACGAGAAGTGTTCAAGTGACTTGGCACATTTGGTTCCACCAAGAGCGGTACATATCAGAAACACGCGACGGACTGTGACTGCTCATCATTTTGAGGTTCAACTCAGTACAATTCTAACTTCACAGTTCAAAAACTCTCCCATTTGGAGAAATATGTTTATGTGGAATAAACTTCCTGATAACGTTTTTCCAAATGGATTTATTCTCCAGCGATTCAATTCCAATTCACTACTTTCGCATAGGCACCGCTCTTAGAACGCTTTTAGGATTGTTCTGTGGTGATAATGATAGAATAATAATAATAATAATGATAATAATAATAATATCAAAGAGCCTGACTTTCGCTTTCCTCAGGTCGAGTGGGCTGAAGTCGGAAACTGAGGGGGTTCTTCATGGCTTGCCAGAATGGTGTCTTCAACACCTTAGTCTACCGCAATCGTGTGATGGGTATAGAGGTTCCTGACACAAGGTGCAGGGCCTGCCGCGTGGCGCCCGAGACCATAATACATTTTCTATCAGCATGTCCAGCTTATGCTGGCTCGGCCTATATCCATCGACATAACGTGGCCCTAAGAGTGCTATATTACCATCTACGGCACTCTTACGGTATTGACGAGACACTGGTGTTGCCCTACGCTCCGGGGATATTGAATCCATTGTGGGGAACGAGAAGTGCTGAATTTATTGGAACTATTAGTTCCCCACCCTCAGGCTTATACAAGCTAATAAGCCTGATGTAGTCCTTCTCGACCAGCAGAGCAAGACGGATATTTGTCATGGAGTTTCCAGCTCCTGGCGAGACAAATATCGTCAGAAAAGAGGAGGCAAAACGGATAAAATATCGAGATTTTCTCTTCGAAATTCGCAGACTCTATCCGGACCACTCTGTCAAGATGGTTGTTCTGATTATTGCAGCCCTTGGTGGAATGATGCCCTCTCTACTCTCGAATCTTAAAATCATACTGGCTTGCCGCACTAAGGCAGAAATCTCAGCCGCACAGATGCAGAAGGCTGTCATTTTTGACTCATTGCGCTTGCTCAGGGCACATGATTCTCGGATTCAATGATCACTTATCCCACGGTGTGGGGAGTGATCATTGGTTGATAATGCTGGCGCGCCCTCCTGAATGTATCGGAGCTTCGGGGGATAGGGCCTGATCAGCGCACATTACGGTGAATATAATAAAAATAATAATAATAATAATATTTATTTTTCATTAGACACAGATTACATGTATTGGAATCGTCGAAGTAGACATAAAAGCCATGACACAAAATTCACAGTGTGAGCAACACCGTTGTTATTAGAACAACAACAAAATTAACATAAAATAAAATACAGTACAGGTACACTTACATATAACAAATCGTAAAATTCTTGCTTGTGTTTTGTCCTTGAAAAAAACGCGAAATTCTTTCTGATCCATTGTTTTGAAAATAACAAAAGTAGTGTCACTCTCAAAACAATAACTCACAAGTAAGTGAGTAGAATATCATGAAATTTCAACAGTTTTTTTTTTGAAGGTTAGTACTAACTTGAAAAGCGGTGAATGCAATAAGACTAGTGCCATCTATGTGTTGGGTCCAAAATTTTCAGCTCATGTAGTATTTCGAGAATACCTCAAGAAAATAGGAGCGTATAACTCAAAGAACAGAGATAGGCCGTTATGTTTTGAATGTTGAATCACAGGAGGTGAGCAATTTATGGAAAAATATGTCCACTAGATTGTGATAAAATATCCAACAAAATACATGAAAAATTTTATACAGGGAATAATACTTTATAAGTCTGCAGTGATTTCTGGAGATAAGAAAAAAAATGAACAAGCCATATGAACCCCTAGTAGCAAATAAAAAGCCAGCTTAACTACTTTGTTATATGATGCTGAAGTTATTTGGATTTCAGGATTTGAAGGGTAATTTCATTGTACTAGCAGATTCAGTAACTCGTTTCAGTTTTTTTTATACCCCACATTTTCTTGGTATGAACTTTCCAATGGACTAAATCAACAAAACCCCAATACTCAATAAGACTTAAAATAACTCAGATTCAAACTTTGAATTTTACACAGTATTAATTTGAATCTTGCATCAGCAGTCTCTGGGAAATTTTCTCTTATCACAAAAGTTCGCTATTTTGAACGGAACGAAATGAATCATTATTCCTGAAATCTCAACCTCTGGCGTAGACTAAATCTAAAACAAACACCAGAACCAATCACTTTTCTATGCGCGTTTCACCAACGAAGTTGGCGTCTTCAGGAGATGAAGTAAAATGATTTCATTCTGAAATATATTTTCTTTAGTGCTTTCTCATTTATTAAGGTGTTTTGAAGGTTACTTACAGTTGGTGTTATTGAGATCATACTGATTTGTCTTTGTGATTATAAGTAATCAGGGTTTAGAGTTTGATGTCTTCAGGTAAGATACCAGTACTTTTGGATAATTTTCTTGATAACTCATACCAGTGTTCACAACTCAAAGTGGTAGGTTCGTTGGCATATTAAGTTCCCCTTGAGTGAAAAAAGATACGATATTGAGAAAAATATTAGCAGTAAGTAATGTGTATTCTTCAAACATAGGTGATTAGGAAATATAAGTTCAGAGAAAATCTTCGTAAATCTGCGATTTGTCAAAAATCCTGATTCAAAGTGTATTATCCTTCCGGTTGTTGAACGTGAAAGTAGCTTTCAAATTTCTTGCTCATTTCCACAAATGTTAAATAACCATAAAGACAAGATTTTGGGAAATAATAAGTCGTAGATGTATGCAATGAGCTGTAGAGACTGTCTCAAAAATTATATCGGTCAGACTAAGCGACCCATTAGAACTCGTTTCAAAGAACACACACAGCATATCCTATTTTCGAATCCTGAACAGTCTAGTGTCCCCCAATACGCTGAAAAACAGCCATAGAATGAATTAGAACTGTTCAAATTCATTATTGCCCAATACGCTTTGAAAAGCAGTCATAGAATGAATAAGAACTGTTTAAATCTATTATCGGTACATGTCACTAGATTTTTGGATACTTTCGCAAGTCTGGAAATGGTAAAATGTGGCATGAATAATATGAACAGCGACAAAAGTCAAATTCCAAACTGCCCAATTTTCACTTTCTATGAATGACTTTGTTGAATTTAGCGGAAACTTTCACGAAAGAATTTTCTGCAAATTTCTACCCAAAATCATTGATGTGTGTTGGAAAATGGAAGAGTACCTTGTTAGATATAAATAGAGACCAGTTAGTTCACTTCACCAATTGAAGTTGCCAACTTGATTGGTGAAATACATGTCAAGGAGGCTATTACAGTTTTGTTGCTTGAAAAATGTGTTGGAATGAGATTTCACAATTATCATTATCATTCATGAGTTTCTCACGAGTTCCTCCCATCTTGTATTTTCTTCAAGGTTTCTGAGGCCTATTCACAAGTCATCCACCTCTCTTTATCAATCCCGAGACTCCGGGCATCTCCTACGAATCAAAATAAAGTGAGCGACCTCTAATATCTCCAATTTATTCTGTCTGTGATTCTAGCTGTGAAATAGGAGGATAGGTAATTGGTGGATGCGGCTAGAATAGCCAATGGGCAGATTGATTTACGGATCGGGATATTTCCTGTACGGCATGGTGGAGTTTAACGTTCGGTCAATATTGTAAATCAGTCTCCTGGAAATAGAGCTCCCACGTCCTTAATTATTGATTGTACAGACTGAGGTCTACAACTATTTACTGGAGGATGCTCTAGGCAAAGTCGTTAAATCTTCGGGAAGGTCCAAGTTTTGTTCGGATCGTCGGTTAGAACAAGTGGACGTGATTGATGTTAGGGTTCTCGTGCAGGTTGTGGAGTATATTTTGAAGGAGTTATTGGACGTTTTTACAAGGTCCGGAATGGCATCGTTGATTTCTGTGAAGGCTGCAGAAAATCCTTGACGTTTTTTATAAACCTCGATATGTTCAGTAAAATGAAGTAAAATGTATTTCATCGCTTGAAGTATAATAATAAAATCTCTTTATCATCCAAAAATATACGACAGTCAAATGAAAATGAAACAAACCCATTACCAGAAACCATATGATCGTTTCAGGAAAATTACAAGCTACAAAAACATTTTTTCTAGAAAAATGCTCACCAATGATCAAATTATGCCAAAAAAAGAAAAAATTACTTTTTACCCATATATATTCCTCAAAATATATACAAAATATATACAAATATATGATGCGATCGTGTTACTCAAATATACTAATAAAATAAACTTTTTTTAAGGACAAAACACAACCACAGTGAAGTTCGAGTTGTACTGAATTGAATCTCATAATGATGAGCAGTCACAGTCCGTCGCGTATTTCTGATATGTACCGCTATTGGTACTATCAGGGTGTAACTAAATAAGTGTAAAACATTCAATGAGGTGATTCCTCATCGAAAAAAAGATAGGATCTTTCATATAAAGAAATTTCATTGGAGCATCCCTTGTTAAGATACAGCCCCTTAAACGGGGTACATAAAATTTGTATAACAATTTTTTTCACAAGCACTAAAAAAGTTACAATATTGAAATCAACCTGACGTTTTGTACTACCAAAAAGACACTCAGCCAGAAATTTATTTGGTTTACCTCATGGTTGTAAAGGGTGGAAAACGCAACCCATAAAATTTATTTTCAATGTAAATTTTTGTCTTAT
This sequence comes from Leptinotarsa decemlineata, assembly GCF_025532065.1. NCBI lineage: Eukaryota > Metazoa > Arthropoda > Insecta > Coleoptera > Chrysomelidae > Leptinotarsa > Leptinotarsa decemlineata. Next base: position 1,786,127 of record NW_027412544.1, read on the forward strand.
TATTTGTTAACCATTTGAAAATTCATTTTCGACAGCCAGTTTTATTTTAAACAAAAAATGTCTCCTGGGTTTTATGCCCAAAATAAACCAGTTCGCAGCAAAAAAATATTTTAGGAATAACTACAGAGATCATCATCATAAATGCGAAAATACCATGCTCCAATGAAGTTTCTTTATATGAAAGATCCTATCTTTTTTTCGATGAGGAATCACCTCCTCAAATGTTTTACACTTATTCAGTTACACCCTTTAGAATAAATTGATGGATGTAGCCGTTACTACGTGGTAGGAAATTACAAACTACAGTAACGTTAGTTAAAAATAAAAGTGGTAAAAACATAGAAAGTTCCAATTCTCTTTTCTTCAGTATCTGTAGAAGAGAGACAAATCTCAAACCTTTCTACGATGTTCCAGACTATCAAGATTGCAAGTGACGTTCGTGTCTCCAATCAGGCGGATGGATGGCTCTTCTCTGGATAGAACCCAGCAGTTTGAGGGTATGCTTAGGGGCGGATCTCCATACATAAAAACAATACTCCAACGAAGGTCTGATCTGAGCTTTATAAAGCATCAGAAGTCGCTGAGGTGTGTATAGTTTTCTGGTTCGGAACAGTGTTCCAAGCTTTTCGGGAAATCGGGTTTGCAATTCCAGCGACATGATTGTGCCAAGATGAAGAAAGTGTGCTGTCATCAGCAAAACAATATTTTGGATTTTTATTTTTTTCCAATAAGTCGTTGATATACAATATATGGAGGATTGGAGACAATAAGAGGCAATATAAATCTCTAGGGAACACCAGCGTTGATGATAAAAGTATTCGAGAGGTATCTGTCGACGGCCACTTGCAGGAAACGTTCTTTCAGGAAACTGAAGAGTTATACACAAAAATGATCCGACAAACCATAGCCTTGTAGGTTGGCCAGCAAACCCCTCATGCCACATACGGTCAACGGCCTCAGAAATATCAAGCGCAGCAGCTCTTGATTCTCCGGAGTTCGTCGATTGCGTTATTCCAAATATGGTTGACATAAGATAGATGGTCGCCTGTTCATTTTTGTTTCCGAAAGCCATATTGATCACTCAAGATGTTGAAGTCTTCCAAATGTATATGCTTGAAAGGACTGATGAAACAGGTGGTAATATTACCTGGGTTCTGGACTGAAACATATTCTGTGCGTGAAGAATGACATTTTGAAAGGGTATTTTCCAATCAAGACATATTACATTTGATACTAGGAACTACGAGAAAAAAGTTACCAAAAAAACGGACAATTTTCTCAGATAATTGTAACTTTCCCATTCTCATCAATAGGTAATACGAAAACATATCGAAGTATGTATTCATCTAGAGGTGAATTCTGTCTAATTTTTCTGTATTTCCATTTGTTGAAAATTTTTACAGAATTCAAAAATAACGTATTAACACGCCATGGAATTCAGATTTTTACTAGTTATAGGGAACAAATAGATTATTTTGTTTTTATTAGTATTTTTATCTTATACTGACTTGAAAAAATATGATTTAAAATTTTATGTGACTAACGACCCACCCCGGCTCCGCACGGACACAATGTCGATACTAAATATGAATTCATCTACCGGACATTTGAAGGCATGGAGAAACAGTGTTTCATGAATGCACCTTTTCCTCTGCGGATGGCGCCCCAGTTGAAATATTTAAAAATCGTTTCTTATTACACATCTACAATATAAAACAAGCCTTCATGGAAAATTTCAGCCTCTGAAAATATATCGGTATAGAGAAACAGTGATAGAAAGGTAATTTTCTTATGTAAACGCTCCTGTTTTGCCCCCACGGGGGAGCCCCAGTTGATATATTCGAAATTCCTTTTTTATTGTACATGTAAAACATAAAATAAACCTACATACAAAATTTCAGCCTCCCAAAAAATAGTGGTCGGAAAAACAGTCATGAAAAGTGAATTTCCATATGTAAACGCGCCCCTTTTATCCCCCCTACATGAAACGAACCTACATATAAAATTTCAGCCTCCAGAAATAAAGCGGTACGGAGAAACCGTGATAAAAAGGAAGTTTTTATATGTACATCCCCTTTTATTACCCAATTGGAATATCCAAAAATGCTTCCTGATTGCACTTATAAAACGAAACTACATACAAAATTTCAGCCTTCGAAAATATAGCGGTACGGAGAAAAGTGATGAAATTTTATTGTCCATATGTAAACGCGCCCCTTTCATTCCCAGAGTGGTATCCCCAGTTGAAATATTCGAAAATCTCCTCTTACTGCACATCTACAACATAACAACGAACTTATATACAAATTTTCAGCCTCCGAAGATATAGTGGTACGGAGAAACAGTAATGGAAATGTAATTTTCATATGTAAACGCGCCCCTTTTATCGTCACAGGGGGGGGGCTCAGTTGAAATATTTGAGAATCCTTCCCAAGTGCGCATCTAAGACCTAAGAAGTACAAGTATATCAAATTTTAGCTTCCTAGGACTCACCAGTATGGAGAAACAGAGATGAATGAGTGAGTATTAAGAGAATGACTTTCGCATTTATAAGTATACATACATAAAGAAAGGGTTCACCGCAATAATTTACTGAGTAAATCTCATTTACTGCGAAAATATCGTTTTCTCCATGTTAATGAAATAATTTTTTAGAAAAAATTCTTTCCCTTCTCCATCTAGTGAAATTCTCCATCCTAAGTTTATTTTTTCGATCTCTAGAAAGGTTCAGATACCTGAAAAGTCAGATAATCTTAGTCTTTCAAAATGTGACTTAATTTTTGTAAAATTTGGTATTGAAATTCCAAAGATGTACAGACTGAGGTCTACAACTATTTACTGGAGGATGCTCTAAGCAATTTGATATTATATATATATATATATATATATATATATATATATATATATATATATATATATATATATATATATATATATTGTTATGATAAGTTTATTCTGTTTGCAAAGTTAAAGATTTTCATATTTTAATTAGTTAAAAGTTTGCATTCATTTTAGTAGTTAAAAGTTAAAAGTTTGTATTTATTTTGATAGTTCGATGTTAAAAGTTTTTCATATTATTATTAATTTGATGTTAATATTTTGTTAGTTCAGTGTTGAAAGTTTGTGAAAATCAAAGTTATTCTTAGATGTTTAATTTTATCAGAAAGCCAGATACTTTACCTTTATTCAAATTCTTATCTGTATAATTTGGAGTAATGTTCATGCCCAGATCAGGCAAAGTTGTGACTTATCAGTATTAGAGTATTTCAGATCATTTCCAAACAGCACAACTAACCAGAAACCATCAATCATCGGGCAAAATACACTGAAAACAGAAAAGACATTAATACAACATAATAACATACAATAAAACATATTTACACTACAAATTAATAACAAAAATTCAATTAACACTGACATTAGGAATTTTATCTGAAAAATGGTAAGAACACTCAGTACATGATTTGGATGCAACTGAAGAGTAGCCAATCAGATTGATAAATTGAAAAGGAGGTGTTAACTTCTGGAAAATGATGAATTTTGGATTCAAAATTAGAAAAATTCAAAACAAAATGTGATGAAATGTAATCAAAATTAATCATTATTAGTATTAGTGAAAATTGGGTAACAGAAATCGTAAATATAATATGTGTGAACAGTGAAAAGTGTCAAAATTGAAGAAATTTCAAAATTATTGTGAGGAAGAGCAGCAGGCAGAAAAATTTTGTCTGGTTGCCAGGGGTGAATCAATAATGGAGGAGAAGAGAAGCTTTTGAATTGTCCAGACGCGAATTTTTTTGAAGAGCTGTTAGAAATTAAAAAGGGAAAAGAAAGAGAAAAGGCCGTTTTGCATGTTCTTATCAATATAAATCCATCAATAGGAGCCAGAGTATAAATAATAATAACGAGAAAGGATACTTACTGGAGATTTTAGAGTGTATGGAAGAATTCAAAATTCCAATCAAGGGAAAACCAATCCAGGGAAGCTGTACCAGTTTTGAGGTATTACAATATTATTTATAATTCCCAATCCATAAGGAGAATACATTTTTTGAAAATCTTGAACAATTCATAACCTCCAAATCGAATCAAAAGTTTTCCAGTCACAAGGAACTTCCAGTGTGAAAATCAAAACTTCGGAACTTTTATTTATCAACGAACTTCATCATTTTATTTACAAGAACTATTATTGGATTTAATATTAGGAAAATTTGAAAAATTCACTGACATTTAGCACAGATATTTTTAGAATCGTTTCCCACGCACGAACCACAGACATCTTAAGTTTTCAAGTAACTAATTTGCCGTTACACGTAAATTTAACTGTACGGAACACAATTCTAAGAATATTTTTGTTTCAAATTTAACATTTACTGTAACATTTTTTAGCATAAGGTATTTTGGCGCAGTTTTAGGGTAATTTAAGTTTGGTTTGACAAAACATTTACAAAAATTTGACATTCATTATATTTTTTTTAACTTTGAGACAAAGTTTTATTTTCAAAAACACAGACATACAAAATTTTATTCATAACACCTTTCCAAGAACTCTACTCTGAGAAAGAGAGCTGCATGAGCTTCGATTGAGCTGAGCAACCTTGAAGAATAGAGGTAAGATTTAGAGGTAAGGACAGGTATCTGCCGGAGCACTAAGAATTTTGATATCACAAAAAAAAATTCAAGTTATTTGAACTATCAGAATAACAATCAAGAATCAAATTAATTGAATTATAAATACTCTTCTAATTTTATATTTTTATAACAATATATATAATATATGTCGACTGGAACTATACTAAAACTCATATTGATAATAATGAAAATTGTATCAATCAACTTTCCCTTTAGAGTCAAAGATTATCAAATCATCATGCCCATTGAAAAATGATATTTATGTGAAGGTATGACATTTGTCAAACCAAAAAAAATCATTAATGTTTAACTTTTTTCGTCGATTTATATGTTCAATTAATTGTTTTTTTATTCATTTTTACTGTAAGTATGATTTGTAATTTTATTCATTGGCAAAAAAACTCACAACTCAATGAATTATAGGCCTTGAAGAAGCTTCCCACTAGAAGCGAAAGCTTGGCAAAGTAGAGCAGAGTTTTTGATTTTTGATTTTTTGACTGAGAGACCCCGTTATTCCATTCTACTGTACATTTCTCCAGTCGCTAAGATTCTCAACTTTATATATATATATATATATATATATATACATGAACATGTACATGTACATGTATGAAGTACCATTCCATGATTGTGAGAGGACTTACATCGGCCAGACCAACAGACGAATCAACATTCGCAAAGATGAACACAAACTAGCAGTGAAGGGAAAAGTCACCACGTCTTCTCTCTTTCAACACGTACTTCAGACAGGACATAACATCAATTTCGATAACACAAAAATACTAGCAAGCAACGAAAACTTTTACTCGCGAACAATCAGAGAGGCTATCGAAATTGAAAAACGACCTAATAATATGAACAAGAGGGATGATGCGCAAAGATTACCATCAACATGGAGATCCGTTTTATCGCTTCGCACAAGCAATAAGACCGCTCAACCCCAGAAGCAAAACTCGGCACATGACAATACAGGTACAATAACAGAGGCAGGAGAGGCAGCTCAGGTAATAAGACCAAAACAGGTAGTCGAGCAAACACAGGTAGTGGCAGCAACGCAGGTAAAGGGAGACATCCATCCCTATAAATTGAGACCCAGAGTTCGAACTAATCAGTCTAGTTGAAAAAACCAGACATCACCAGAAGATGGCAAATGAGACTTTGCCGAAACGTTGTGAAAATAATCCTGATGGGGATAAAATACACAGAACACGGAGCGAAACCCGAGAAAACAGCTCATCATAAATCTGATATTATATACATATATACGATGATGAAGAATACTTACAAGGTGTATTGAAGAAAGTCTCAAGCCAGAAAATGGTATTAGTGATAAATTTATACAGTTCAGGCTGTAGTTGAACTGTTCATTTGTTGAATACTAATGAAATTCCTTGTGTGCGAATAAACTGTTTTCTCAGTGTAGGAAACAAATCTGTAAAACCGGCTGTCACGAAAAGGTAGGAAGAAAAACACATTGGGTGGCATGTTTCCAGCCACTGGAAATAAGTTTCCAAGTAGTTAAAAATTATTACTTCGACCAGATGAGTATTGGTTGATGCGATTCTTAGTAAATGAGGTGAATTAGTATAATAATTGTTATAACGTAAATGCTAATAGTTTTGAAATGGCTATCCCGATTCTCAAAAATAAATCCTTTACGTCATGCATTGTCCCAAGACGTCTTTCTTTCATTTGAGAATGAAAACAAGTGGTTTTAATATGAAAAAGATCTTTATTTGACCTTTATATATTTCCAGTCCAGCTCAATGTACAGTCGGGTGGAACTGAAGAAAAAAAACAATAAAATTGAATAAACCAATCACAAAGTATAGATTCGGAGAAGCTTTTGTTTCCTTTATAAAGTTCTGCTTACAAAGCGTCGTCCGATCCCAAACGTGCAGGTTAATACGGTTTCTACCCAAAACAATAATAAGGGCGCATCGAAATGCTCGCAGGCAAGTGAATGCAATTATCGGTAACTATTCGAATGCTATCTGGCATTTCCATACGGAATTCACCTCCGTGGACATGCATGTGGGTATGCGAGAGATTCCCGCTTCGCATGGCGAACGGTTATGGATACGAAGAACATAATGAGCTTAGGTCCTGATAATAGTAATTCGACTCGAGTCAACATATGTTTCAATTCGGTTCTCTTCTTTATAAAATTTGTTTTGTATTTATTCACCATAAATATGTAGAAAATATCAAAATTGTCATTATATTGAATTTCATTTATGTTTATGACATGACTTTTCACATTTGAAATATCATATTCTCATTCATTCATTTTTCGCCTCTTTTTGCTGCTCTTTACCCGTTCTTTCTTCTTCTTTTTTCATCAACCTTTCAATGAAAGCATATATTTTTTAACCGAAGTATGCGCTGGTCAGGCCCTATCCTCCGAAGCCCCGATACATTCGGGAGGACGCGCCAGAACAACCATCTTAACAGAGTGGTCTGGATAGAGTCTGTGGAGTTTGAAGAGAAAATCTCGATATTTTTTCCGTTTTCCCTCCTCTTTTTGAACAATATTCGTTTCGCCAGGAGCTGAAAACTCCACGACAAATATCGTCTAGCTCTTTGGTGGTTGAGAAGGACTACATCAGGCTTATTAGCTTTTATGAGCTCGAGGGTGGAGAACGAATAGTTCCAATAAATTCGGCACTTCTCGTTCCCCATAACGGATTCAATATCTCCCGGAGCGTAGGGCAACACCGGTGTCTCGTCAATACCGTAAGAGTACCGTAGATGGTAATATAGCACTCTTAGGGCCGCGTTATGTCGATGGATATTGGCCGAGACCGCATATGCTGGACATGCTGATAGCAAGTGCCTTAGGGTCTGGTGCGCCTTGCGGCAGGCCATCCACCTTGTGTCAGGAACCTCTATACCCATCACGCGACTGGCGTAGACTGACCATCCTGGCAAGCCATGATGAACCCACCAGCTTTTATCTGAGCTTTTTGCTGAACGGGTTCCAACTCGGTGACAGAGTTGTGGTCACCTCGTTCAGAGTCGAAAACTATACCGAGTTCATCAGCTGCTCGGGCAGCTGCCCTGAGGAGAAATGCTCCAATTCCTGCTCTCTCAGGGTCACAGACCATGCAGAGAAGGGGATCCGAACTCCTGACGACTTTACAGGCTGTATCCAGTACCATTCATGTGGACAATCCAAACTCAAAAGTCCACGGCCTCCCTGTTGTCGGGGGAAGTACAACCGTGGAAAGGACGATTTGGGATGCAAACTCCTATAGAGATGCTGCATCATTTTTCGGGTCTTTACGTCGAGTTGATACAGCTCCTCCCGAGTCCACTTCAGTACTCCAAACGAGTAGAGTAAGATTGGAACGACAAGCATATTTGTTGCAGCAACTGTGTTCTTCCCCGACAGTTCCGATGACCAGATCTGTCAAAGTTTGTGCTGCTACTTGCCGCGAAGAGAGTTTTTCACTGCTGTTATCTCTTGTGAGTGACGTTGTTCCACCCCGAGGTAATTATACGAATCTCCGGCATTCAGATGGTGTAAGATGCTTCCATCTACGAGCTGAACATCCTCTCTGTAGTCCCCGCATTGTCCTCTTTTGAGATGGACCATTGCATATTTGAGAAATTCCACCACCCTCAAGGGCTGATGAAGATCCTTCTCTCCAGAGGCATGAAGTTTAAGATTATCCATATAAAACAGATAGGTGACCTTGTGCCTCCGGTTTCCGGGGGTGCCACAGTCATACCCTCGAGTATTGCTGAGCGCAACGGATAATGGCAATAGTGAGATGCAGAAGAGAAGGGGAGTGAGGCAATCACCCTGAAATACACCCCTTCTGAAAGTGACCCACCCTGTTTGGACTCTTGCTTGACCAGATGTTATGGTGAAGCGAGTTCGCCAAAGTGGTATCAGTTGTTCAATGCATCTCACTATGTTGTCGGGTACCGCAAGGCATCTGAGCAAATGCAAGATGAGCTCATGCAAAATTGTTTCGAATGCCTTACGGTAATCGATCCAGGCCATAAAGAGGTTACGCTTATATTGTATCGAGTCCTGTGTTACACATCTATCGATGAGCAGGTTCTCTTTACATCCCGCGACTCCTCTCTTCGACCCTCTCTGCTGATATATCCGTTCGAACACTCGGTCAACTGCGGTGAGTATTCGTGTGTATAAGATGCTTGTAAACAACTTATAACATGCATGTTATCGGTCTGTGATTCTTAGGAATCAACAAATCTCCGCTTTTGGGAGATTTGTTCGCCCCTCGACAAACCAATCCGGAATCGGCTGCTCTCCGTTCAGCCATGAGTTGAAAACTCTGGCCAGATGGCAGTGAGTACTTGGTAGTTTTTTTCACCAGCAAGTGTTCAGCCCATCTGGGCCTGGGTAGCAAAGTTCTTGGAACCAACAAGGGCCCTTCGAACGTCATCCGAGGTTATGGGGTTGTGCAGCTCATTGAGCTCAGGCGATCAAAAATTCATTTTTTTCAAATTAATTGCTTATGAAAGTTTCTGCATTCTTAAAAATACGAGTGTGGATGCAGAGAAAACAAAATTGTACGCATGTGTCTAAAAAGATGATTCAATTTTTTTTCAAAAGCAGAAGTCTTTAAAAAAATAAAATAAAAAAATATCGTTGAAGTTTGTTTACCTTCCTTGGTACATTTCTCCTATTGTCTACCTCATCGTCGGACGACTGTAGATAATGAAATTCAAATTCTGGAGTGCACAGTAATTCCAGCCAGATCTTCCATATGTTTAAACACAACAGTAGTTGGAAAACTCAAACATCAGTTTATCAATAATTCCATTGTGTTTGATCAAACTTAATTATTCTCCGAAATATGGTTACTCCTATTGGAATATCGTAACCGATAATTACAAACGTTCACAGCAAGAGAGTCTTTGGTTTTTGCATTTACTTCAAATGAGAATATGAATATTCATAATCGCAGCGTTGTAATGATTTGAATGAAATTACGAAAGGACTGGCGCAAGCTAGTTATCCAGCCGCTTTATTTCCCACCATAATCATCTACTCATTTTGAAATATAAAACATCATACTTGTTGAAAAGGTATTCATCTCAAAACTTTTCATTTCGTTGTTCTATGAATGCCATATGAATAATCACTGAAATTTTCAAATAAACTCAATATAGATATTCGAATATATCATTTGAGTTTTTTGAAATTTTGAATTACATCTCTGACATCTTTGACCACTTTAGCAATGCTGCCAGTGTAGAGAAAATATCATTTTTAGAAATTTCTCAGAGTTCCAAGGAATATTTCATCCTACAGTTGATGATGAGAAAAATTAAAATCCTCAATATTCATGAAAGTATAGCAAGCACTCTCTGTTCATCGAAACTTACCTTTCTAGGTGGGAATTTTTATGATTGCACATCATTAAAAAAATGAATTTGAAATGAAATCTAAAATTCCCTTAGATTGTGTTTAGTTGATTGGACGGATCTACAACAAATGCATGTCGAGATTACTACTAAAGGAAGATGAGAAAGATTAATTTTGGGATATTGAGCTTTTTTGAAGATAATTTGACAGATGTCAAAGTTTATAAAACTTAAAATAAATTTGCCTTGCGTAAGGATTATATGAGAGAAAAAAGATCTGCTGAATAAGTTGGTATACTCGTAATTAAAATTGTTAATATAGCAGCCCAAGGAGTCTGTCAAGTCACCCATGATATAGAGAAAGCCGAGAAGTTCAATTGTTTCTTCATTGATAGTATAGTAGACATTAAGAATACCATTCCCCATTCTTCCCTTTGGACTAACAATAGTCTCCCACCTGTTAATTGTGAGATAACTAAATTTAGATCATTATCAATGTCAGAACTAAGAACTATTTTAAGAAACTTTGATAATGAAGGTAACTCCAATTATATAAACAACAAAGTACTTAAAAGTGTGTTTGAGGTAATGGGTGGAGTATTATTGAATTTGGTTAATACATCACTCAGAACTGGTAAAGTAGTGCAAAAACTAAAAAATAGTACAGTAATTTCTGTACCAAATATCAATAATACTAATGAAGCCATCAACTTTCTTCCGATAAATACTTTATCTCCCATTGAAAAAATGATTGAGACGGCGGTATATGAACAATTGATTGATTACATCGAAAGCAATGAACTGATTATGATGAACCAATCCGGTTTTCGATCTAAACACTCATGTGAAATAACATTACAAGTTTCAATATCCGAATGGAAACTTGCTGTTGATGATAATAAATATATAGTGGCAGTGTTTCTAGACTTCAAAAGGCCATTTGAGACAATTGACGTTAATAATATTATGGAATTTCTTGTTAAGTTCGTGACTGGTTTGAAAGCTATCTCTCTGGTCGAACTCAACAGAGTAGAATTAACGGGACATATTCATACCTAAAAGATGTCAATAATGATGTACTTCAAGGTACTTCTGTATGTTCTTTACATTGATGACATCAACTTCAATAATGGATGTGAATTCATTAGACTATTTGCAGATGATACTCTGATTGCAGTGAGTGAACCTGAATAACAAACGACAAACAGCTATCAATAAAATTAATGATATATGGTCAGAATATCTGAATTCCTTAACATTAATAAACTCAAGTTCAAAGTCAATAAAACGAGAGCAATGATAATCACAACAAAACATTTACATGATTCAATTGACAAAACATCTCTAAGTATAAATATTTACAATAAAAAAATTTGAATTGTCGTGAAATTCAAAAAAAATGAATATGAAAAAAACATTTCAATCAAATTTGCAATGAAATTGCATAAACACTCTTTTTCTTTGGCCGGGTAAACAGTTGCTTACCGTTTCAGACTTCCATTACAGTTTTCAAATCAATCATTCAACCACATTTCGATTACTGCGCTACTATACTATCACAACTTGATGCAAATTGTTTGTCTTCATTGCAAAAACTACAGAATAGAGGCATGAGGCATGAGCCTAATTTTAAGATGTAATAGATATACGCCAACTTCAACAATGTTGGAAGTTCTGGATTGGCTTTCTGTGAAAAACCGTCTGTTCTATCTTACCATGGTATTCATCTTCAAATTATTGTTCGGTAATGCACCCTCATATTTTGTCCAATTTATTATTTTCCATCACCAAACTCATAATTACACCACTAGGGGAGTTCTAATTTATATGTACCACGTTTGAACTTCACACGATCCATGAACTCCTTATTCCATAAAGGACTATTGGACTACAATAACCTCCCGCTGCGATGAGACTCTGGGTTCGATGAGTTTGATATAGACGTGTAACCACTATTGATTTATTTATCAATCAGAACATACATTGAAATATATACAAGTGTTAGCTGCGATACAACATTAATATCGCTATCGTCAAATTCACATTCAATAAACACACTGCCTTGTCGGCTGACCATGCCAGACTGACTGTCCAAAACAATTCGTCTCTTAACTCCGCGCGCCCCTCCACTGACACTCCACTAACAACACGTTGGCGGTAAAACTGAATCACTACACCGCTTGGGATAAAACAAAGTGAATCTATTATGACATGACATCCACATTATCTTTCATATTATAATAACATATATATATGTAGTATTTGTAATTTACATTGCTATTTTTCCTATTTATTGAATGCTTGGATAATTCCGAGCATAAATATTTCAGTGTTATGAAGTTGGACTGTGACTTTGTCTATCCAATTTTGAAATGTTTCTGGATATATTAGGATGCCTATTTGAAATAAATATATTATTATATTATTTATAATTGTCTTAAACACACACAAACACACTAAAATGAAATATTCATGAGACGATGGCAGGTATTTAGAGAGCAATCTCGGTTGTTAATGTCCTGAACGTTAATGACCTATGCCGAATGCTGGTGAAGAAGATGTTCCAGAGCTCGATTGCTTCTGCCTGTTCTATGCCAATTCTTGAAACTTATATGATGATAGAAGTACTCGAACGGGAAACAAGATTTCAGCAAAAACATTGATGATGCAGCTAAAGCTCTAAAATGAAAGATTCATGTCCAACAACATACAGCGTTGTTTCGATCTACCATAGATTTCATCAGTAGTACTAAACTGATGTAAACTGAATTTAGCTACTGCGATGTTAGTTTACTGAACTTGTGATTTTATCATACGTGTTATCTACGATATTATACTTTTCGATTGTTAGATAATACAGAAAATAAAACCCCAAAATTGTTTCGAACTCATTATTTAACAATTTCTGAAAATTTGTAGAGGTTTGCTTGAAGACTCGCCGCGAATGACTTCAATATATTTTTTACTAAAACGTTGAAATATTCTTCAGCAAGTTATAACTTGCTTGAGATTTTTTGCACCTTCTAGCTCATTACTATATGCTGTCGTTAAGCGATTTCAAATTCAAATTTAAGCGAAACGCTGCCGATACAGATAAAAAAAATTAACTAGGCGTGGCAATGATATTGTTAATGAACAACGTCGAGCGTCAAAGTGATCGACCTACAGCAATCCAGGACAAAGATTTGAAAATCCTAGTACATACTGACTCATCACAAACGTTGGATGTGATGGCGAAAGTACTGGGCGTCAGCTCTCAGACCGTTTTTTGTGATTCTAAACGTATTATAAAGGTCATGAACCTCGAAAAGTGGGTGCAAAATGACTCAAATGATCGACAGAAATTGTCAAGTTTCGATGTATGTTCTTCTTTGCTTTTGCTCAACCAACACGATCCTTTTTTGGACCGGATTCGGCACATGTTATGAAAAGTGGATTCTGTACGACAGGGGTGCTCAAACTTGAACCGTTGGCGATCTGCCTCAATATTGTTAGACTACGATCGATCGACTTTGAGAGGCTGCAAGTATGTGTGATGCATGATTTTCATTTTTTTTTTTAGTCAAGGTAAGTGTAGGTCTGCTCTAAAATGTCAATGAAAAAACTCATAATTATCTGAATTGCGAGTTTATTGGTTCTTATAAAACAAACGAGTTGTAGTGTTTAAACTCAACTAAATAGTGACTTTGAATGTTGAAACGTGGCACTGCATGTCCTCAGCATACTTTTCATAAGATGGTACGTAATTACCGAGTGCTAATCGCAAGTATGATGACATATGTTCGTCAGTTAGGATGGTATGCTGTGCGATGCTGTGGCTTTGAGATGTATATCTGATATAATCTGCACTGAATCATTTTCAACAGAACATGAGTCTATGTTAAACTGAATTTCTATTTCAGCTATTTCAGTAGCTAATTCCTCTATGTTTTTACACGAAAAATGATAATTCATAAATGGTGCGATATTTGCCAGTTTAATGAAATCATAAAAACGTATTTCGATTTGGCCCAAATTATTTGATAATTCTGCCTCATAAATATCATAATTCAACTGACGAATCCTTGCTTCCAAAGACGGAAAATGTTTCAGATACTTTCTTTTCAGTTGACTTTTCATAAGTTGCAATTTACTTTTGAATGCTTTTATTGCGCTAATCATCTCAATAATAGTTTTTCCTTTACCTTGAAGCTCCAAGATGGTGTTCAAATGATGTCCGTCAGAAATGCCAAATCGGTCAGCCATTTTTCGTTCTTCAATATCTGAGTGTCATTACCCCTTTCGTCCAAAAAAGCTGTTATTTCAGGCAATCATTATTGAAACCTTTCTAGGAATTTTTCGCGACTCAACCATCTGACGACCGTATGAAGAACTGACTCACTATCTTCTAACTGCAATTCAAAGAGCCGTCGTTGCAAGCTACGTACACGGATGAACTCCACAATTGTTATTGCAATGCCCATAATCTCCATGTTCAGAACTTCTGAACACAAAACTTGATGTATAATGCAATGGAAGTAGAGAAATGAAGGGAAATCGTCATTAGCTCGACTCAATGCCACAAAATCGTTTTTGTTTCCAGTCATTGCTCCATCGGTTGTAATGCGCACTAGTTTATAAATTGGTAGCTTGTAGTTTGTTGCAAAATTGAAAAAAACTCATATATATCTTCACCACGGGTCTTTCCTTTCAGAAGGAATCATTGTCAAAAACTCTTCCTTAGCCGACATGTCATTGAATAACTTTGGAATAAAAATACACAGTTGGACAGTGTCTGTCATATCGATGGATTTGTCGAACTGTAAAGAAAAATATGTACATTTCATGATATTATATTTTAGTTTATCTGCCACGTCTTGGCTCATGACTTCAACACTCCTTGTGACAGTTGGACGAGTTAACTGAAGTTCTCTAATAGCAGACATAATCTCTGTTTTATTTTTTAAATCTCCAAATAAAGTCTCACCCACTTCAATAAATGCTTCCCTCACAACTGATCCATATTCAAGTGGTTTCTTCTTTATCGCCAATATATGAGATATTTTAAATGACGCGATCGTTGCAGCTTTTGATCGTTTGGCTGCTTGGCATGCTTTGTTCTTTTTTCATACAAGTTATCAAATCACGTACTTTTCATTTCCTTTATTCACTCTGTGACGGAAAATCCTTGTCATAGTTTTTTTGGAACGTTTTATGATGTCTCTCCAAGTTTCTACGCTTAGGTATTGCAACTGACACATGGAATATGAGACAAATGCATTTATCCTTTACCATACAAAAAAAATTCTTTCGCCCAATCGTTATTAAAATGATACATTTTACTTTTCTTTGCGGCACTAATTTTGTATTTTTTATTAATGAGCTTTGTATCGCCTTCAAGTCACAACTCAGAATGACTCCCATTCCTGCAGACGCAACATTTATATTGGCGCGAACGAAGTCTCGAATGTTCCCGTCAAACACGCCGCCCGAAGTTTCTAGAAAAATCGACGGGAATCGTCGCGGTTTTTCTTTGACAAGTACCGCGCGTTCCTTTGATAAATCCGCAGCTAGCAGGGGGTTATAACGATGAATGAAAGTGATGAGGGTGTTATTCTTGTCTAATTGTGGATCGAAGAAACATTAGTAGTTTATTCATTTCATTTTATTTTAGTGACGTACCTACCAAAACAAAATCTGTGAGTATTTCTTTATCGGAATTTTTTTCTCGAGATCGACTCAAAAAACACTCGCGAACACTTTCCAAAGGCAAAATCTCACCAAAAAAGACCGGGGTTCCTGTATGGTGGTCAGCGGTGTGATTCTCTATAACTTTCTGCAACCGGGCCAAACCATCACAGCAGTGTCCTATTGTGAAGAAATCGATGAAATGTACCAAAAATTGCGCCAGCAGCAGCTGGCGTTGTTCAATAGAAAAGGTTCGATCCTGTTCCAAGACAACGTTCTCATGTTTCACAAATCACTGTCAGAAAATTGAACGAATTGAGCGTGAAAGTTCTGCCTCATCCACCATAATCTCCAGACTTCTTGCCAACCGACTTCCATCTTTTCAAGCACTTCGATAACTTTCTGACCTGTGGAACCCCCGCCAATCAGAACCAGGCAAAAACAGCCTTCGTCAACTTCATCGCTTCCCAAGCAAACAATTTTTATGCTGAATTAGTCGACTTGTGTACGTTGGCAAATGTGCACTGATTCAGATGTCGCATATTTCGATTGCATTGAATAAGTATTTACTGATATATCACAGTTTAAGGTGGATTCATAAAAACGTATAAAAATTTCTAAATAACGAAATACCAGCACTTCACTCATTACGTGATTAAGTAACGATAAATTCGTCCGGGGAGTACAGAAGCCTTGATTTTCGCAATATTTTGTTTTAAAAGTACTACACTTATTAGGTTAACTTAGACTGCTGAACCGACGTGAGAAGTGATATATGTTTGAGGCTATTGCACCCCTACGAACGACAACCCTCAGAAGTCGAAACTGGTACAAGCTATGGACTAACGAAGTGTTACCTTTCAACGTGTGAATCATAACACGGGTTGGGCGATAGCAAGTGAAAATCGAGCGTTCAGCCTGGGTCTTGAACCATCGACTCACACGCAGCCGATTGATTGAGTGAACAAAGCACCTACGTCGAACTGCCCGGCTACCGACCTCTTAAGCAATCCTATCGGTCGTTTCTCACTATCACTCAAGGGCCAGGTGGATTTAATTACTTATACCTTTCCAGGCTAAGGAGTAATATATTTTACATACATATTTCATTAAAGATGAGATGTATTATACTTCAAGATGTTGAAAATGAATATTTTCGATTTTTTTTCACTCTTGGTTAGTTTTTTGTTTCCATTATGATCAGAATGTTAGGACCAATATTATGTTTTATCATGTGTTTTTCAAATAAAACCAACTCGCAGCATTATGAATTATTTCATGAAACTTCAAGTCACATACATATGACACATATACACTGGTGTAGCGACTCATTCATGTAGGATTTTCATGCGTATCTGTCGCGCAATGTGGCTTACTAGATTTCATTAAAGCTAAATACCGTTAATAACGCTCTTCATGTGACGGTACCGTGTTGCGTATTCTACGTGATGATGTAAATTGAGAATTAGAGGACATAAAATATTATTTTACATTATGTATGCAATCGCGTGAGAGTTCATCGACTTCCTTAAAATACTTTGTATTGAACTTGAACCATTGTTACGATCTTCATTCGGGTTCGAAAGCCGTCATGGTTCACTGATGACCATCAAGATGAATAAACCTCTGAAGAAGCCAGCCACTCGTGCTAGCGAAACGTTAGGATACAGTGGCAAACCACGACGGCCTTCGAACTCCAATGAAGATCGTAACAATGAAAATATCGGTCGCGAAAGCCTAAATCAATTGAACTTGAACCATTCAGTGACAGTTTGTGTTTTAATGTGTTTTTATGTTAGTGTTGGAATGGAAATATTTATATAACGGTGAGTGAACACGTTTGCATTACTATAAGCCTATTGGATATAAATTAAAATATTTCATAAGTATTGTTACATCTGTGGATCCTCTTTCGTTATATGGTGCATTTCGTTCGCATAATTAGTCTGTTTCAGATTTTTCAAAGGACAAAACACAAGCACTACAGGAAAATCCTTAAGGTGCTCTCAGAACGATGACTGTGCGAACGTAGCGATTCACATTGGATTTGAATCGCTGGAGATAAAATCCATCTGGGAAAACGTTCTCAGGAAGTTTATTCCACATAAACGCAGTTCTCCAGATGGAAGAATTCTCAAACAGTGAAGTTTGAGGTGTACTGAGTTCAACCTCAAAACGGTGAGTAGCCACAGTTCGTCGCGTATTTCTGATATGTACCGCTCTTAGTGGAATCAAATGTGCCAAGTCACTTGAACACTTCCCGTGAAAGTATCTTTAGAAGAGAGACGAATCTACAACCTTTCTCCGATGTTCCAGGCTATCACGGTTGCACGTGATGTTTGCGTCTCCAATCAGGCGAATGGATCTTTTCTGGATGGAATCCAGCAACTTCAGGGTATGCTTGGAGGCAGAGCTCCATACGTGAGAATAATACTCTCCAAAGAAGGTCTGATCTGAGCTTTATAAAGCTTCAAAATTTGCTGATGTGTTTATAATTTTCTGGTTCGGAACAGTGTTCCAAGCCTTTGAGAAGCAGCCTTTGCCAGCGATATGATTGTGCCAAGGTGTCCATTTTAACCTCCAACAAACTTTTCAAAACAGAAAGCGGAATTATGTAAGTGCAAAAGAGAAAGTACATCACGGCGAACATTTTCATTTCTATTTTTTTTTCATAACTATTTCAATTAATAATTCTTCGTTTCAAAATACTTTCATCCCAATTCGAAATCACTTCTAGATTCTCATTAGGATATGCAACCTCATGTTGCCGGTAAAAATGTGCCTCTGTAGCCGATGCACGATGGATTTGTCTTTCCTGTCTGAAATTAATAGTCAGTGGTAAAGTTATAACTACCCCACTCGTTTTACAAAAATTACTGAAACAAAAGCACATACCAATATTCACCAGTATATAGATATCTTAACATGATCACTTTTCCAACATCTTTCTTGTCAAACCTACTAGATATACACGTACGAGTCACTAAACATACTACTAACTAACTCAAACTATCATATTTCACAGATATACAGTGTGTCCGCAAAGTATGGAATAAATTCGATATTTCCAAAACCAAAGGTCGTTTTACAAAAACCTAAAACACGTCGATTTTTAATTTTAATATCCTACATTTCACAACAAAATTTCATTATAAATGGTGATCATATAAATGTGATGACGTCATCAGCAATTTTTTTAAGTGCAACGTCCTGTCAGTTTTAGATAATTCGTAACGTGATGATTTCGAAAATGTATGATACTTGGGGTCTAACGGACAGAATTTGAAAGATGTGCGCTTAGAAAATACATTTTATTGATATCTTATAAAAGTAGAAAAATAAATAATTATTTTATATTTTTTTCTAATCAATAATTTTACAATGGAAAAGTAATCCAGTAATAAATACATGACGTTATTTTAAATGTTCGAACTGTAGTCCTTGCTGTAGTTGACAGTAACCGTGCTAACAAGTATTTCTTATTAATTTCAAAAAACTAGCTTTTATTATTATTGTGAAATGTCATTATTTTGATTGACGTTCAGTAACTGTTGAATAAAACAGTAGTTGTATTAATTCGTGAATTTTCTGTGGTATTGCTTCGAATTAATTTGAAGTAGTAATGAATTTAAGTGTAAAGCAAAGAATTGAAATACTTATGATGGTTGGCAATGGAGACAGATCGCGAACTCAGATGGAAGTGTGCAACTTATTCAATAAAAAATATACAGAAAGACGCATTACGATGTCAGCAGTAAGTAAGATTGAAAAGAAATTTCGAGAAACTGAAAATGCACGCAAATCAAGTCGTCCTTCTGTAAATGATGATACAAAACTAGATGTTCTACTTGCTTTTGAAGAAGATGTGGACACTTCTGTTCATATGGTTAGTCGTGATTTCGATGTCAAGTAAACAACTGTACACAAAATATTAAAACGTCTACAGGAATTGAACAAGGATGATCGAGATAGAAGAATATAATTTTGTGAAGCCATGATGGATAACTGTCACAGAGACCGTCTCCTCGAAAAAAGTATATTTTTTTCTGATGAAGCCACTTTTTCATTGAATGGTGGGGTCAACAGTCAGAATTGTAGGTACTGGGTCAAAGACAACCCCCACTGGAAGCGTGAGCATCATACGCAATACCCGTAAAAGGTAAATGTATGGGCTGGCATTGTAAGAAACAGGATCATCGGACCCTACTTTTTCGACGGTACTTCAGACGGACCAACATACCTTCAGTTTTTAAGGGGATATCTTGTACCTACTTTAATTAAGTTATTCCCTAGTAGAATCAATCCTGGAAGTTTTGATGAAAGTTTATGGTTTCAACAGGATGGTGCGCCTTCACATTATGCTGCAGATGATCGGTGGTATCTCGACCAAATGTTTACGAACCGATGGAATGGTAGACGTGGACATATTGAATGGCCAGCGAGGTCGCCAGACTTAAATCCGTTGGATTACTTTATGTGGGGCCATCTGAAAAATGTTGTTTATAAAACGAAACCAGCAAATATTCAAGAATTAAAAGAGATAATTCGAGCAGAAATGAACAATATTTCTCAAGAAATCATAAACAAGGTTCAACAAGGATTTATTCAACGTTCAGGTTACTGTCATATACAGCAAGGACTAGAGTTCGAACATTTAAAATAAAGTCATGTATTTATTACTGGATTACTTTACCATTGTTAAATTAATGATTAGAAAAAAATATAAAATGAATAATTTATTTCTACTTTTATTAGATATCAATAATTTTTTTTTCTAGAGGGCACATTTTTCAAATTCTGTCCGTTAGACCCCAAGTATCATACCTTTTCGAAATCAGCTCGTTACGAATTATCTAAAACTGACACCAAATACAGGGGTTGCTTTTAAAAAAATTACCGATGACGTCTTCACATCAATATGGATCACCCTGTATGATGGAATTTTGTTGTAAAATGTAGAATATTAAAATTAAAAATCGACGTGTTTCAGGTTTTTGTAAAACGACCTTTGGTTTTGGAAATATCAAATTTATTCCATACTTTGTGGACACACTGTCCGCATTATTCCATATTATGTCCGTATTATTCAATGGCAAGTCCATTGAGAGCATACAAATTCATTATTCACAATCAACTAATGTAGTTAACTTTCTGAATTGTTTTATTACATATTGAGTTTTTCAAAATTTGTTTGTGTGAAGATTCTCGTTCCGTATAAACTGGATTGATATTCAAACTCACAAACACACACACACACACACACGCATGGACACATATTCCTCCCCTGCCGAAGTATCAGGTGATGCCCAATGTTATCACCAGACAGTCAATTCAATTAAATTTTTATTTGTTCATCCTATTGCGCGGGGATTTCCATGAAAGATTGCTAGTGCAGATAGAGAAAGGACCACACTCGAACTGTAATTGGAATGAAACTCTGATTAGAAAACTTCCGAATAGCTTCATGATATGAACTTCTGGTGACCCAAAGCCAAGTTGGGGGCCTAGTCCTAATGAAATTCGCAGAGTTAGAAAACGAGTTTCCCCAATAGAAATAACCCCTCGAGTGAAATTAACATGGAAATTTTCATACAAACAATATTTTCATTACACTGATGAAATCGTGGATTCTCTGGTTTCATTAAGATCACTTTATTATCTGTTAGGGTGGCCTTTGTTTATTTCTATATTCCACGAGTATTTTCAAGTTGTGATTGTTGTTTCAGTAAATTTAGTATGAATTGCACGGTGAGAGATGTGGCAACATTTTGTGGGAGCTGAAATATAATTTCCTTGGTGAAACATTTTCACTGTTAGTTGTTACTTCAAGAAAATTGATTGATAACAGAACATTTCAGAAGTTACAAATTCACTAAAAACTTTATCAAATCTCATCTCATAGTCCCAAATACGATCGTTTAACAATTGTTGTATCCATGAAAAATGGTTATACAATTTTCAAAATTTGATTTTGAAACATCTTTTATATTACAGTAGGTGATTTCAAAACCCAAACAGATGATTAATTCTAGTAAAACACGTAGATTTTTTTAAACTACTCGTAGTTTTCATAAGTTGTCAATGAATAACGTTTTTATAAAATCACCTATTCACCTAGAAGTGATAATTTATTGTGATTGTTTTTTCAAAGTCTACTTGTTTTGTCAGAATTATTCATTTATCTGATTAAGTTTTCGCATAAAATGTCAATGATCAACATATTTATGAATACTAGTTTTTCTAAACATTATATTTTATTAAATTGGAAACGGTATATTTTTAGGAGAGATTTTTGGGAACAGAAGTTTTGGATTTCTACTTCTTCATCTTTATAGATGGAGTTGTCCATTTCATTTGTTCATTGTTTACTTATCGGCAATTTGGATATTCGATGTTTATGAGTTTATCAGCTGTGGTCTGCAGGTTTTTATTCCTGACTTCTCGTCTGCTACTATGGGAGACGAATCTTCAGGTTTAAAAACTTTCAGACCATGGATGATAAATCTGGTAACATCGGACAGATTGTTAGTCACCAGCCCTGAAAGCCTAAAAACTATGACCAAATTGCATGTTGTACATAATATTTTTCCCAATAGAATTTGTTTTCGTTTGCCATTTAAAATGACTTGATACATCTCAGTAATTTAGTCATAAAAGTATTTTCACATCATCTACTCTTTTGACACAATTATATTCGTAGTGAGGTATTTTAATTTTCAATTGAATAATATGAAATATTAGTTTTTTGAAGACTATTTCACTTCGACTGATTTTCTGTCACACACGGTTCATCAATTATGTTTGTTACCAAAACACTTTGTTCTTCCAATGTTGCCTATCAGAACTTTCTTTCACAAATGCCTTGGAAATCTCACTGTTGCTTATTTCCAAATGACTTGATCAAAATACTTTACGGACTCCACTTTTGACTCTTAGAGACTGACCGATGGAAAATAAAGATAGCTAGCTCTTTGATTAAGTTTATCAATGAAATCTGAAAGTTATCCAACTAGTAGTTTATTTGGTATCTAGGTAGGTACATCTGAAAGGATTAAGTCTATCCTCCCACTGCAACCCATGAGAGTTTATTGTGGCTCACATATAGTGAAACTATAACAAATGAATCCAGTGTTTGAACGAAGCCGATTGATCCACACTTCTTCTTTCAATACCCGAATTCACAATAACAATATAGAACTGTCTATTTCCACGAGCTCCTCAGTTAGGAACTCAATTATTTTGAACAGTATTGAACTATTCAATTACCTTTCAGTCCAAATTGGAAAAATAATGTACAATAGATTCAGAAAAGAGGTCAAAATGCTTCTGGTTGATGGAGTATTTTGATGATCGTTTCGATCTTTGATACACTTACGAACTAATATTTATTGGCTCAGTTTATTTATATATTTATGTTTGCTATTGTGATTATATTTGTCAATTCTTACCCATGTATTCCTCGCCCACCTAAGCTCTGTATATTATTTCTTCATTTTCATTCATACTGTAATGAATCTGAAGCCGGCCCTGACCGACGCATGACGCATAGCGAAATACCGCGAAAGAGCGGGAAGGATGCGGATGAGTCCCGAAATCCGCAGAGGGATCCGGAACGTTCGTTGACGATATAAAAAAGGTCGCTAATCGTCCCGAAGAGGAGTCTGTACCAAGAAAGCGAATCGAGCGATTAACAAACGGTGAAGATAAATTAAGCGTTAGTTACTGAGTGGTGTAAATAAATTAATTGTGATAGTGAAGTATTGTTAAAATAAATTTGTTTAAGACAGTTAATTCTTTAATTCGTTACAATACTCTTTGTTTAATGCATTGCATATTTTCTCCAGGAAAACTATTATCATTAACAATAATTATAAGAGTTTGACTATAAGATGTATTTTTCTTCTGACAATAGAGTATATTTTTTCAAGAACAAAACACAAATACTACAGAAAAATCTTCAAGGCGCTCTAAGAGCGGTGCCTGTGCGAAATAAACGATTCACGTTGGAATTCAATCGCAGGAGAAAGTTATTGAATAGTGAAGTTCGAGATGTACTGAATTGAACCTCAAAACGATGAGCAGCCACATTCAATCACGTATTTCTGATATGTACCGCTCTTGATGGAATCAAATGTGCCATCCCCTGTGAAAGTTTCCATGAAAGAGAGACAAATCTCCAACCTTCCTTCGATGTTCCAGACTATCGAGGTTGCAAGTTATGTTTGTGT
The DNA here is from genome assembly GCF_025532065.1 of Leptinotarsa decemlineata. NCBI lineage: Eukaryota > Metazoa > Arthropoda > Insecta > Coleoptera > Chrysomelidae > Leptinotarsa > Leptinotarsa decemlineata. The sequence continues at coordinate 1,810,000 of NW_027412544.1, forward strand.
CTCAAATCAGGAAGTTGGCTCTTTTCTGGATGGAATTCAGCAGCTTCATGGTATTCTTAGAGGCGGAGCTCCATACCTGATTTCTCCATAGAAGGTCTAATATGAGCTTTATAAACATCAAAAGTTGCTGAGGTGTGTACAGTTTTCTGGTTCGGAACAGATTAAATGATTGATTAGTTGATATTTGGTGTATGATTTTCAGGTCACCTGGTGAATAATTTTTCAGTTCCCTCAACAGGTATTGGCAGGATTGAGGCTTTCCTGATAACTAAGAATTTGATTTGATCCGTGGCGAAACAATTACAGAGTATGTGAACTATTATCAGGATCAGTGAAGAATGGCCTACTCTGAGGTTGAAAGACAACGAAAGGTAGGTCAGCAACACACATGTATGGCTTGAGTTTCAAGATTTTTGTCTCGGATTTCAGAAAGACGTATTTGAAAAATTGAAAATCTGAGAGTGTCCCTTTACGAAACCAGACATTGGTATTGCTTGAATATAACGGTTATTGAATCTATGTTTGGGCAGGGTGGAAAACCAGTTTTTCATACGATACCAAAACCGGAATGACTTTTTGTCATTTCTGTTTTTCCAGTTGCTACTTTTTATTATTTTTCTATTCATGAAAATTAGGGAGTCGGAGAACCCAAAATTATTAGTCGTGTTTGAAGTCTTCTAATATGCAAGAAATTTGTATATTTCGCGATGCTGCATACTTGGCACTGATGAACCAAAGATTGTAGTAGAAACCAGCTTTAGCGAATACTGTGAAAAATGGCGACCTATAAATAGTCTCGAAGTATCAGGAAAAGGACAGATATCAATCGGAGATGTGAACACTAAGAATCAAAAATGATTGACAGTAGAAGATAATTTTGGGATACTAAAGAATCACAGACAACTAAAAAGTATATGAGAGTGCTAGACATATTATCAATTCAATCAATTATGGAGATATTAAACAAGTATTGGTTTGATTATACCTACTGTTGTAAGACAATGTAGAATAGTTCACAAACCAAACTGACTAATGAAGTTACCATGTAGCGAAACGCATCTTAAATGGAATGCATCGTGGACATATGTTATTATCATGAATACAAAATTCCTAAGTTTTTTGAATCTCAGAAACTTCAAAATATATTCCAAGATGTGAAGAAAATAATACGAAAATATCTGTTTTAACACTGATTATAAGGTTTTTTAAGTTTCATTTGTGAATACAACCTCAAATCCTTTATTTAATATTGATTCATAGAAACAGAAATCGAGATGAACCTGTGTTCAATTATATTAATCGTTGCTCAATTAACAAAACGTGTTGTTTTGTTTTGCGAAAAATCAATACATTCATTCAGCTGCCTACAGAACAAATAATAATACGCTGTTGCCTTGAAAACGTGATCCGTTATTTGCCGGACAATATAAACTCATACTTCTGTTGTCGACTTATGGCCACAATGTGTTTTTAAGTTGGAGCCCTGAAAAATCAATTGAAAAAAGACTACGAATGAGATTCACATTTGGAGGAAATAAGGTCAGTTCCAACCAGGGGTCGAGAACTATCGATAGTCTTGACCATCGATAGTATTCGATAGTTCAACTTTTGACTATCGATAATTATCGATAGTTTTCGATCGTAAACTTTTTTTAAAAGTTTTCTATTATTTAATAAATTGGAATAGACACTCTATGGAAGCAAATAAAATACGATTCATTTAGTATAAAAGTTTTAATTAGTTTCCATTCAAATCTAACCTAACAACAAATGTAAATTCTTTTATTAAAAATCTGTTATTAAACGTACAAATTAAAAACAGAATAAAAATAAAACTACAACTAAAACAAAACAAACCATAAAATATAAAATGTAAACATTCGATGACTGGATTGACTGGTGACTTTTTCTTCTTTTCTTATCCTATAATGACAGATGAAACTGATGAAAGAAGTTCCATCTTTCTCTTCTTTTCTTACTTTTGTTCTGAATAATGTTATTTTCTACTCTTTTTTTCACTTCTTTCTTTGTGTCATTTATGTCAACGGTCAATATCAAGTAAAAAATGTCCAAGATACGTTGACATCACTCACACAACACAACTATCGAATACCATCGATAGTCTAAAAATATAATCGATAGTGTTCGATAGTTGAAACTATCGATAATTATCTATAGCGCCATCGATAGTTCTCGACCCATGGTTCCAGCGTGTATGACCCATCGAACATGAAAGGTATTACATAGTGAAGAAGAAATATTTCAGGGCAGAAAGGAAAAGGACGAGCTGGTGAATTAGCTTTAACGAAAAGCTAAGAGAAAGAAAAGACTGTTGTTGCATTCGAAAAAGTCAGCCAATGCCTGCAAAGGAAAATAATAGAAATAAATTGCTATATATTCACAAAATTCGATGTGAAGTCGAGAAAGTATCGAATGAAATGCAAACATCCAGTATCAGCTTGGAATATTTAGTTCCAGCAGTCTTTTATGTGCGTTAGTATTATTTTGAATGTATTCAAAACTCTTTTGTGAGTTTCAATATAATTTACGATTTGGACTCATGTAGAGGAGCAAACTCCTGATATGGTGATAACTCCGTCAGTTATTTACTGGACAATTAAAAGCTTTTTTGTACAGTGAAAGAAAAATTGAACACAAAGTGTATAAAATGCATCCTGTGTAAGACGATAATAATAATGATAATATTGAAGGTCTTCATTAATTTTCAGTTGTACTCATACATTTGAACTAAAGTGAATGGCCTTGGTGCGTTTGTATATATGATAGGACTGGGTCTCTATCGGCTGACTGCTCTTGTATAGATCAAATAAACGATATAGTGCAACCTACCTATCGCTTCAAAAACACTTTACTAACACTCTTCGAAAGCTTCTGATAATTCCTCTTCCATATTCTCTGTTTCACTATCACTGTCGTCATTTAAATCAATAATGAATTTATTTCCACCATTAATATGGAAGTGTCCAATCTTCATATAGACTTTTTCAACTAAAATTACTTTTTTAATCCTTTTCTGCCAGTCTTCTTCGGTAATATTAGATACTTCTTCTTTAATTAGCTCTATTACCTTCGTATCAAATTTTGGAAAATTGTTTTATCGCCTGATGCTTTTTTTTAATTTTTTCCCAAATCAACTCGATAAGATTGAAAAAACAAAAATAAGAGGGAAGTATCAGTATGGTGTGTCCATACCTTTCAGCATTACTCTCAAGGACATACACTTTTCCAAATGTTTTTGTCTGTAAAACTTCAAGTAGTTGGTTTTTGGTATAGAAATCTTCATAATACAAATTGTTATCCATTAAAAAAAATCGTATTTCATCTTTCCTCGAATTTTCATTTGGTACTTCGATGAGCTACCGCGACGTTTGTTTATCATTTCAAGTCTCAATCCTATCTTCTTTATCCAATTCTGATAAGTTTTGTCACAGCAGCTCATGTTATGGCCGGAAGTATTCAATTTCTTCTTCATGATTTCAGTTGTAGGGATCTAATTGCTTTTGTAACAGTTGTATATTGTTATTTTCAAGATTTTTTTAGATGAACATCTAAAGATTTTGATATTTCTTTTTCGCATGCATGACTTCAAATTTAATTTTATATTTCTTCACCCAATCATGAAACTCGGTAAGTGAAAATTATCCAATACTAACCGCCAATTCTACAGTCCACGTGGACTAAATCGCAAGCGGTTCATTTCTATGTATTGGTTTTTTTGGCCTCTGAGAGTGCCGCTAACTTTAAGTGTGCTTCGTTTACTTCGACTATACCTGATGGGTCTGACCTTTCTCCAATTATTGTTGAAATCTTTATGTTATGAAGCGCTGGTTTCCCTGTCTCGATGATGAACAAGCTCTCCTCCTTATGTATTTCTATGACCTCTCTAAATAGCCTTGTTTGCCCTCTGAGAAAGCATGTTCTGCAACTGCCGATTTATCTGTTTCACCGAAGTGGCAATTCCTTTTATTCTCAGTCAAGCGCGTTTCAACGCTTCTTTTCATGGTTCCGATGTAGAACGAACCACAACTACACTGTGTTCGGTATACTCCTGGGGTACTTATTAGATCCCTTGGGTCTCTTGCTGACCTAAAACGATCCTCTATTGTTCTTTTGGGCTTCAAAAATGCCCTAACTCTATGTTTGAAGGTGGTTGACAATGTTTCGTGGTGTATTTCATTAGTTCATCGGACTTCCATTGTCTAAAATGATATATAAATTGATTCGAAATCCCTGAAAAAGTCTATAAAAAATTGAAGAGATTAACTGAAGAATAACAAATATATAATGAACATTTTTATTATTCACAATAACGATAAAAATAAAAGCAACAATAAAAATTATTTGGCCCTCCGGGGCGACTTCATGGATTCCAGTGGCGCATTTGCTTTTTCAGCTGCAGAAAAACCCGGAAAAACCTGCAGCACCACATCATCTGAAGATCTCGATCTACCAATGCCCTCTCTCTTATAAAACAAAATATAGGGTGTCTCCAGAGGCTCCAATGGATTCAATGCATCGCCAGAACACTTCGTGACAAGACTATCGTCAAACTAAAACCAGTCCGTTTCGTCTTTGACCAAGGCGTAATAATGACCAAGTTCAACGCCAGAACATGAATATTATAATAGTGGTCTGCTAGATTGGAATGTTCATTTATTTCGAACCTTCCAAAGAGTTTCTTGCTTCCGTCAAAGGTTGAGTCTTGTTTGAAGATCATCAGTGTTATTATTAGATTGACTGGTGCCTCAGATATACTTGTTTCCTTATAACAGTCAGTTAGTTTGGCATATGTTTGGCAATACAGTTGATCATCACCTGTTAAAAATTCCATTTTCAGATGATTTAACAATGAGCTTTGCACGGACTGGTTATTAGTCATATTAGGAAAAGCTAGATGAAGTTCCAGAAATTCACTACCTCTTGAACATCTGCTACAAAGTAAACAAGTGGGGATTTTTTCAACAAAAGATTTACAAACACAAGACAAGATGGACTATACGGAATCATTCAATCCGGAGCGGTCAGGAGTATTGATTTTGCTATTGTTTTGCTCACGAAGAGTATTCAATAAGAACCCCAAGAATTCGGAACAATCCTCTTGTTGTCCTAACGAGTATCTAGTGGAATTCATAGACTCCAGAAAATCGGTTGGAGGGAAAGACGATACAAATATTAAAAAAAACTGAAATTACAATGAAATATAATACATGCAACAATAAAAAAGTAAAAAATTGAACTATTAATACGAGATGAAAATTAAAAATTATTAACAAGAAATGAAAATAAAAAATTGAATGATTCCAAGCCAAGTTACTTCACGAAGTTTCGATTGTTGGTATCCACAATCGTCTTCGAGTGATAACCGTTATCACCCCTCTTTTCTGTCGCGGATAATGATTTGAATGCTTATTCAAATATCGGTCCGTATGGGTTAGTTCCTGTATATTTCATACCCAAGTCGGCCATTCTCCCGTCGTTTTACTAATACATTCAGAAAAGCGAGTCTCCCTTCCTCTTCTTTCGCTGTTGTCACCTGGAATCCCGATATCTAAAAATACAAATGTCCCCGAAACGTTACCAATTCCTTTTCTACGTGACTTCCATTAACATATTGAAGCCAGCAGGAGGGTCGGACTGGCGAATATTCAAGAGTCATTCGAATTGTTCCATCTAGAATTTGGCATCTAGTGGACTTAGTGACTTCTCATAGCAATTATTTCTTTTTCTCACAGGATTTTTCATCCCTGGCTTTCATTACCATTTGAGGGTCAGTTATTTGGATGTTTTATAAAATGTTTTGATACCTGATTCACAACTTTTTTTTAATAATGGTAATCAACCCTGCAGATAATAATAGAAACATATGGTTTCAGCAAGATGAAGCTACACCACATGCAGCAGCAGTATCAACTTATCTCAATCGAGTTTTTCCATATCTATAGATAGGTAGTTGTGGCAAAATTGAATCCACCCCATTCTTGTAATCTTACTCCACGAAATAAAGAATCTATAAGAGGAAACCAACTAATATTGATGATACAAAACACCGCAGAGATGTCGAAAAATTTCAACACAGTCTATTATTTTTTTGTCAAAAAATGAACTGTGCCTTTTTTGAGCATATGGGGCTTAGACTATGATTATTGTGTATAATGTAAAACTTCAATCCGTTCTATGGCATCATTAATCATTGTACATACAAATTGAAAAATTGAAAAGTATTATTTTTGGTCATCAACGACCAAAAATCAAATAGTGCTATATTGCTGAATCGAGAATTGAAAACCGTTTTGAATGCGGTATCATACGTTACCCCTTTTCATTTGAAATTTTCACAGGGGTAGCTACTACCACTTGAAAGTTGAAGGGGCTGTAGAATAATTTTATTTATTTTTCATATCTCATATTTTGATGGTTAAAAAAGTATTGAAAAGGTCGAAGAACTGGAAAACAGGGTGCCCCACGATTCGAAAAATCGACAGAAATTGTCACGTTTCGAGGTCTGTTCTTTGCTTTTCGCAAAACATTTTTTTATCTGATCGTCACGTTTGATGAAAATGGAGTCCTTTTACGACAGCAGGGGACTTTCAGGACAGTGGTTGAACATTGATGATTCCTCCAGGCACTTCTCGAAGGCGAAAACCCACCAAAAAAAGCATGATTATTGCTTGGTGCTCAGCAACTGGTGTGATTCTTTCTTTCTTTCCTCACTGTATGACTTATCCATTACAAATTTGAATCTAGCAACGGCACGGCGCCTGAGATTATCAAATTATGTGATAATCGGTTGGCTATTGCTGTCATATTTGTTGTTGATATATGTATTTTTGTCAATGCAGTCTACATTAAGAGTCATCTAAAGCAATCTAATCTCAATAATACACGTCAGTACCCAAGATCCAGAAGGGTATCTGATAAGCATAAACGGTTCTTTGTACACTAATATCAAAATCTCATCTCTCGTTAAGCCTACTAACAAAATATTTTTCGTTAAACGCACCCGCAAAGCCTCTGACAAAGGGTTGAAACTCTAGTAAAGCTCCCGTGATGATCTACAGCTCGCATATAAGCCCTCAAGCGGAAGCACACACATCCTCGGCTGTGAAAGCACTGGATAGCCACATAACACATCTAACCTACGATCATGCGTTGTCTCGTGTGCTCTTCCACTTTGACCGATATCTATCCACTTTGATTTCATTAACAAACACAAAACTTTGATGTTACTCAACCGAGTGGTTCTTAGCGGGGAAACTCGTTCTTCGCTTCCCTTTGATCGTTCATTCACAAGCGAATGCTTTTATACTTGGAAAAGCGTCCGCCGCGGATATTTTCGCATTTTTTTCGGTTCAGGTTGCTCGTCCTGTTGACCACTCGTTTTCGCGCGTGAAAAAATAACGCCTATTATTAGTTATCGTCGGGCGTTACTTGTCAGTGCTTTCAGTCTTGGGAATTATGATCAAAGGCAACTTACGGACGACTTACTCGTTATCGAGAGCTTTCGACCGTGAGCTTTATTCGACGAACATCCCGGATGCTTATTAGGGTGTAGATAAAATTGTGTTTGAAGTTGATTTGCGGGGCGAAAAATGTCGACGGATTTTTCTGGTTCGTGTAAAATATTTCAACGCCATCGGGATCACTGAAGCGTCCTCAGAGTGCAAGGCTCCTGAAATGATGGAGATTAGCCGATATTCTATCGGGCAGATTTCGCTTTTTATAGATTGCAAATTGTTTTCAATCGTGCGAAAGTACTTCATAAAAAACACACTAATAACAACACATGAAAGAAGAAAACATTATTTTTGAATATTATTGAATGAATTTGATAATTCAGACACGGTTTGATCTGTATTAGAGTGTTGGTACATGGGATGTTTCTTTTCCGCTTGGGGCTTTGTTCACGAGATGAAGCTGTTACTAAAGTTTCATATACGCAGTCGAGCCGCGTTGAAAATAATTGAGTTCCAGGCACGCTTTTTGAGTCGGATCTTCCCTGCATTGATGATAGGTAATACTTGTGGTATTCATTTCAAATAAACGATCACTTCTAAAATATCAGCGTAGTCAGTTGAAAAAAAAAAAACAAATGTACGAATGAAATTTCTGAGTTTTTGTTGAATGGTTGATCATTTCAACGATGACCTATCCCAACAAAATAGCGAAGAATTGTCCCATTAATTTTTTTTTGTTGATGAAGCATCATCAGAAAAGACTGTTGGCTGGTTGGTTTGCAGAAATTCGTCGTGATCGTGCATTCGTCAGTGATTAATCTCGTGAAGCGGGACCATGGTATATGAGGGTAGTCACAGGAGTACCCGGCCCAACGAAGAAAGCACAAAAGTTTTGGAAAAAATGTATTCATTTTTCAACATAATCTCCTCGTCAGCGACGGTCAATAAGTTTGATATACCGTTTTTATAATAAGAACTGTCTTGTTCCTCAAAATAGCCATCAACTGCCGACATTATCGACTGTTCATCGTTGGAAAATATTTCTTATTAGTCAGTGGGCTATGCTTGAAGACTGGCAGTAAACAAATCTAAAGAAATGAACTTCAAACGTTCAAGCCAGTCTCGGATATACTTACACAGTTGGTTGAATGGACTGACGCCTATCAGAAAACAACTACTCCCCTGGCTAATATCACGAAGAGCGTTGGATTATATCCGACAGGTGTCAGAGCAGGAATCTTCACAGAAAATTTCCTGCATATGCAATTGGCAATGCAACTGAAATAGTCGACCCTCAATTTTGGAACGGGCACACTTGCAGACCGGTTTCGGGCTCATTAGTCACTCATCAGTGCAAGATAGGGGCCATCATTGACCTAAAGTCAATGATATTCCATAATTGAAAATCGGAATTCTTTCCGAGTATTTCATTTCTCTTCCCAAGCTGGAGCGAACAACAAAATGTCGCTCCATCTAGTGGACGAGGTACTAACCAACTGCATATCTGAAATTTTCCCGATTTATCTGAATGGGGAAGAAAAACTTTCTCATCAGTCAGTGGGCTATGCTTGAAGACAGGCACACTCACCCAGGAGCACACTCACCCAGAGTAGAATCATGTTCAGCTTTTATATTGGTTGGGCTAAGGCCTTTCAAATAAAGATATTTTATCATATAACTACAGTAGAATAATACAACCAGTAGGCTTTCTTACCACGTGATCCGCCTGAGTTGTCGGGGACCTTCAACCGCTCTCAGGATGAGATTCTCATCCAACGCGTTCAGTGCTGTAGTATCGAAGGATTCGACGGTGGACCGGCATCGGATCAGTTATAATAAACGGTCGGGAATTGATATTGTGTTTATTCGCTGTTGTTATTATTGTTTTCAGTTTTTGTAGTTGGTTATGAGTAATTTATCACAAAATCTTCTATAATGTCCTTGAATTTCGATTTTATATGAGCGCACGCCTATGGTGAAAATACAAAGTTGGCTCCGAACTTCGTTTCGAGGTCACCGAGAATTTTGTGAATTCATGAATGAAAGTAGTGGCTGTCAAACAAATACTAATCAACACAGCGTCTTCAAATCATATGCTTTATACATTGTGTACTTTCCAAGACAGTGATATTTTTCAAATAACTACCGCCATCTTTAGGTTAGGCCGGGTACTCCTGGTACCACCCCCGTACCTTCGACTTGAAAATTCAGATGTGAGAAAAACCCGTCCCACATGGGTTCCGTGCAATGAGCCACATGAAAGTGAGAACAAATTAAGGTGGGGTTTTGAACGGCTTCCATAGATTCAGATACCAATAAAACGCCATATAAAAAAATGAAACAGAACAATAAAAAAATCGGAATAGTGATCACCATATGCAAAGATCAAAAATTCTTGTACGGCTTTCATAAAATTCTTCCTTTGTATCAACACATATATTACAAGGGTGGTGATTTGATTACTCAAGAAATTACATAACTTCTTTCATAACTTTTACTGAAAAAGTAACTTTTTTTAGTTATTTCATAAATTTTCCATAAAATTATGATTTTTGTTAACATGTCGTACATTTTGGGTGGTGAAGTCATTATTTTTCAGAAAACAATGATATTATTTTATAGGTTGACCAAAGTATTTTATCTTTTTATAAAGCCTACTATCGTATCTTGAAGTTGTATGGACTTGGTGAATGGCTTGTTTTCAGAAGTTTTTTTGTCGAAAGCAATCTGTTTGAACGGACTCAGTTCTGACAGAGAAATATTCAAGTCATAGTAATACTATTAAAGGCTATTACTTCATGATGATAGAGGTGTTCTGATTATTTATGTATGGCAATGCCCGTATGAGATGGTTTGTATAAAATTGCAAAATCATGTTAGGTCCTGAAAATACATTGAATTATCCACCTCCATTTTATTGTGAACTCAATTGAAGTTAGTTGAATATGTTATAGATTTTCATCAAGTATCTGCCAACACACATTCAGTATTTTGAAACGAAGAATAATCAATTGAAATAGTTATGAAAAAAGAAATAGAAATGAAAATGTTCGCCGTGATGTACTTTCTCTTTTGCACTCACGTAACGGCAAAATCTCCAGGTATTAAGTATAAAACAAACGGATAGCATTCCGAATTTCTGATGTTTCTAAATTTCATTTCATCGGTTTTCTCCAAAAAGATACATGTCTCCGAACCTGATATAATAACGTCGGGTCAGACAATTCCGCTTTCTGTTTTGAAAAGTTTGTTGGGGGTTAAAATGGACACCAATATGCACATATCGCTGGAAGGCTGCTTCTCAAAAGCTTGGATTACTGTTCCGAACCAGAAAACTATACACACCTTAGCAACTTTTGATACTTTATAAAGCTCAGATCAGACCTTCTTCGGAGTATTGTTCTCATGTATAGAGCACCCCCTAAGCATACCCTGATTGGAGACGCGAACATCACGTGCAACCTTGATAGCCTGCAACATCGAAGAAAGGTTGTAGATTCGTCTCTCGTCTATAAATACTTTCACGGAAGGTGTTTAAGTGACTTGGCACATTTGATTCCACCAAGAGCGGTACATACCAAAAATACGCGACGGACTGTGGCTGCTCATCGTTTTGAGGTTCAACTCAGTACACCTCGAACTTCACTGTTTGAGAACTTTTCCACCTGGAGAGCGGTGTTTATGTGAAATAAACTTCCCGAAAACGTTATTCTAAATGGATTTAATCTCCAGCGATTTAAATCCAATGTGAATCGCAAATTTCGACCAGGCACCGCTCTGAATGCGCCTTGAGGATTTTCCTGTAGTGCTTGTGTCTTGTCCTTAAAAAAACGTTTTGAAATTTCTCTTGTGATACACTCATTTCGGGATGATTTCAAAAATGGTAACCTTGGCACAGTTGTTCTCCTCATGTATTTCGCAATATATTTTTCTGCCCTCAAAGCCTGCGACCATAAAAAAATTAGGTCAAATACTGTAACATTATAATTACATGATTTCTGAGTCTTCTGTCGTACTGAAAATTAAATTATTTGAATTTCATCCACGCTCTCAGAACTTTTCCGGGTAACATCATACTTCTTTTCCATTATATACTTTATAGTTCGAAACAACTTCGCCCCCATCGAGCAAAACTTTCCCGATTGATTCTGGTTCATCTTCAGCATTTCATCTCTGGTCGTATATTTTGAGGGTGCTCCAGTTGACTTTTCTACATGAAACTTTATCAAATATCGCGGCAGGACAAGAATATCTTTGAAAAACTCGTAAAAGTACATATCTCATAGAATCAGTGGAGTGAAGAAAAATATTTATTTGAAAATTGCTAAAAGTCATTCTTCGCGAAGGTGTCACTTTTCTTGATGTTTTTGGAGGCGTTGAAGTTCATCATATAAAAAATAAAAGAAAAATATTCAATAATATCAAATCACAAAACATCAAAATGAAATATGTGTTTCGGAACAAAGTCATCGATTTTCTGGAGGTTTTCAGTTGGTTCCAAAATACCCAGTTTAATTTAATATTTTGTGATTTGATATTATTGAATATCAAGTTCTTGTTACAATTCTGTATAATTTTCAGTAATATTCGGTGTTAACAAAAAATAAAAATAACTTTGCACCAACTTTGAAAATTATTTTACTCTTGAAAAAAATGGACCGTGGTTAAAACCATAGTTGTGTAATTTGTAATATTGCAGGGTTTTGAAATGAACCGTCGTATACAGGATGCTGTCTATTTATCGTTTCAGCAATTTTTTTTTTCGTAGTCCTCACTTAAATGGGTAAACAAATAAAACTCTGCTTGGATGGCTATGACTTCAAATCTAGACGTATTTTTCAATGCTGAACAACTTTTTCAAATAACATTATCCGACATTTTTCGAAATAAGAGTCCTTTACTCTTGTCTCAAAATCAAATATTTGAGGACTCCTCGTATATTACGTGTGATTTACTATATTTTTTGATGCATGTTTAGTTTTGAGGGATGCACAATTTTTCATCAGGAATAACTTTTTGTCGAAAAACTCTTAAAAAATAAGTTTCCCATATGGTGCATACTTTGAGGATGACACTGTATAACACATGCGTCTCAATTTCTCAACAAACCATCGGCAACATAAGGTATGACGTTAGTTGTGAGGTATGTGTATTGGTGTAGGGTTTGTAGTGATTGTGGGATCTGTATATTTTGTATATTGCTTTTACCTACCTAATTGAGAGTTCTTTCCGGACATGCGTTATGCTCCAAAACCGTTTTAATGACGGTTATTTCCTCTTTCATATTATGAACTGAATTGCAAACTGTCTTTGTCCTATCATACAAACATTTAACTATACCTTTTCTGACGCTAGCGTAATGATTAGATTCATAGGTTAGGAATCACACTTTCCTTTCCTCAGCTCGCACAAGTTTCGACTTCTGAGGGCTGTCGTTCGTAGGGATGCGACAGCTGGTTAACGGAAAAACAGATAGTGGAATATCTATTAGTGCTCTGCTCCTCGAAAAATCAGTTTTCATGTACCACGCCTCAACTCGGGATCAAGAAAATATTTTATTGTCATAGTAGTAGAACAAATGTGAACATCAGAGCACCATTGAATATATAGTGTTAAAATTTTAATTTAGTACGTAACATGTGTGATACTATAGAACAAGTTCTTACCATTCAAGTCTATTCACTCCCTGTAAAGTCACCACTTATACCTTTTGTGTATCATTATATCTCTTGCCTCTAACCATATATATTCGTACTACAAAGTATGGTAATTCGACGCAAGATTCAACATTGCCTACACGAATATTTGAGAGTATCACTTTAATTTCGCATGAATATGTCGATGTGGAGGTATTATTTCAGGAATATTCTCTTGAAATGCCATTCAAACTTCAACAATATGAAACATGTTAAACAGTAGACTTCGTAGTGAATGCAGTTAATTCTATATTGTCCAGGCGGTTTCAACAGAGCCGTATTCGAGTATTTAGTGGCAAAGCAAGGTGGAATTTGAATCTTTGAAGTTGAAAATATTTATTTTTTCAAGTAGACCATGTTAAAGTATCATATTCATGATGATAATTGATACATTTTCACATTACCAATTTTAGTTATTATTGATTAAGAAAATAGGTAGATTTAAAGAAAGTAATAACAATACATCATTCATTCAAGGTGAGCAGATACATTTTGAACAATATCTGGCTAATAACGAATAATTCGCAAAGTTTAAATAAAACAATTCTAATAAAAATGAGTGAATGAACTTCTTGTTGGTCGTTTAGTGGGGCATTTGATTGTTATTTTTCATTAATTTACCGGATTTCCGGCAGGTTTTTTTTGTCCTATATTTTTTGTATGTATGTTGAAATCGTAGTCAGTCTCTAAAACACAGGTGGAATTGGTGTTACTCAGTTAAAAACTTCTTTGTGTTCTGATATTCTCGTTTCAAAAGTTTCAGACGTTTTATCTTTATAAACTTTTAGTCACGATCCACAAGTTACCCTGTAGGTATTTGATTTGTTGTATTTGTTAATATTCGACTTGTTGTTCTTCGTGAGTTTGCCCGAGGCGTTACCACTCTTGTATGCTGTATGAATGCCCTTCTTTACTCATTATTTTTTCTAACAATTTGATATCAACTTCAACCTGAACGTGATTTGTCACATTCTTAGGAAAAGTATATTTTCACAATGAAAATAATACTAATAGCTACAAAACACTTTCCGGTAGAAAATCATGAGTACAAATCGAAAGGCTACTAACTGAACAGAATACCCACATAGAATATACGACTACTAACTTATTGGGTAGGCACATCAAGAACAAAAAATTTAAACATTGACAAGGTCACCAAATAGTCAAATAATGGATACATTGCTATCGTTCAACCCGTGTTAGGAATCATACGTTAAAAGGTAAGACCTCGTTAATCCTTAGCTCGCACAAGTTTCGACTTTTGAGGGCTGTCGTTCGTAGGGGTGGTTGACGGAAAAACAGATTTTAAACAGATTGAATAAAACAAATGGAAAGTGATATGATTTCATGTGCGTCTGCCATGAGCTGAATTATATTGAAATTTTATTGAACAAGGTGCGCATATTCTATGTATTGGGAAGATGAAAAGTAAGTAAAATGACGATAGAGGTATTACCTTAGATTGAGATATCATAACGAATATGAAAATGGGATGAAATATATTAGATAGACTTCAAAGTATCAGATCTAATTGAATTGATGCAGTAAAAAAGGTAACTTGAAAATTGGTACCTACTTCAGTTGCACAATATGGTCATTCCAGCTCAGTTTATCATCAATTGACCCGTTTTTCACTAATAGCAAATTATAATATCTTGGAAACAAATTCTGCTCAACTGTTTTTCGGATGGAAACCATAAAACTGAAACCAAAACACCGCTTCATTCTCAATAGCCAATGTCAATGATTCCATCAAAACTGCCAGCAAATATAATAATCTTGTCGAAAAACATGAGTTTGAACCAATCATCTAAATTAATTATGGTGTGCCTCAGAACCGATCACTGAGTACACCATACCTGATTTCCCCTCTGACCTTGGGTCATGCAAACAACGCAACAACCCTATTAATTATACGTAAAAAGGGCGTCCTGGTCAAAAGTTGTTACGATTAACCGTTTTCGAGATATTTCGTTTTGAAGTAATCGATGTGAAACATCGTGTGCGAGTTATCGTTGAGCATACGCCATAATTCATTCTGTAGCCTAAGCAAAACATCTTTCGGTGAAATAGGCAAATCTTTATTGTTATTCAAACTCAAAGTTCAAAATGTTTTGTGTTAGTCAATAAAGTCAATAAAGTGAACTGTTCACTTCATCATCTGAAGACAACAACTTGGTGGATAAAACGCACATCTTTCAGAGAAGCATTCATTTCATCAAAATTATAGAATATGTATAGAGTACAGAATTCTCTGTTGATTAGTATACTTGGTGTCAATTTGAAAACATCCCACCCTTGGTATCTTCTTTCCAAAAAATAATATGAGAAATCGAAAAGACAGGTCAACAGGGACAGTTTCAAGAGTAGGTGGCACCGTTCCATCTTTTGAATGACAGGAATAAATGAAAGTTATAAAGTCTGCTATCGAACTCCCCTCTGACATAACGGAAAACTTCACTAGGAATTGACTGGCACGCTGCTGTAATTCGTCTTTAAAGTTCTTCTATAGTAGAAGGTTGTGCTTTGTAAACATGATGCCCCCAAAAAAATAAATCTGAGATTGTTGAATCCGGTGATTTTGGAGGATATCAAACTGCTTCCCTTCAGCCAATTCATCTCTCGTTTAACCACTGTCGGACGGGAAGAAAATAATGAGGTGGAGCAAACATTCATTACCTTCTGCATCCATTGGAGTTTCTAGCTCGTGAGCTATAAGAGGATCGACAGATTGCCAGTTAAGTTTATTTACAGAAATAAAGGACTGAAAATGGCATTTCTGAGAATACCAGACCAAACATTAACTTTTTGTGGGTGTTGTGTATGCCCTTCCCGAAAAATATGTGGATTTTCATCACTTAAATAACGACAATTTTGTCTATCAACATAGGCATTCATAAAAAAGGGACACTCTTTGCTGAGACAGAGGTTCAACAAAAGATTAGGGATGGTATTGACTCGATGAGACATGATTTCACAAAACTCTATTCTTGTATCATAATCATTCTCGTGAAGCTCTTGAAGCATCTGCATTTTATAAGGATGAAATTTATGCATTTTCAATGCTTTTTTTACAATATTGCGTGACATTGCGGTCTGTTCTGATACTGATATTAAGAAGCTTGAGGGCTCTGCAGCAAATGTTCCCAAAACTTCAATTTGAGCTGCTTCATTCAGTACTCTGGGGTTATTTCTTTTTTTATTTGTCACTGAACCATAAACGTAAAACGTATTCACCAAATCAACCAAATACCGGTGACTTACATTAGAATTTGGATGTCTTTCGTTAAAAAGACATGCCAGCCTTCGTGCGCACTCTCCAACTTCTCCATAAATTACAATCATTTCAATTCTGTCTTGAAGAATATAAACCATTACTACATTTTCATACACTCATTAAAGTAATCACTAAACAGCCTAACAGGTACAAATGTATGCACAATACTACCATATCGTTCAAATTTGCGAATCAATTTTTTGCCTGAAAACAGAAACTTTTTACAGCGGAAGTAGCAAAAAAGGACGGCTATCTGTACACTTTTCTGCAATGAAAATTGGAAACTCAGCATTTACTAAACACAACTTTACTACAATCTTCGTTTTACTGTTAGATTAGCTAATGGCTAATGGTACCCGTAATAAAGGGTTGGAACGGTACCACCTGATATTCTTACCAGTTCTGACGTCATATGACGTCAAAACGGAGAAAGTTATTGAAATAACCAATATAATACGAGTACTCCGCATGACATCAAAAAGTTGATAAAATAGTTTTTCTCTACTACAATTACCATTATTTCATAATAAAGACTGAATTTGATAATATTCTTTGATATTATATTATTTGATAATATATAAATTTCGGGAATACCTTTCGAAAAATGTCATTTAGTCGATGCTATTAAATACTCTTATCGTAAACTCTTCTTTCACACAGTTCGTAAACGGCCACTCTTTGAAAATACCAATTCCAGTGAACCAGAATTGGATATATTTAGTGCTTGTGAAGTTCGATTTGGAAGGTCAACTTTGAGAAGATGAAACTGATTCTATTTGTTACATTTCACGTAGGAACGGTTTTTTATTGTTTCTGGTGCAGTCATGAATTCAATTTACGTCTAGATATAGGTTATACTGTCAGCAGCGAATGCTTGATTGAATTCGATAAATTTTATTCTTTTCGGAGAGAATGTAGGTTAGTAAAATAAAATAAAATATAACCCTTTTAAAATATTTCACTTTTCTTCTTTTTGATAAATCAAAAATAACTTTGATGCCCACCATAAAAGTGTTATTAGTTCAATTTAGGAGTTGCTGCTGGACGGGTTTGCAACTGCAGTTACTCCTTCTACAGGATGTTTCAAATTCGATCCTGAAACGAACCAAACTCTCTGAGATTTTGATCCAATAACTTGAACATAGTTCGATGTGGTTGTCGTCTTTCCTGATACAAGTTTAAATACATTTCCATAGTCCTAACACTATTTCTATCGCATTTCTAATAAATTTGTATCATATCTCTTTTTTCTTCATTCGTGAAAGCCATTTTTCGCTAAAAATTTAATAAGTTGTACAATAACAAATTGTCATTGAATGTAACAAATTGAAAGTCAAATTTATAGAAACGTCAAAGTCAAAGTCTATTATGATAAGAATCAATTTTTTTCAATATCTCCAATTTTTCGAAAAATAATGATAACTTGAATTGAAGGGGTTATATTTTCAGGAGTGATCAATTTTTGAGAAAGATTCCCTCATCCCTTTTTTTGTATCAAGATGGAGTAGTAGAAAGCCAAAAACTTTCTTTCCCAATGATAACTTAGTATACATCATTGAAAAGGTGAGTGCAATTATTTTCAAATCCTTCGAAAAATAAAGCCTGAAAAAAATAAAAACCATTGTCCGAAATTTCTGTTTTTTCCGGATATCTCCGGATATTCTCGGAATTTCAGAACTTTCTCAACGGCATATTGTTAGTCAGGTAGAAGCGCAACTTCGCCCCGATTCAACCATCTTCGTATCTCTCATAGTTTCCGAGATCTCAATGGTGAGGATCGAATTTGAAACACCCTGTATAATTGTGGGAAAAAGACTGTAAAAATGGTAGTTTTTGAATTACTTCTGCAGGATGAGGCATTATGATCAGACCCTACCTGGACATCTGATTTCAGAAATTTTGTCTGTTCTGTTGCCAAGTTTGTAAAGAGGATGCTGAGCACAGTAGAAAATTTCGACGTCAGCTGTTCAACCTCTTCGGTTCGAACCCCAGTTTCATCTCCCACTTCGACCCCACCGGTTCCATCCGGGATGTTTCGACACCAATGTTTCATTTTAAGCATTTGTGAACGTGAAAAAATTATCGGGGAGGATGTATATCTCTTGGTTAGTTATTGATGAAAGACATAGTGGTTTTTGAAAGACTTCTGCAGAATGAAGCTTCAGGATTAAACCCTACCTGGACATCTGATTGAAGAGTTTCTTGTCTGGTCTGTTGCCAACATTGAGATGACCTCAAGCACATCAGGAAATTCGACCTCAGGTGTTCGACCTCCCAGTTTGACCCCCATTTCGACCCCACCGGTTAGATCCGGGATGTTTCGATATCAATGTTTTCATATGAGCATTCGTGAACATGAAAAACTTATCGGTATGTATCTTGGACAGTGGTTAGAATGAATTAACATATCTTGATATTTCTATTTTTCCCTAGTTGCAATGATGAATTCACGTTTTTATTAGACCTTCTTGGGATATTATGACTTTTCACAATATGAAAAATATAAAAATTATATTGGAGAACTTCATACATGTGCAGAAAGGTCAAACTTTTCAGTTCAGCCCGATAAGTTGCTCCGTTAATTCAAAGTTTTTTCATGAAGAAAAATGGTCTATTTATCAGTAACTTGTCGTATTCAATAATTTTGCCTATCAAAAAGTGAGCTAGGAAATTATACAGTATTCATTTTAAAGTTTCATATGCCAACACCTGCCTCTGTTTTCAGAAATGCACACAATTCAAGTTTTTACGCATTGTTTTTGTTAATTATTTTTATTTTTCATCCTCTTGACAAATATCAAAGGAGTTTTGGCATGTGGAATCATATCAATGTTGTTGATTGCCTTCTGAACTATTCGAAGAACAAGTACAAGGTATTCTTGTTTATTGCTATTTCGTCATTATCGAAATTTTCATTAATGGGATAGCCAAGTATGATACATTTCGAATGAGCTCTTCGAAATACACTTCTCTCCAGATATGAAAAGTTAAGGTAAATCTTCAAGTTTGCGTTTTTTAGAGGGGGGTTCATTGGCAATTATTCTCGTTATGTTCCATTCAACTCGATGTGCATCGTCTGTTAATTGTCTATTCCTGATGTGATCTCGATGTTCATTCTCACGCACTTTCAATTATATCGAAGTTTTACCAATATAACTTTTACCACAAGAACAAGGTATCTCATTACTGCAATTTTCGTTTCCTCTTCTGTGATGTGCGTGTGGGTATAGATATCAGGGTATTTGTTGTGAAAAAGTATAACGTTAGTTGTGAAGGGTGTTGGAGTCAGTAATTGTTGAATTGGTGGTTGTTGAATTTGTGATGTTGTTCGTAGGGTATTTTTTTATTGACTCTGTATTCTCTATTGCATTTATTGTTGAATTTATGAACGAATCAGAACGGATTTTATTAATGATACCTCTTTATTGAAATGTTCAGTTGAGTTGCAAATCGTTTTTGCTCTGTTACAAAGAAAATTTATCAAACCTCTTCCAATTACTACAATTTTCATATTTTTCAGATTGTGGAAATACCCAAAGAAGATCGATGGAAGACTGATTTTTCTCCATAAAAAATGACTTTCGTGAACGAAATAAATTTATGTATTTTGGTTGGTTATTGGGATGCAACTGAAAGCATGCATTCATGCTTTCAGTTGGGGTTTAAATGCATATCTTACTTTATTTAATCCACAATCATTTGAGATTTCAATAATTCACATGTACTTTTTTCCATTGGTTAGTTTTCATTCTAGTAGAGAGTATCCTAATTATAATTTTCTAAAATATGTTGAAGTTTTTCCATAAAACATCACATAATCTGCACTCCCCAATTCTACACTGAATCTCTGATCATTTAGTAGGCCGAGGTCTGATGAAAATTTAATTTATTCATTTCAACAACGATTTCAAACTTCCAAACTTTCTTTCATATCATAACTGCCATAAACATCAAAGTTATGAGGGTGGTGTTGCCTGAAGCGAAACACGCTGTATGAGGGTGGAATGCATTATTTTCTTCTCATAGAAATAATGTGGGCGAAAGTATGATCTAGAGAACAGAATGAATGCATGAATTCGGCTGCCGGAATGCGCTTCCACGCATTCCATTCAAAAACCATCGTGCCATAATAAACCATGATGAAAGTACGAAAATTTTCTCATAAACTGTAGGAACGTCCGGAAAATACATTTTCCATTTCTCGCAGATTCACGTAGTTAGAGAGATAGCGGTATTTCATTCTATTATGATACTCGTACATCATGAGGCAAGTTCACAAAGTTTTCAGCTTTTTGTAACTAGTAGACACAAGTAATATAAAATATATTAATATAAAATAAACATATAAAACCATTTTGAAATTCTCGAACGTCCCAATATTTTACAGAAGAAAATGCAACAATTTGTGAATTGGATATGGAAGGTGCAAAATGAAATTTTTCAATAATCCAATTTACATGATTCCTACCTAATCAATTAAGAAGCAGAAGCTTATTTACACTTGTTATTTATTCAATTTCAGATCAATAATCTTGTTTCATTCATGAATTTGTATTGCAGTTATCAGAACACATTGTATCTACTTTTTAAACTTGAGACAGGCTATTATAAGCTAGATAGAATCAATTATCTCACACAAGTGTTCTTCGAATATTACATACCATGGTCAATTCCATGATATAAGAATGGAATTCACAGGGCGTTCCAACGAAAACTTGCCCCCCCCTATAAGTCAGAAACGGACGGGTAATCAAAAATTTCAAAGAACACGTCAATTTTTATTTTTAGGGGGACTAATTCAGCAACTACTCCCCCTATTTTTTTCAATGGCATGGCAATCAACAGATGGAAGAATATTTTTGATGGTGTCTAAAACTTCACAAAAATAAACTTCGCCATTTATTTTCAAAATTATCTAGGATATCTAGTTCCATACAAGAATACAGTCCACTTTAGCAAGCGTTCCTAAGATTTGAATAATTCATTCGATTAGCAGTAAACTTTTTGAAATTGTCGACAGTGTTAGTTTTTTCCGCAGTGGTAGTTATTGTTGAATCTAGTTATCGCAGAACAAAAAGTAGATAGTTGGCCACTACTACTTCTTCGCGAATTATTATTCGGTCATCCTTGTTCACCGTGTTCCAACATGGCTTATTCCACTGAAGAAAGTATAGAAATTGTTGAAACCTATTATCGAAATAATGAATGTGTTAAAGCTGCTGTAAGAATTTATAATTTGAATCATCCAGACCACAACGTGAGCTATCAATACGTTAAACAGTTGATGGATAAGTTTTGAACTTCAGGATCTGTTCACAACAGAAAACATGAAGTATCCCGTACTGACAGAAATGACGGAGTTGAAGTTGCAGTTTTACGATATGTACAAATGGATAATTGACAATCTATCATGCAAGCAGCTAGAGCGTCTGGTGTATCAGCTACTAGTGTTTTTCGGATTTTGAAAGCCTACAAATTCCATAATTTCAAAATGAAGCTAGTTCAGGAATTGAACAAAGATAATCCTGATCGTCGACTTCGGTTACGTTGAGGTGTGAAGCGAGAAATTGACCAATAACCCAAACCTATTATACAATACATAGTTTTGTCATACGAATGTTCTTTCATGTTGAATGGTGAAGTGAATAGACATAATTATCGTTACTGGAGCGATGTGAATTCTCATTTGGTGATGGAAACACATTCACAGACTCCACAAACATTGAATGTCCGGACCGGCATTCTTGGTAAACATATTGTTGGACCATTTTTTATTGAAGGTGATCTCAATGAACGTTTTCCAATGCGTTGGATCAGCAGATGGTGTCCAGTGGAGTGGCCAGCTAGATCATCTGATCTCACACCGATGGACTTTTTTCTGTGGGGACATCTGAAGTCTAAAGTGTACTCTACTAAGCCTTCAGAACCAGAATACCTGCAACAGAGAATTGTTCGGGAATGCCGATTGCTGACTTCGGACATCTTTAATAATGTTCGTAACGTTTTCGAGAGTAGACTGTATTATTGTATGAAACTAGGTGAAAATCATTTTGTTCAATTCATCCGTTGATTTTGTTTTCACTAATATTATTTATTGTTAATTTCCTCATTGAAATGAAAGACAGCGAATTTTCTGTCTTTTCTTAAATAAATAAAATCACAAAGGTAATAGAGGAACAAAAGACCTTTCAAATGATGTATGTATCACTCGACCCCACATGCTATGTACAAAAATTAAGGGGAGTAGTTGATGACCGCAGGGGAGTGAAGTTTCGGGTATGATTTTCATATCAGAATTAGTCCCCCTAGAAATAAAAATTGATGAACATTGCAAAATACACGGAAACAAGAGCAAAGACTACCAGGGAGTGCTCTTTCTAGGTTTTGGTTACTGATACCATAGACCTGGATCTGGGGGATCCAGAGGGAATTGAAAGAAAATGGTAGATTCAGAGAAAACGAATGGTCTCTAAAATCATTTTAACTATATTAGTCGCCAGTCCAGATAGCATCTATTCAGTAATACTGTAAAAAGGCCCGGAACTTTGACTTCAAAAACTGTGTATATTCTTAGAAAATATTTGGCACTCAGATATATTAACAAACTATTGCGACTTATTGGTTGGGCGCTCTCGAAGTTACTTGTTCGACTCTCGAAAAGAGACTATTATCTGTCTTGCATGGAATTTCGTCGTCTATTCATATTCCTGTTCTGCATAAACGCAAGCAAGTCATACGTAGACTGGTGTGACACTCAAGTTTGCTTGCCAAGTTCTTGTGTTGGCGTTGGTTATTTTGATAGGAACGTTTCAGTGCATTCATGTGCTTATGAAAACCTGGAAATGAGTCAAAAAGAATTTCAAGCTTTCGACTGTTTCTGAGTATCGGTTGTTTGATGCCATTGATGGCTTACTGGAGAAGTCTGCAAAAAGAATAAACATTTTGCCGGTCATATATAGTACAAAATCGTTAGCGTACAGTTGGGTTCTGATTGGTGTTTCAGTAAACCATGATGGCTACGAGAAACAGGACCACATTCAGAGAGGATCCCTGTTGGATATCATTTGTGTGACTTGACCTCTGACAAGATTCCGTTAGCTCTAATTTTCACGGATTTGATTGTTGATATAAACATTCCTTTAACAAGTATACAATACAGTATATTGGTCATACGACATCGATTTTCTTCAGAATATTGATATATTTCTTCATTTTTCAATAGAAAAATGATTATTGTTATATTATAAATATTATTGTTATATTAATGTTCGAATAGAAAATTCGTTGCATGAACATGTTTTGTTAATATACTGATGGATTAGCTATTTAATATCCTATAGTCCGTTCATAATTTGTCGATAGCACAAAATGAGGGCCCAAGTCATAAAACGGTCGTAAAACTCGTAAAATCATAGGCGGAGGTTCCTGAGGTGTTTATTCATTAAATATGAAGCTTCAGTTTATATTCGAAACTTGCCTTGAAAGGGTGAAGTTGTTACGAACGGAAATAATTTTTGGTTTAGTACATTTTTTAATCGCATTTAATTTACGGCTCGTTGGTGTTTCGGCATCTACGGCAGTAATTAATGTCTCTAATATTTATTTTGCGAATTTTGTGCAGTGCGTGAGTAACTTTTTTTCATATTCCTACAAACATATACGTACCTTTCGTTCCTGATTGTTTTGTTTGATTGCTTGCGATGGCTTCGTTACATCATCAACATCATCAAGTTTTACACCGGTACTGTTGCGTACAGTCAGTAAGTCTGTCTATTCACCAAGAGAGAAGACTATTGTTTTGAACGTTCACGATGCTCTGGTTTCTCAGAATCCCACAAACACTGTTCAGAACATAATCAAGAGTTGTGCCAACATGACGGGCGTAGGGGAGTCAACAATATATAGGTTTCTATCAGAAAGAAAAAAAAAGGTATAGCTAACCCAAATACAAACGAATACTTAAAGAGGGGGAGAAAACCTATTGAAATTGATGAATTTGCCAAAAATGGTATTCGAAGGAAAATTCACGAATTTTTTTACAAAAAAGAAATACCCAACTTATACAAAATTTTACAAGAAGTTAGAGACGACCCGGATTTGCCTCATGTCGGACGAACCAAATTGTGGCAAGTTTTAAAAGAATTAAATTTCCGGTGGGAGAAATCAGACTGAAAATCACTTTTGATTGACCGGGAAGAGATAATATGTTGGAGAAGAAAGTATCTAAGATCTATACGAAAATTTCTGAAGGAAGGAAGGCCAATTTACTATCAGGACGAAACGTGGGTAAACGCAGGTCATACTCTCACAAAAATTTGGACAGATAAAAATATATCAAGCTCCAGGCAAGCCTTTATGGAAGGTTGGTCTACTAGTATTTCCCCACCCTCTGGTAAAGGCAGTAGATTAATAGTTTCTCACATTGGCAGTGAAAAAGGATTTGCTAAGCATGGTTTGTTGGAATTTGAATCCAAAAGCACAAAAGACTATCAGGAGGAGATGACAGCTGATGTTTTCGAAGAGTATTTTGAGCAGATGATTGAACATATACCACCAAACTCAATTATAGTATTAGATAATGCACCTTATCATTCACGACTAGTTGAAAGACTTCCAACGACTGCGTGGAAGAAACAGGATATCATTGACTGGCTGCGGAATAAGTCCCTGCCTTACGAAGATGGAATGGTTAAAGCAGAACTTTTAAAAATTGCTCGGCAACACAAATCTAAGTTCAAGATATACGTAGTTGACAAAATGGCGGAAAGACGAAACATCAAAGTCCTTAGACTTCCACCCTACCACTGCGAATTAAATCCAATTGAACTCATTTGGGCACAAATGAAAAGCTATGTGGCTAGAAAAAATACGTCATATAAAATACAAGCTGTACGTGAATTATTATATGAGTCTTTACAACATATTACAGAACAAAATTGGCGAGATGCAGTAAGACATGCAATAGAAGAAGAACAAAAAATGTGGGATCTTGACAATATAATTGATGCGACTGTAGAGACACAACCGCTAATTATTAACCTGCAAGACGACTCGGATTCCGAAGATGATCCTGTTTATTTTGAATTTGAATAGTTTTGTAAGTAATCGTAGTTTATATCATTTAAAAATAGGTATTAATTAAATAAATGTATCTTTTACAAATTGCAAGTAACTTATTATTTTTGAATAAAATGAAGACATTTTTTTAAAATAAAAATACAGTTTACAGTACCTACAGTTTAAGGATATTAATATATTTATTTATTTAAAGTAACTAATGTTTTAATCATATACTCTACGACACTGGTCACTCATTTCCACTCAAAATACCTACATAATCGGATTAAAAGTTTTATAGCTGTATTGTATTTCTTCAGATACAAGGTGGGTTAGTCGAAAACATCTTAAACTGCCAGTTTTAGTTTGGTTTTTGTTATTATATCATATTAGCTGTCCTCTCTGTATTTCAGTTCTCTAATGAGGGTAAAACTTGCAGTGAGCTATCAACAAATTATGAACGGACTATAGTGAAATTATTTCAGTTTGTGGCGATTTCAATTTACTAACCATTCAGTGGACACCAACATTCTCGGTCGATTACCAACTTCGAACATGGCTAATAAATCAAGCTCATCTATTGATTTTCCGCGTTTATGTGATTTCACCCAATTCAAACAGACCACTAATAGTTACAATCGAAATGTGTGTGTGTGTGTTTGTGACTGGAAATATTTTTAAACAGATGACGGAGTTTCAAACTCCCACTGTTTAACAATTCAACATTGTACGTATTTCAAGAGAATGAGAAGTTGAAATCCAGAGACGTTTCAGTGATATGTGTAAACAAACATCAGTCTTAGTATAATATTTGAGTGTACGAGAGTAGTAAATGGAGTATATTGAAAACACACAAATATCCCCCCTGTATACATTCCAATAAGAATATATACTTTTGTTACCTGTTGTTACAGTAAAGTACGGAAATTTTGATTAAAACAGTGACAATGACTACCTACATTTCGTGAATGGAAAAATCCCTTTTTCGTCATTAGAAGTGAAACTGTCAATTGTTGTCCATTTTTCATGGCGACATTTATGTTTACTTTCCTTTGAATTATTTGGAATTTCGACCTCGGACAGGTAAAATCTGAAGTACTTTCATTGTGATATTTGGAAGATTTTAATTACTGAAGGAATCTACTGAAGATATCTCACTGTTACGTTTCAATTTAGCACTAGATCAAAACTGCTCTTATGTGACCTTTCAAAACACTACGTTACCTTTCAAGATCTTTATTCAAAGGATATTAACAATGTAATTAAGTTACATGTAGATTTTATTCATTTAACATCATAGTAATGGGAATCTTCCGTTCCATAGAAAACTATACCTGAAATGTACAAGAATATATGTATGCTCCCTGACTAACTGCTTTGACCAGTACTTACACATTCTCCTATTGCCAATCGACGTTGGAGATCCGAAATTCCGCGCTAGGTTGAAATAGTTGTTATTGTTTGTTTCTCAGTTTACTTCGCCTATCATTTTTCAGCCGTTGCCTGCCTTATTCTCTATACCTTTCCGAGAATATTTCTTGAATAGAGTGTTATTCATCACTTCCAGAAGGTTTACTGACATATTAGAGCCATATCGCCTGAAAAACAATATTAGTTAGCTCTGGTTTCTGAATACTGTTTGACATTTTCGGTAAATATTCTGCATAATATGAATGTTCAAATATTCGTACTGAATGGGGAAGATGTGACGACTTACCTTATATGTTTCTATTCCATCGCATAAATAAGGATTGGTAAATAGTTGAAAATAGGTTGGAGTGAATATTTTTGTAAACATTCTATTACAAGGTTAAGAGACAGCTGTTGGTTGACATCCGCCGAACTTTCGTAGTGTCGTTCCGACGAACTACACCGAACTAGTTCTACAGTTGTTCACGGGTGGAGGATTGATCGGTTACTCAAATTGTCAAGGGTTGTTTAGGGTTGCATTGCTTTGAGAAGGAGTTTTGATGGGTCATGGACTTGTTGATGATGTCTCAAGTGGCTGTGGAGGAATTGATAGATTTATGATGTGCACAGCGCCCCCTTGGTGCTTGTAGGGTAGGTTGGACGCACTGTGGCAACAACTGGTTAGCTGTCAGATGTGGCAGTCTCTTAGTATTCGGAAGTTGGCCTTCGATGAGCTTGGTTCGGAGTTCAAGCGTACCATCAGACTGATTGTAGGATATATATGGTTGTATTTATGCCATCCTTCACGGGGATTATTTCTACAAGTCAGGATTGTATAGTGGAAGACTGATTGGTCATTTTGGTGTGGATATTTGCAGTCTGAAACTTAAGCTCTTTTGAGGATTTGTGGTGGTTACCGAACTCGTGCCAGGTGGAAGGATTTCCGAAATTAGGTATGTCTGAATCACTATCGCATCTCTCATGTGGTCTTAGCTATGATATCACCTCTTCAATTCTACAACCTTCGTTTCTCGTCTCTAGATTCATAAGAAACAGAAGGCCCTCAGTCACTCATCAAGTCCCAGTAGGACTTCCGTGCAGAGCACCGCACACGAAGAAACGTATAGAAAACCCCTTGGCCCCCTTAAATGTGTTTTAAATGATTTTAGTAATATTTGCTCCCAGCGTTGTCATTCAAGTGAATATTAGTTTCGAAGAGAGGTTTCAACACTCATTCAATTTGCTTGATTTTTACGGGTTATATGGTTATACAGGGCACCCAATATACCAGGGGTATTGATTAGTCAAATAGTCCCTATTGAATGGGGGTTGAATCTCACCTTGTTTTTACCTGATTCTGATTGAGAATTTTCTTCCGTAGGGTTTTTTCTTCTTTAAGGTTTTTTTCCTATTTTCTTCTTGGGTCTTATTTGGTGATCCATTACTGGTCCAGCTTGTCGTGCCCTACAGGGTGATCTATCTTGGTGGTGCTACAGGGTGATCCATCTCCGCCGTACTACAGGGTGATCCATCTCAGCAGTACTACAGGGTGATCCACTTCCGTCGAACCACAGGGTAGCCTAACACCATATACCGGGTGGCTTAAAAGGAGCACGCAAGTTATAATTGATTTAATTGAATATTTGTGATATACTGAGATATTTGAATAATTGTTGCCCTTATGTTTATTGATACCTGTCGATATAGATATTTGTGAAAGGGAAATTGAGGTATTCTCGTCCTTTCACGATTACTTGTTGACACCGATGCGCCTACGCCTGAGCTCTCGCGACGCAAATAGTTTGTCTTACCTTCCGATACTAGTATTTACGATTTCACCTACTCAATTTTCGTGGTAGTTTTACTCAACGTATTGTAGTTTTTTTTTGAGCGTCGTTACTACCGTAATTTATGGCTGATTGAATTCGTGGTTATAGTCACCGCGCTCTTGTATTGACATTTGAACATCGCGTAGTAGTGTGAATATTGCATTATTGTCTTAGAAGCGTTGTTGGTTAATCCATGTAAGTTAGGATTACTGAATAAATCATATTGGGGATCTTTATCTTTTATTTCCAATATTAATTGGTAAGTTATTGATATTGTGAGTTACTT